>NC_041392.1:265590512-265639657 GCF_002162155.2 Triticum dicoccoides
ACGCCGGGAAACGGGGCGGTGCGGGCGGATTCCGGCGAGCTCGGCCGGTGCCCCGAGCCAGGCATGGCGCTGCGCTACGGCGGTGTTGCGCGGGATGAGGAAGAGGACGGCGCGCGGAGGAGGACCGGAGCGGAGCGCAGCTCATAGATATCTTGGCAATGACTTTTTCATGATGTTACCCCCGAACCCTCTAACTGTCTTGATGGAACGCGCTGATGATGGCGGCAGGGTGAACATCAGGGATATTGTATTGTACCCGGCTGAACCTCTGTATATACTTGCGCAGACTCTCGCCTCCCTTCTGGGGAATGACGTGCAGGTCGCTTGCTTGGCCATGGGCTTCGTGACCTCCAGTAAAGGCGCCCACGAACTCATGGCACAAATCCGACCAGGAGGAAATAGAGTCTACCAGCAAGTGCATCAACCACGACATGGCGTTGGGTTTACGAGCCAATGGAAAGTAATTCGCAAGAACCTTATTGTCGCGGGCTCCGGCAGCTTGCATCGCGATGGTGTAGATGCTGAGGAACTCAGACGGGTGGGTCTTGCCATTGTACTTTTCGCCAACGTCAGGTTTGAAGGTGCGGTGAGTGGGCCACTGGAACTGCCGCAGCTCACGGGTAAAAGCCGGACAGCCTACCTCGTAAGGTAGGCCTCCAGGGCTCTCCGGGGCCGGGTGGTTCGCAGCAGGCCCTGCTCGCCTGTCTGACTGGTGGCGCGCTCCGTGCCGGCGCTAGATAGTGGTTCGAGCGTCTTCATGGGCTCATTCCCAAAGAACTTGGCGCTGGTCACAGTGGGTCCGTGGGTCAGACAATGCTATGGAGATGTCGTCGCTCGTGACGTCGCGACGAGCCGGCGTGCGCGGTACCGGATGGGGAAGAGGTGAATGCACCATGGTCGCTGCGCCGCTGGCTTTTCCGCCACTGGTGCGCGGGACTCCACCGGAGCGTCGACCCGGGGGCCCCACCGGACTTGGTTCATCTTTGTTGGCCACCGCAACAAGGCTTCAGATAGTGGCTCTCCATTCGTCGAGTTTCCCCGTAGTGGGAGGAAAGTAGAGGAGCAACTGCGCGCGCGCCAGGGCCTCTGCTGGCGTCGGTGGCAGCGGAACCTGCACGGATCGCGACGCGCTTCGACTTCTGACCACGTTAGAAGGAGCTCCATCACGACCCCGCGGTCGCATGCCATTTTCACCAATGCTTCAGCGAGCGGGCAGGTCTTCTACGTCCCGGGAGTGGCGCTCGGGGCTCTTTCCGCGGCGACGCCCGGGATCTTCGGCGTGAATACGCCGTTCGTCGCGCGCTGCCTGGGAGGAGCGCGCTGTTGGCGCCGGCGTGGGAGTCTTGGAGGCCCTTGCGTCGCCTTCGGGTGGGGCGGCGATGACCTTGGAAGGCCCCGCTCCACCCGCGGAGGGCCTGGCTCCGCCTTTGGATTTGGCAATGTGTGGCCCGTTACCAGGCGCACAAACATCGCCGCCTCCCAAACTCCGGCTGCTGGAATGGTACAACATGGTCAGATAGAAAATAATATTCCAACTCGCTTCTAAGCTGGACATAGACTGGTCACTTTTAAAACCATATATTTGTTGCAATACCAAATCATTTTTATAAAATACTAGGCCACGTTTAATGCACAATTGACCAAATGGTTGGGTGTACATTTTTTTGATCCACCTCTGGTGAAAAAGACAAATTTTCCTCGATCCACGTGGAAGCGGGTTAAGTTTGAACTGCAGCTGCCATATAGTTTGCTCTTTAGTTTTTCCAAAAATCATTTCTAGGTACATAATTATCTATTTAATCAGAGAAACAACAAAAGTTTTCCAAGATTCAACCACTAGCTAGGAATGGTCATTCCCGCTGTTTTGACAGCATTTTGAAACGGGCATAAAAAATTCAAAAAAATCAAAAAGTTGGAAAACCTTCGCATTGTGTCATTATATGTGACCAAGTTACCAGAAAAAATAATAAACTTATAATACAGTAATTATTTTTAAAAAGTGTTCTCAGAAATGAGCTATCATGTGTGAAGATTCATGGCTTTCAAGCCAAATGATCAATCTTATGGCAACATTCATGACATAGTTTTTTCAAATGATCTCATATCATGCGCAAGGGTGCATCTTGGAATGGCAAACAATGTTGCCTAAGGAAGTTTTCATTTTTTTGGATGAAAAATTCATTTTCCATTTTTTCGAGTGCCCAAAATGAGTTTTTTTGTGAAGGACCTACCATATATTTGTTGCAAAAATGTACCAAGTCATTTTTATAAAATACTAGGCCATGTTTAATGCACAATTGACTAAATGGTTGGGTGCAAAAGTTCTTATCCACCTTTGGTGAAAAAGACAAATTTCCGTCGATCCAGTTGGAAGCGGGTCAAGTTTGAACTGCAACTGCCATATAGTTTGCTCTTTATTTTTTTCCAAAAATCATTTCTAGATACATAAGTATCTATTTAATCAGAGAAACACCAAAGTTTTCCAATATTCAACCACTAGCTAGGAACGGTCATTCCCACCATTTTGACCGCATTTTGAAACGGGCATAAAAATTCAAAAAAATCAAAAAATTGGAAAACCTTCGCATTGTGTCATTATATGTGACCAAGTTACCAGAAAAAATAATAAACTTATAATACGGTAATTATTTTAAAAAAGTATTCTCAGAAACGAGCTATCATGTGTGGAGATCTATGACTTTCAAGCCAGATGATCAATCTTATGGCCGCATTCATGGCATAGTTTGTTCAAATGATCTCATATTGTTGAAACGAACCATCAATCAAGGATGTTGCAACCAATGTTATCGCCCCATCCAAACATATTCAAAGCTCCCATACTGCCTATATACGACAAGTGGTAACAATTATCTTAGGCTCTTGGTTGTCCTTGAATATTACCTTGGGGTGCCTTGTGCATTCCCAAGATTAGGCTCTTGCCACTCCTTATTCCATAGTCCATCGAATCTTTACCGAAAACTTGAAAACTTCACAACACAAAACTTAACAGAAAACTTGTAAGCTCCGTTAGTATTAAGAAAATAAATCACCACTTAGGTACTGTTGTGAACTCATTCTAAATTCATATTGGTGTAATATCTACTTTATTCCAACTTATCTATGGTTCATACCCTCCGATACTACTCATAGATTCATCAAAATAAGCAAACAACACATCGAAAACAGAATCTGTCAAAAACAGAACAGTCTGTAGTAATCTGGATCAAACGTATACTTCTGGAACTCATACAATTATCAAATAAGTTGCTGGACCTGAGGAATTTATCTATTAATCATGTTCAAAAATAATTAACTAAATAGCACTCTCCAAATAAAAATGGAAGCAATTCTCCTGAGCGCTAAAGTTTCTGTTTTTTACAGCATGATCAACAAGATTGCCCAAAGTCTTCCCAAAGGTTCTACTTGGCACAAACACTAATTAAAAGAATAAAACCACATCTAAACAGAGGATATATGAATTATTTATTACTAAACAGGATCAAAAAGCAAGGAACAAAAATAATATTGGGTTGCCTCCCAACAAGCGCTATCATTTAACGCCCCTAGCTAGGCATGATGATTTCAATGATGCTCACATAAAGGATAAGAATTGTAAAATAAAGAGAGCATCATGAATAATATGACTAGCACATTTAAGTCTAACCCTCTTCCTATGCATAGGGATTTTGTGAGCAAACAACTTATGGGGACAAGAATCAACTTGCATAGGAAGGTAAAACAAGCATAACTTCAAAACTTTAAGCACATAGAGAGGAAACTTGATATTATTGCAATTCCTACAAGCATATATTCCTCCCTCTCAATAACTTTCAGTAGCATCATGAATGAATTCAAAAATATAACCATCTACTAAAGCATTCTTTTCATAATCTACAAGCATAGAAATTTTATTACTCTCCACATAAGCAAAATTCTTCTCATTCGGAATAGTGGGAGCATCATAAGAGACTCGAATACTATAAATTGTTTCCACATTAAAAGAGTAATGTTCAGAAAGGGGGTAACTATAATCATGACAAGTTTTATAAATATAATACTCACTACTTTTTATAGCATATGTATCATCACAATAATTATCATAAGTAGGAGGCATGTTATTATCATTATAAATTTGCATATCAAAACTTGGGATACTAAAAATATCATCTTCATTAAGCGTAGCATCCCCAAGCTTGGGACAAACATTAATTGCATCAAATATATTCTCAAAAACATCATCTTCATCAAACATAGCATCCCCAAGCTTGGCCCTTTTCATATCATAAGCATAATCACTCTCGTCATTAATAGTATGGATAGCACCAAATAGTATAGTAATTAGTATATTCTTCCAAGCAAGTGCCAAATAGATTTTCAAGATCATAAGAAGTATCATTATCTTCCACAATTATATTTTCATGAGGCACAATAATAATAGGAGCAGCATTATTTGGGGGGGGTATCTTTTTACCTCTCTTCCTTTTTCTTTTCTTCTTCTTCACCACATCATGTGTGGGTTCAATCGTCTTTTTGGAGCTCCTTATTAATGAGATTGGTTGAATAGGAGGCTCCTCCTCGTTACCTGATTCATCATAAGAAATAATAGAAGGGTATGGGGAAGTCTCTTCCCTTTCATTAGTATTCTCTTCATCTTCTATTTGTTTTCTTTTCTTTATGTCGTTGGCAATATAAGGATTTTCAATGCAATTCACCGCACAATACATATAAATTTCCTCTAGATCAAAATGAAGAACTCTATCAAGGGCAAATTTTGGAATATCCTTAGTTATACGTTTCATTTATTCATAACCCAAGAGCAAACTAAGTTCATTATGATGTGCAAGGGAAATCAAGCCATCACAATTGTTGGACACGATACGATCATGAAACAATTTGCATTGGGTATTGAAATGATCATGCTCACTGCAAAGGTCACAAGTACGGCTAAGAAAATATAAATTTTAAGCACAATCATCTAGACTTTCTTGCAACCATTTAATTTCTAAATGCTTATGCCTCTTGCAATATGATTCGCGTTCAGTACTTTGATAATTTGATATGTGGGTGGACCGGTGCTTGGGTGATGTCCTTACTTGGACAAGCATCCCACTTATGATTAACCCCCATTGCAAGCATCCGCAACTACAACAGAAGTATTAAGGTAAACCTAACCATAGCATGAAACATATGGATCCAAATCAGCCCCTTACGAAGCAACGCATAAACTAGGGTTTAAGCTTATGTCACTCTAGCTACCCATCATCTACTTATTACTTCCCAATGCCTCCCTCTAGGCCCAAACAATGGTGAAGTGTCATGTAGTCGACGTTCACATGACACCACTAGAGGGATGACAACATACATCTCATCAAAATATCGAATGAATACCAAATTCACATGACTACTAATAGCAAGACTTCTCCCATGTCCTCAGGAACAAACGTAACTACTCACAAAGCATATTCATGTTCATAATCAGAGGGGTATTAATATGCATAATGGATCTGAACATATGATCTTCCACCAAGTAAACCAACTAGCATCAACTACAAGGAGTAATTAACACTGCTAGCAACCCACAAGTACCAATCTGAGGTTTGGATACAAAGATTGGATACAAGAGATGAACTAGGGTTTGAGATGAGATGGTGCTAGTGAAGATGTTGATGGAGATTGACCCCCTCCCGATGAGAGGATCGCTGGTGATGACGATGGTGATGATTTCCCCCTCCCGGAGGGGAGTTTCCCCAGCAGAACAGCTCCGTTGGAGCCCTAGATTGGTTCCGCCAAGGTTCCGCCTCGTGGCGGCGGAGTCTCGTCCCAAAAGCTTGCTTATGATTTTTTTTTCTCGACAAAAGACTCCATATAGCAGAAGATGGGCATCGGAGGGCCACTAAGGGGCCCATGAGGCAGGGGGCGCGCCCAGGGGGGTAGGGCGCGTCCCCCGCCCTCGTGGCTGGTGGATGGCCCCCTCTGGTACTTCTTGTGCTCAGTATTTTTTATATATTCTGGAAATAACTTCCGTGAAGTTTCAGGACTTTTGGAGCTATGCAGAATAGGTCTCTAATATTTGCTCCTTTTCCAGCCCAGAATCTCAGTTGTCGGCATTCTCCCTCTTTATGTAAACCTTGTAAAATAAGAGAGAATAGGCATAAGTATTGTGACATAATGTGTAATAACAGCCCATTATGCAATAAATATCGATATAAAAGCATGATGCAAAATGGACATATCAAGGTGCCTGTCCAGCCCCCTCGCGAGGCACGCGAGGGAGAGGACGGGTCAGAAACGAGGAACCGAGGGCAGAAAAGGAGACAACAAGGACAATGGAACCAGGCCAGCAAGGAACACCAGAAAGCAAATTCACACTCAAAAGAGGGGGCAACCAACTATGGAAAGCAAATGAAAAGCCGCATCCGGCACCTAGTCTGGTCTTCTTGTCTTCTCACCAGCGCAGAGCTAAGTGCTACCACTAGGCGTGGGAGGGAGCCCCCGAGGCCCGAGGGCGGCACTCCTGAGACTCCGGGGTGTGTACAGCCCTACTCATTATTACATGAGAGTGTCACGAGCGAAGATTCTTCACAGGCACTGGGCCTTGCTTCATGGGTAGAACTTCCGGAGGTGCTGGATGTTCCAGGCGTTCTGGATGGGGATCTCGTCCTATGTCTTTGGGAGCGCGGCGCCAGGCCTGGAAACGTGGGCGACCCGAAACGGGCCCTCCCACATGGGCGAGAGCTTGTGCAGCCCTTCCCTGGAGTGCACCCGCCTCAGGACAAGATCACCCACCTTGAGCGTCCTGGAGCGTACGCTACGGCAGTGGTACCGCCGCAGCGCCTGCTGGTACCTCGCAGCTCGGAGCGAGGCTTCTCGGCGGCGTCCCTCCCCCAACACGAGATCCATCCCCCATACGGCGTCCTGCCGCGTTTCATCAAACGCCAGGACCCGCGCGGAGCGATGCCTGACCTCGTGTGGGAGAACTGCTTCTGCTCCGTAGACGAGGAACAACGGGGTCTCTCGTGTCGGCCTGGTAGCGGTGGTGCGGATGGACCACAGCACGGACTGGAGCTCGTCGTGCCAGCCCCTGCTGCAGGCCTCAAGCTTCTTCTTGAAGGTCCTTGTCTTGAGACCCCTCAGGACCTCCGCATTGGCGCGTTCGGCCTGGCCATTGCTCCTGGGGTGCGCCATGGAGGTGTAGCAGATCTGCGTTCCAAGGTTAGCACAATACGTTTTGAAGAGATTGCTAGTGAACTGCGAGCCGTTGTCGGTGATGATGCGATTAGGGACCCCGAATCGGCTTACGAGGCCCTTGATGAACTTGACTGCTGACCCGGCCAAGATGGTGCGGACAGCTTCCACTTCCGCCCATTTGGTTAATTTGTCAATGCGACGTAGAGGTAGCGGTAGCCTCCAGGCGCTCGAGGGAATGGGCCCAGGATATCCCGCCCCCAGACCGCAAACGGCCATGAGAGCGAGATAGTCTGGAGGTCCTGGGCAGGCTTGTGGATCTACTTGGCATGGAACTGGCAGGCCTCGCAGGATTGCACCAGCTCGGCCACGTCGTTGAGTGTCGTGGGCCAGTAGAACCCGCTGAGGAAAGCCTTGCCGACCAGGGTGCGCGACGACGAGTGGTGCCCGTAGTCTCCGCCGTGTATGTCGGCCAGCAGCTCATTCCCCTGTTCCTTGGAAATGCATCGTAGAGAAACATCATTTGGCCGCTTCCTGTATAGCTCACCATCCTGAATGCAGTATGATGTAGCCTGTTGGGCCACACACTCCACGTCTTCCTCCTTCTCCGGCAACGTGCCTTTCGTCAGGTACGCCTTGAACTCCTTGATCCAGCACCCCTCCTGAGGCTCGAGCGCTAAGAGGAGGCACGCTCCTGAGATCAGGCCGTAGGCGGGGGCTCCCGGGGCTGGAGGATGGGGGAGTTCCTCCTGAGTTGACACCAGCTCCGCAGGCGGAGGTGCTACCGAAGGCTTGAAGAGCCGCTCCTCGAAGATGCCAGGCTCTTGGGGCAGCCGCTTGGATGTTCTTCTGGTGATGTAATCGGCCTCTTTGTTGGCACCACGAGGCACATGTTGTAGTTCCAGACCCAGGAACTGCTTCTCCATTTTGCGCACCTCCGCGAGGTATGCCTCCATGTGCTCATCCTTTGGCTGGTACACCTTGTTGTGGAAGTTGACGAGGAGCTGCGAGTCTCCCTTGACGGTAAGGCGCCTCACTCCCAGGGCCACCGCTGCTTTGAGGCCGACGATGAGACCCTCGTATTCTACAATGTTGTTGGAGACCTTCTCGCCCCGCTAGAAGCAGAGCTGCACGACATAGTAAAGCTTGTCCTGAGTGGGCGAGATGAGCACGGCTCCAGCCCCCGCGCCCTGCCGTGCGAACACGCCATCGAACTACATGACCCAACCATCTGGCGCTTCACTTCCTGACGAGAGGGATCAGTTCTCGCCTGCTTCGAGCTTTGGGGTGTCGGTCCATTCCGCCACAAAATTGGCGAGTGCAGCCTCCTAGATGACTCTGGTTGTGCTGAACTCCAGGTCGAACGCTTGCAGCTCGATGTTCCATTCGGCGACCCTTCCCGCAGCATTGGGGCTTCTAAGCACTCTCTCCAATGGGTAAGCTGAAACGACCTTGATGGGGTGACCTTGGAAGTAGTGGCATAGCTTGCGCGAGGCCACCAGGAGCGCCAGCAAGAGCTTCTGAGGCATGGGGTATCGCACCCTCGCACCTCGTGGGACCGTGCTAAGGAAGTATACTGGGTGCTCGACAAGGGTGGGAGAGCTGACAGAGTTTTTGGCTCCCGGGGACTGAGGTGTTTCCTGCGGGTTTCCAGCTCCTGGGGCTTGATGACCCTTCGGGGCAACCATTGTCTTTGGAGCACCGCCTTGGTGTTGAGCTACCTCATCCGGCTCGGCGACTCCACTTAGCGGGTCCTCGACCTCGGGCCCTTCCCTGAGGGCCACCAGCGCCGCCCTGGTGGAGTGGGGTGTAGCAGAGAGGTAGAGTACCAAGGGCTCACGAGGATGAGGCGCCACCATCACCGGCGGGCTGGTCAAGTATCTCTTGAGGTCTTGAAATGCCAAGTCGGCCTCAGGGGTCCATTCAAACGGACCCTTCTTCTTCATTAGCTTGAAGAACGGCAATGCGCGCTCCCCTAATCTGGAGATGAAGCGCCCCAACGAAGTCACACAGCCTGCAAGCTTCTACATCTCCTTGAGGTTTTGTGGTGGGCTCATGTCTTCGATTGCCTTGACCTTCTCTAGGTTGGCCTCGATCCCCCTATGAGACACGAGGAAGCCCAGCAGCTTGCCCGAAGGGACACCAAACACGCACTTCTCCGGGTTGAGCCGTAGGTCCACCTGGCGTAGGCTCGCGAAGGTCTCCTCTAGGTCCTGAATCAGAGTTCTTGCCTCCCGAGACTTCACCACAATGTCATCTACATAGGCCTCAACGTTTCTTCCGAGCTGCTGCCCCAAGGCAATGTGCATCAGTCGCTGGAAGGTCGCTCCTGCGTTGTGCAGTCCAAATGGCATGCAAGTGTAGCAGTACACCCCGCACGGGGTCAGGAAAGTTGTTTTCTCCTCATCTTCCACCGCCATCTTGATCTGGTGGTAGCCTGAGAACACATCCAGGAAACATAGAAGATCGCACTCGGCGGTGGAGTCGACAATCTGGTCGATGCGCGGTAGCGGGAACAGGTCTTGAGGGCAAGCCTTGTTGAGGTTGGTGAAGTCGACACACATGCGCTCCTTCCCTCCTTTCTTCGGCACGACGACCAGATTCGCCAGCCACTCTGGGTACCGGACTTCGCGAATGACACCCGCTGCCTCCAGCTTGCGGGTTTCCTGAACAATGAAGGATTGCTTCTTCGTGGATTGCCGCCTTGCCCTCTGCTTCACAGGGCGCACATTGGGGCATACCCTCAGATGATGCTCGATCACTCTTCTCGGGACCCCAGCCAGCTGCTTGGGTACCCAAGCGAATACTTCCCTGTTTGCCCGCAAGAAGTCCACCAACTCCTTTTCTTGATCTGGGCGAGGTCGGCGCCTATGGTAAAGGTGGCGCCAGAGGCCCCATCCTTGTCGACCGGTATCTGCTTCGTCTTGGCTTGACCCTGAGTGAACAGTTGCTTCTTCTTGGTCGGCGCAGCCCCCTTGGTTCTAGACACTGTCTTGTCGGTCGGGCAAGCTGTCGTCGTGGCCCTGAAGGCGAGCTTGAGGGCCGTCACGGCTTCCTTGGTGTCTCCGACCACGGTGAGGACATCTTTGCTTCCTGGCATCTTCATGAGGTTGTAGGCAGGATGAGTGGCTGCCATGAACTGGGCCAGCATCGGGTACCCGAGGATGGCATTGTACGGCAAGCCGATGCGGGTGATGTCGAAGTCGATCAGCTCGATGCGGTAGTTGTCGTGTGTGCCAAAAGTCACGAGGAGGCGGATCTGCCCCAGGGGGTCGGAGGAGCCACCACCGACCCCGAAAAAAGGCTTGCTGGGGCGGAGCCGCTCAAGTGGTACGTGAAGGAGGCTGAAAGCCTCCATGGAGAGCACGTTGAGGCCGGTGCCACCGTTGATGAGGGTCTTGGTAGCGGCTACGCCACAAATGGTGGGCGTGCAAAGCATCGGAAGCACGCCCGAGCCAACGGTGGTGATTGGGTGATCCCCCGAGTTGAAGATCAGGTCGGCCTTGGGCGCCGCCCAACCCGAGGGAGCCCCCTGCCATGTGGAGACGGCGCTGATCTGGTGAAAGAACGGCTTGGCGTCACAATTCGAGGGCGGCGCCTACGAGCCACCAAGGAGATTCGTGACGACAGGGGGTGCTGATCCTTTGAAGCGCGCGATGAAGAGGTCACGCAGCTCCTCCCAGGAGGCCACGGAAGATTCCGGCAGACGGAGGAGCCAGGCGCGCGGCACGCCAGCCAGGGCCATTGGGAGCCAGTTGGCCATGACTTTACTGTCGCCCCGGCCTCCAAGACGGCCTCCTCATATGCCAGCAGGAAGGCTGCCGGATCCGCCGCACCATCGTAACGGGGCGACATCTCCGGCTTGAACTTGTGCGGCCACTGCACCCGCCGCAAGGCGGGGGTGAAGGCCCGGGGCCCCCCGATGCTGCAGAGGGCGCCCGTCGATCCAGTCGGAGAAGAGGCGGCGTCCATGAGAGTCGGTTGGAGAGACGAGGCCATCGGGGGGCAGAGCTTCGACGCACCCCTACCTGGCGCGCCAAATGTCGGATTTCGGGTTCCGGCAAAACCCTTGAGGTTCGAACACTGGGGTGCGCACAAAGATCTCTCCCCCTCTCTAGCTCGCACACTCTACGATCTTACGGCCTAGCTCGACGAACCCAAAGAACATAAGACACAAGATTTATACTGGTTCAGGCCACCGTTGTGGTGTAATACCCTACTCCGGTGTGGTGTGGTGGATTGCCTCTTGGGCTGAGGATGAATAGTTACAAGGGAAGAACAGCCTCGCGAGGAGAGGTGTTCTTGTGCTTGGTGAACTTCAGTGGTTGGGGTGCTATGGATTTGATCTAAGTCCGAATCAGATCCCCTCCTGTGGTGGTGGCTATTCCTATTTATAAAGGCCCTGGTCCTCTTCCCAAATATTGAGCGGGAAGGGATCCCACAACGGCCAAATTCGAAGGGAGACAACTAGTACAAGCGATCCTGACAAAAGTAGTCTTCGCCCGCCAAAGGCCCTGGTGGTGACACCGTCTTGGGCTCCACGGTGACCTCCGTCCTGCCGTCCTGCTAGTCTTGGTCTTGTTGCACCGATATGGAAACCTTTGCCTAATGCCTCGGGACTCCTCGTCTGTGCTTGCCCCTTTAGCACCAAAGAGGAAACGAGCACACTGCGCACGCTAGCACCCGCCTGGCGCCCGCCTGGTTCCAGTCATCATGGCTTGCGTCACAGGAACCTCATGAGGTGCCCCTCGCCTTGATCTCTCCACCCCTCGTGAGCCAGCCTGGTGAGGCCGCCCCTGAGGAGGTCTTGCGTCGTCCGCCTCACGAGGCTTGGCCCCTCACGAGGGTCTTGAATGCTTGCTAATAAAGATGGGACGTATGGGGCTGCTGGTGGAGCCACACTGTGGGCCGCAGGCAGGCAAGTCTGGGGACCCCCATTCCCAGAACACCGACAGCGCTCTCCTGAGGTCAGCCAGACCCTCCTCGCGCTTCACTGGAGCGCGGCGAGAAGACAACCCGCTGCCACCTTCGAAGCGAGCACGGCGGCGTGGCAGCTGGTCGTAGCCGCCACTGCTAGAGCTGTCACCGGAAGAAGAGTCATTGTAGCTGGACGAGCCATGGTCGGTGCCAACGGCGAGCCCGCCTTCACTCTCATCGCGACCGTCGCCGAGGCTGGGCACCTCACCGCCGTCGTTGTACTCAGGGCAACACCCGACGCGGCGGCCATCTTCCCCGAACACCCTCACATAGAGGGCCGCGTTGCCATCGTACTTGAAGTGGAGGGAGCACCGTCGGCCTAGGCTACATGCGCGGGAAAACGTGTGCCAGCTGCGGGACAGGGTTGCATTGCCTGCGACGGAGACCTCGACCGAGACCCACGAAGCCTTGCTGCAGTAGTCGTCCACCTGTAGCCAGAGACCGCCTGGACCCGTGGCTGGCAGCTCGCCGGCAAAGAAGCGCGGGAGCTGAAGCCAAGTACTGGCCAGGTTCTCTGACCACACAACGAACTCCGGCAGCACTTCTGTCGAGTGGAAGCGCGGCCACCGACCATGGCGTGCCTCCCTTCATCGACGGGGCTGCCACGACCTGGGCGACTGCCACCACGCGAAGAGGTGCCACCGCGGCCACAAGAGGCCGCGGTGGGGGTCGTGGTGTGCTTGCGGGGACGGCCGCGCCCCTCTTGGGCGGCGGTGAGCCAGGCCCCTCCTGGCGAGCCTTCCCCTTCTCTGCGGCCGAGAGCCTCTTCGCAGGCGCCATGGGTGTCGTTGCCGGCAGTGAAGCAAGGAAGAAGAAGGAGCGAGAGAAGCGAAGGAAGAGATGGGTGAAAGGGGCTCCGCCCCCCTCTTCCCATTTATAGCCAAGGGGAGGCCAACCGCCGGCCTCCATGATCTAAGGTAATAATGATCTTTTTCTACATGCAGCAAGGACTCATCAGGTCGGGCAGTTGCCGCGGCAGCATGGGGAAGCGGAGACGCCCACGTCCAATCAATCGCCACGCGTCAAGCAAGGCCATAGGCTGTTGGGGCCCACAGTGCTCCGCACATGCCCTTTGGCTTTGCCTCGAAGCCAAGTCCGAGCGTGCCTTGGGCCCGGGGGCTACTGTCAGCGTCATGGGAACGGGGGTCCCCAGACTTGCCTGCCTGCGGCCCGCAGTGTGGCTCCACCAGCGGCCCTGTACGGCCCATCTTTACCAGCAAACACTCAAGACCCTCGCAAGGGGCCAAGCCTCGCGAGGCGGACGACACAAGACCTCCTCGGGGGCAGCTTCACCAGGCTGGCTCACGAGGGGCGGAGAGATCAAGGCAAGGGACACCTCGCGAGGTTTCTATGACGCAAGCCATGATGACTGGAGCTAGGCAGGCCCCAGCGTGCGTAGTGTCCTCGTTTCCTCTTTGGTGCTAAAGAGGCAAGCGCAGGGGAGGAGTCTCGAGGCATCAGGAAAAGGTTTCTATGTCGGTGCAACAGGACCAAGACCAGCAGGACGGCAGGACGGAGGTCACCGTGGAGCCCAAGACGGCGTCACCACCAGAGCCTTTAGCACGGGAAGACCACCTTTAATCAGGATAACTTGTACTAGTTGTCTCCCTTCGAATTTGGCCGTTGTGGGGTCCCTTCCCGCTCAATATTTGGGGAGAGGACCAGGGCCTCTATAAATAGGACTAGCCACCACCGTAGGAGGGAGGGAACATTGGAAGGGATCCAGATCATCCTCAACCACACAAGCTCACCAAGCACAAGGGCACCTCTCCTCAGGAGGTTATCTTCCCTTGTAACTGTTCATCCTCGGCCCGAGAGGCAATCCACCACACCACACTGTAGTAGGGTATTACACCACATCGGTGGCCCAAACTAGTATAAACTCTTGTGTCTCTTGTTCTTTGGGTTCGTCGAGCTAGGCCGTGAGATCATGATGTGTGCGAGCTAGAGGGGGAGAGATCTTCGTGCGCACCCCAATGTTCGAACCTCAAGGGTTTTGCCGGAACCTGAAATCCGACAAAGACAATACCTTCATTAACCATAAAGTGGCACTTCTCCCAATTCTAGACAATATTAGTTTCTTCACATCTCTGCAAAACCTGATCAAGGTTTCTTAAGCAATCATCAAAAGAAGTTCCGTAAACGGAGAAATCATCGATGAAAACCTCAACAATCTTTTCACAAAAGTCAGAGAATGTAGCAGTCATAAATCTTTGAAAGGTAGCAGTTGCATTGCATAAACCAAATGGCGTACGTCTATAAGCAAAGGTACCGAAAGGGCAAGTAAAAGTGGTCTCCTCCTGATCATCTTTTGACACAGGTATTTGAGAGAAACCAGAATAACCATCTAGAAAGAAAAAGTGTGTATGTTTGGATAATCTTTCTAGCACTTGATCAATAAAAGCTAGAGGGTAATGATCTTTCTTAGTAGCTTTGTTTAATTTGCGAAAACCAATTACCATTCTATAACCTGTAACAATTCTTTGTGGAATCAATTCATTCTTATCATTAGGAACAATAGTAATACCTCCCTTCTTAGGGACACAATGAACGGGACTTACCCATCTACTATCAGCAATAGGATAAATTATACCTGCCTCCAAAAGCTTTAGTATTTCATTTCGTAACACTTCTTTCATCTTAGGATTTAACCGTCGTTGGTGATCAACAAATGGTTTAGCATCATGCTCCAAATTAATTTTGCACTGACATAAAGTGGGACTAATGCCCTTAAGATCATCAAGAGTATTTCCAATAGCAGCACGGTGCTTCTTCAGAGTTTTCAATAATTTATTTTCTTCATGCTCTGAAAGGTTAGCACTAATAATAACAGGATATATCTTCTTTTAATCAAGATAAGCATATTTCAAAGTATCTGGTAATTGTTTAAGCTCAAACACGGGGTCACCCTTGGGTGGAGGAGGATCCCCAAGGATTTCAACAGGCAAATTGTGTTTAACTTTAGTATCAGGTTTAGCAATTCTAGCAGCTTCGTCACAACAATAAATAACATGCCCATCAATATTATCAACCAAGATATCTTTAACCATAGAAATACTAGGTCCAACTTTAATTTGTTCAGGGGTGTAGGTGTTCTAGTATAACTCTTACGAACCATAGTTGAAGCTTTAGCATGATCCTTTATTCTAATAGGAAAAGGTGGTTTCTCAATATAAGCAGTAGGAACAATAGGATCAACATTATAAGTAATGATTTCTTCTTCAACTTTAACAGGTTCTACTACTTTCACTTCAATGGGAGGATTATATTTAAACCACTTCTCCTTAGGGAGATCAACATGAGTAGCAAATGATTGACCAAAAGAAGCTACTATCTCAGAGTCAAGTCCATACTTAGTGCTAAAATCATGAAAAGCATTGGTATCCATAAAAGATATAACACAATCAAACTTAAGGTTTATACCTGACTCCTTAACTTCGTCGAGTTCCCAATCTTCAGAGTTGCGTTTAATTCTTTCCAATAAATACCATTTGAATTCAATATCATTCTTCATAAAATAACTAGTACAAGAAGTACCGAGCATGGATCAATCATTATGAGAAAGTCGAGCATAAAAGTTTTGACTAATAATTTCTCTTGAGAGCTCATGATTGGGGCATGAATATAACATTGACTTAAGCCTCCCCCAAGCTTGAGCGATACTTTCTCCTTCATGAGGCCAAAAATTATAAATATAATTCCGATCACGATGAACCAGATGCATAGGATAAAACTTTTGATGAAATCCCAATTTCAACCGGTTGTAGTTCCATGATCCAATATCATCACATAGCCTATACCATGGCAATGCCTTTCCCTTCAACTATAAAGGGAAGACCTTCTTCTTGACAACATCCTCGGGCATACCTGCAAGCTTAAATAATCCACAAACTTCATCCGCATAGATTATGTGCATATCAAAATGTAAGGCTCCATGTCCTGGATAAGGATTAGCTAGCAGTTTGTCCATCATACCCAAAGGAATTTCATAATAAATATTTTCAGTAGGTGCAGTAGGTTGAGGAGCAACTCTTTGCTCTTCTGGTCGAGGTGAAGATACCCCGAGCAAGCCCCTCAAAGGATTATTTTCCATAGTAACAAGTGATAGTAAATTTCAGCACACTATATAAATGTTTCCTTACCAAATTCCACATACCAAAGACGCTTCACTCCCCAGCAACGGCGCGAGAAAAGAGTCTTGATGACCCACAAGTATAGGGGATCTATCGTAGTCCTTTATATAAGTAAGAGTGTCAAACCCAACAAGGAGCAGAAGGAAATGACAAGCGGTTTTCAGCAAGGTATTCTCTGCAAGCACTGAAATTATCGGTGATAGATAGTTGTATGATGAGATATTTCGTAATGGGTAACAAGTAACAAAAGTAAACAAGGTGCAACAAGGTGGACCAATCCTTTTTGTAGCAAAGGTCAAGACTAGATGAACTCTTATATAAAGCAAAGCGCTCCCGAGGACACATGGGAATTACTGTCAAGCTAGTTTTCATCATGCTCATATGATTCGCGTTCGTTACTTTGATAATTTGATATGTGGGTGGACCGATGCTTGGGTGTTGCCCTTCCTTGGACAAGCCTCCCACTTATGATTAACCCCTCTCTCAAGCATCCGCAACTACGAAAGAAGAATTAAGGTAAACCTAACCATAGCATGAAACATATGGATCCAAATCAGCCCCTTATGAAGCAACACATAAACTAGGGTTTAAACTTCTGACACTCTAGCAACCCATCATCTACTTATTACTTCCCAATGCCTTCCCCTAGGCCCAAATAATGGTGAAGTGTCATGTAGTCAACATTCACATAACACGACTATAGGAGAGACAACATACATCTCATGAAAATATCGAACGAATAACAAATTCACATGATTACTTATAACAAGACTTCTCCCATGTCCTTAGAAACAAACATAACTACTCACAAAGCATATTCATGATCAATATCAAAGGAGTATTAATTATCATTAAGTATCTGAAAATATAATCTTCCACCGGATAAACCAACTAGCATCAACTACAAGGAGTAATCAACACTACTAGCAACCCACAGGTACCAATCTGAGGTTTTGAGAAAGTGATCGGATACAAGAGATGAACTAGGGTTTGAGAGGAGATGGTGCTGGTGAAGATGTTGATGGAGATTGACCCCCTCTCAATGAGAGGATTGTTGGTGATGACAATGGCTTCGATTTCCCCCTCTCAGAGGGAAGTTTCTCCGGCAGAACAGCTCTGTCGGAGCCCTAGATTGGTTATGCCCAAGTTCCGCCTCGAGACAGTGTTGCTTCATCCTGAAAGCTTCCTTTTGACTTTTTCCAGGTCAAAACACACCATATAGAAGAAGATGGGCGTCGGGGGTCTGCCAGGGGGCCCACAAGGACGGGGGGCGCGCCCTCCACCCTTGTGGCTGGCAACTAGCCCTCCTCTGGTGCTTTCTTCGCACAATATTTTTTATATATTCCAAAAATATTCTGCGTGAAGTTTCATGACTTTTAGAGTTATGCAGAATAAGTCTCTAATATTTGCTCCTTTTCTAGTCCAAAATTCCAGCTGCAGGCATTCTCCCTCTTCATGTAAACCTTATAAAATAAGAGAGAAAAGGCATAAGGATTGTGATATAATGTGTAATAACAGCCCATAATGTGATAAATATCAATATAAAAGCATGATGCAAAATGGACATACCAGTGTTCCATTGGTAGCTTGACGCCTCTGCCACGATGTTAGATTCAACATCCATGTGACACTGACCGGGGTTTGGCATCTCGCAACCCTAGGTATATTCATCCATGACCTGCTCTTCACCGTGTCTGGTCCAACGTGTATATCCATCCATGAATCCCCGAGAGAGTAAGTGCCACTGGACATCTTCAACTTCACGTGACTCTGTATTGGCACAATGAGCACATGCACACATGATGTAATCCTCATCACCAATTCTCCTCTTTGTACTTTCAGCCAAATTCATGAACTCTACCACACCACTGATAAAATCTATAGTTCTCTGATTCTTCATCCATTCAGATCATTCCATCTGCACCACGCGAATGCTAATTAAAAATAAAACAACAACATTAATACATGGATTAACTGATGCCCAAAGATGCGTGCATAAATCATAAGGTTTTATTTTCATAATTGTTGAGGGTGCTCCATATTGTTATCCAGACGTGCAATGACAAAAAATAATGGCCAGTTAATTTACATGCAGAATACTACAACACTACCCTTAGGAATTGAATACCTTAATTAAGTCACTCACGAAAAGAATACCTTAATTAATTAGCCGCGCGGAGACCTCCACCCAGCAGACAGAGAAGCATGATGCGGCGACACACCGAGACAGCAGGGTCGAGGAGCAAAGCTTAGTGCGGCTGCTGCCTGAAGTTCGACCTCCAGTATCCCACCATCGACCGTGATGGATGTGCTCCAATCACGTCACCGCCGACCTCGGTGGTTGAGCTCCTCCTATCTCCCACTGCAGGCCAAGGATTGACCTCCTATGACGCCGCCACCGCCTAGTGACCGAGGATTGACCTCTTCTCCGGTAGCCGATGCCTAGGCCGCCGCCACCATCTCTACTACAGAGCGACTATTTTATTTTTTGACGAATATCCGTAGAGTGCCTGTTTACACAGTATCACTGTAAATCAATTATATGTACAGGGTAGTACATCACATACGGTTATGTCACGACAACCGTGTCTCACCTACGTTGTCTTCTCTCACGGTTTGGTGTGGAAATCGTGTGTGAAGTTGTAATACCTAACACAAACGACACGTATAAACAGTGTGCCATATACAACATATAGTGCCATAAGTAGTTCCCAACCGTCAGCATATACCCACAGTTTCCCCATTTCCCCCAAATACCTAGATAGCCTCCAAATTCCCTCACGTGGCGCTGACATTGGGGGAATGCAGATGAGCAGTGCTGATGGTTTTGGTGTGACTGCTCTTGCTCGTATCGCCGCTCTCGACAGCGCCGGCACGACGGCGGTCGCCACCGAGCACTTTCCTAAGGTCATCAGAAGGCAAGGTTACTATGGATCCAAATCGTCCTGTCAGGTTCCAATCTATCCCGATCTTTTTTAGCATGTCCAAAGTAGCTCCTTGCTGAATCTGTTCTGAATGCCCCCTAGGAAAGCGATCTGCCGCCGGATCCGGAGCATGACTCCAGACTCCCGCAACACAAGTTCGACTCCGAGTTTTGTGCCACCGAGAAGTACCAAAAGCTGACTTGTGTGCACAAGCACACTCCCGCTCGACGTGTATGCACAGAGGGATTCGATAATGGCAGGCGGTTTCTCAGTTGCCCCTTAGTGGTTAGTGCTAGGTTCATCATTTCACTTGAGTTAATGCCACCGCTCATCCCGAATACTATTTAACATTGGCAGGGATATGAGGCTTGTGCCTTTTTTAACTGGTTGGATGAAGAATGACATGGCAGGGCTTGGAGTGTTATCACCAAGCTCACAGAAGATAACGTAAAGCTGAAGAAGAAACTGGTTGATCCGGAATGTACAATCAGTAAGATGAAGCAAGAAAGAATCAATCACATGCAACACATGAAAGCAACATGCAAGAAGGAACTAGCATGCATAGTTGTGGTTGTCGCATTAGCCATGTTCTATGCGCTATTTGCAATGATGATTAGGGGTTTTGTTTGACAGTATTGCTAAAGCACATCTAGATGTGCTCTAAGTAATGCACATCTAGGTCCTATGCCATTGATGTTACGTGAAGATTTGTGGAGATATTTTCCTTTATCTTTTTTTATTTTCCTTTGTAGTTTGATTATTACTGGCTTCATCAATAAGAAGATCTCAACGTATTGCTTGCCAGCTATCCTACTCCATTCGTACCGGTACCGGTGCATAATCCCAAAATTCTTTCCTTGTTTTTGTCTTGAAAAAAGAAATTAGCTAATAGGATTCCTGCGGCTAGTATGCATTCAATGACTTTAAACTACTTAGCATAACATGCATGCAATGGTCAATTCTCTGCCCACAATGGTACTGATTACCAAATACTCCCTCCTCCCCAAAATAAGTTACTCAACTTTGTACTGAATTTGTACTAAAGTTAGTGCAGTGTCGATCACTTATTTTGGGACGGTTGAAATACAATTCTGATATGATTGCTCGCTTGAGTGACTTGTTATTTAGAATATCAAATGATGTTAGAGGTGTTGGAAAGCATGCCTCTATGGTTCAAACTCAATTAGAACAAGTTGCTAAATCTCAAAGAGAATTACTTAATAAAATGAATCATAATATGCATGACTTTGCTGTTAGAGTTGCAACTAGAGGAGGTAAAATGACTTAGGAACCACTTTATCCTGAGGGACACCCTAAAAGAATTGAACAAGATTCACAAAGAGCTAACACTAGTGTACCTAGTCCTTCTAGAAAGAAAAAGAACAAGAAAAATGATAGGACTTCACATGCTTCTAGTGAACCGAAATAGAGAAACCTCGTGATAATGATAATGAAACTTCTATCTCTCGTGCTGAAACTCAATCTGGTAATGAACACTCACCTAATGATAATGAAAAAGATAATGATGAGGTTCATAAAGACTCACAACCAAGTAATGAAAAAGAACCGGATAATGATGTTGAGATAGAACCACCTGTTGACCTTGATAACCCATAAGCTAAAAATAAAAGATATGACAAAAGAGACTTTGTTGCTAGAAAACACGGTAAAGAAAGAGAACCGTGGGTTCAAAAACCTATGCCTTTTCCATCCAAGTCAACTAAAAAGAATGATGATGAAGAATTTGAATGCTTTGCTGAAATGCTGAGGCCAGTCTTTTTGCGTACTCGCTTGATTGGTATCTTGAAAATGCCTCCATATGCAAAATATATGAAGACATCATCACAAATAAGAGAAAAATACCGAAAGCTGAAATCTCCACTATGCTTGTTAATTATACTTTTAAGTTTTAAAGATGGAGTACCTAAAAAACTTGGAGATCCAGGAATACCAACTATACCTTGCTCTATCAAAAAGAATTATGTGAAAACTACTTTGTGTGACTTAGGAGCTGGTGTTAGTGTTATGCCTTTCTCTTTATATAAAAGACTTGACTTGAATAAACTCACACCTACTGAAATATCTTTGCAAATGGCTGATAAATCAACTGCCATACTATTGGTATCTGTGAGGATGTGCCCGTTGTTGTTGCTAATGTTACTATTTTGACTGACTTTGTTATACTTGAGATGCCAGAGGATGACAACATGTCGATTATCCTTGGTAGACCCTTCTTGAATACTACAGGGGTTGTTATTGATTGCAATAAAAGCAAGGTCACTTTTCATATTAATGGTAATGAGCATACGGTGCACTTTCCGAAGAAACAATTCCAAGTGAATGGTATTAATGTTATTGAAAAATCTCCCACAATCACTATTGGAAGTTTCCAAATACCTCTACATACTGTCAAAAAGAAATATGAAATACTTATTGTTGGGGAAATGCATATCCCCATTGAGGTAACTTAGTGATTTACGAAAGTTCTTTGGTTTCGTGCTAATCAAAAGTGGTTGTTAATAAGACTTGATCAACCTTATTAATGGATCATTTTTTAACGGTATGAAGTTGATGAGTTTAGTAAGCACTACTTTTTGTCCCTACTTTTTATTAGTTAAATAAAATAAAATGCCATGTTTTGTCCGTTTCTGAATTTCCCATGCAATAAAAAAATGACCCAAAAATAAAAGTTCTCAGAATGCCCTGAAAATTTTATACGATTTTTTCTAAATATTTGAGAATTTTTGGTGCAAATAACATCAGAGGGAGGTGCACCAGGTGGGCACAACCCACCTAGGGGAGCCAGCACCCCCAGGCGCGCCCTGGTCGGTTGTGGTCCCCACGTGGGCCCTCTCACTTATCTCTTCATACCTACCTCCGGAAAAAATCCCCAGTGCTCTCTCTCCCGTGTTCTTGAGCTCAAACCCGCAGATTTTGATCTCTTTGCTCGAAGCTCCGTTTTTGAAACTGTTTCGGGGGATTGTTGTTTGGTATGTGACTCCACCATTTGTCCAATTAGTTTTTGTTTTAGTGGTTTATACTTTGAATAATTAGCTACTCTTGGTGCTGCTGTAGATGTGCTTGTATGTTGAATTCTTAGTGTTTTAAGTAGTTTGAATGCTTGCTATGGCCTCTATATATCCCTATGAGTAGTTGCTATCAATCTTACAAAGTTTTGTTGACAAAATTTTTGTCACTCAAAAATTTGTATTTTCAGAAAATTGTACGCATACATGAATATCTTAAGGAAGTTTGGCTCTAAGAAGAACTCCAAGGGTGTTATTGGGGAGTCTTCTGACAATGATCTCCACCCTCAGAGGTTGGCGGGAGTACGGCCGTGCGAATGGCCACACACCCCGTTCCTGCAAGAGGCTGGAATTCTTGAGGAGTTCATGCAATATATTGCTAATGCCGGCCTCACCAACTTCATCGCAGATGAGTGTGACCAGCACCACATCCTCACAAACATCTTTGTTGAGAGCTTTACTTTCTTGCCTAGAAATAATCCTCCTAAAGTGAGCTTTAATTTATATGCTGAAAACTATCAGATACTACTTACTGAGTTTTGTGACATATGCATGATCCCATCTGATGGGAGCTTGGCTGAGTCTAGGCCGGCTGGGTTTGAGGATTTTTATCGCACTCTGACAGTGGGTGATGAGAGAGGAGTGTCATCCACTACGGCTGCTAGCATACACTTTCGTGCTGTACATTATTTTGCTTTATTTGTTGTTAAGTGCTTGCTTGCTAGAAAGAAAGTAGGTGCGCTCAGTGCACCAGACTTTGCTGTTTTACGCCGAGCACTAGAGGGCGACAACACCTAGCTTGGGAGCTACTGTGGCTCGTCGCCTCCATCTTAATAAATCACAGGGTGAAATACATGGTGGGATTTATGCTACTCGTTTGGCGGCTCACTTTGAGGTTGAGATACACCCTCATGATTTTGCTCTGACCAAAGTTTACCTAGACCGTGCAGCCATGGATCACCACCATTTTACTGATATAGAATCTCCTCACATCCCTATTCCGTACAACCTGGTTTTAGTGTGAGGACTCGTGATGTTATTCCATTGCCTGCTCCTGTTGTTTGATTCTGCTGTCAGGGGCGGATATAGGATTATGCCTGCAGATATCATCTCCTACTAAAATGCTCAGGCTGCTGCGAAAGCGGCACAGCAGGCACCCCAACACTGGGACGAGTGGATGCCCGCTCCTCAACACCCCTACTACCCTCCAGGCTACTGATCGACTACCAAGTTAGGCCAAAAGCCTAAACTTGGGGGAGTATGTGTTTCTCACCGACATTACATTCATGCATATTATCCCATTTTTCGGTGCTCACACTTTTTCATTGTATCATCCATGCTTAGATTTATTTTCTTGCTTTCTTCTTGTGTGTTTGAAAACTTTAGAAAAACCAAAAAAATTAGTTGTAGTTAATTTACTTTCCATGCATGCTAACTAAAAAGAAAATTCAAAAAGATTTCCTAGTTCTTCTTTTGCTTGTTGAGAGCTTTCCCGTGTAAATAGTTTTTCTCGTTTTTGCTTTTCCCTTTTATTTGCTTGCTAAAGAAAACCAAAAACTCCAAAAATATTTCAGTGTGTTTCTGTGAATTTCTTTTCTTTTATTCGAGTTGTACTGAGGAGAAGACCATGATGAAAATATTGAGTGGCTCTCATATGAATAATTGTTGAACTAATAAAGATACCATTTTACCTTGTCTTCTCCTGTTGAATAAAATGTTTGCAGATTCCGGCTTAGTCCATGGCACTCTTGCACTATTATTCATTCGGTCGTGCAAGTGAAAGGCAATAATGACGACATTCGATGAACTGGTCGTGGTAAAGAGAAACTGGTATGAACTCGACTTGTTCTGTCTGTGTAAAATGTTTAACCTAGCATCCATGATTCAACCCATTATGATTAAACATGTTTGTAATGACAATTAGAGATTATAGTTTCTCATGCCATGCATAAGTAGCTGAGAGTTAATAATGATTTATCTTAGATATCAACATAGTGTTAAGATGATTGTGATGTAGTATGATGATATGGTATCCTCCTCTGAATGTTCAAGTGGCTTAACTTGGTACATATTCATCCATGTAGTTGAATCAAAACCAACATAGGCTCTATATTGTTTTATGTTCATGGTGTTCATATCCTACTCATGCTAGTGTCCAATGTTACTTATGCATAATGCATGGTTATGATCGTTGTTGCTCTCTAGCTGGCCGCTTCTCAATCTAAATTGCTAGCCTTCGCCTGTACTAAGTGGGGATTCTGCTTGTACATCAAAAACCTTGAACCCAAACTTATTCCAGATGAGTCCACCATACCTAACTATATACGGTATTACCCTGCCGTCCTAAGTAAATTTGCATGTGCCACCTCTAAAAACTTCTAAAAAATTATCCGTTTTGTGTGCCTGGATCGTTCATGGAACGACAGGAGGTGGTTGATATCTTTCATGCTAAGCGGGTTATTCTCAGGTCGAGTGTTTATTCACTCGCCATCGCACGAGAAAATGGGCGGTAATAAGGATGCCCAGTCCCAAACTACAAAATACAAAAGGAGTTCATCTCTTAAATAATAAAACAAAAACTCCCATTGGAGTCAAAACCTTTACCTTTACCGCTTGGGAACCGCCACTAGCGTGCTTAGCATGGAAGATGTTGATAACTGATGGTCGTGAAGTGAATAAGAAGGGTGCATGTCTCAAAATATCATTTATCTCTGTTTTAAAAACTGAGCTCTGGCACCTCTGCAAATCACTACTTCCCTCTGCGAAGGGACTTTCTATTTACTTTTATGTTGTGTCATCACCTTCTAAAAAACAAGCGCCAGAAACTGAGTAGAGCACAACGGTCATGATTTATGCATTGTGTGTAGCTAATGTTGGGTGCATCATGAATGGATCTTTTCTACCATGAATTACAATGTTTAGTCGCTACTTGAACTTTGGAGGTGCTCTGCATTTATTGTCATATTATATCATGGTTGTTTTGACAATGTGTTGCCACTAAGATATCTTATTATTGCTCGCTAGCTGATTATGTCATTGATATAAGTCATTATAATCTTTAAGAGTTATTGTCGACATGGTTAGTTATAATGATTGGCTGAAAACCTGGGTGTTGTTTAAGCTTATTTATGCAAACAAGAGCAAAAGAGTTCATAAAAGTTTTTCTTTCTCACTTTCAGTTTATCAACTGAATTTCTTGAGGACAAGCAAAGGTTTAATCTTGGGGGAGTTGATACGTCTCCAACGTATCTACTTTTCTCATGCTTTTCCTCTTGTTTTGGACTCTAATTTGCACGACTTGAATGAAACTAACCCCGTACTGACGTTGTTTTTAGCAGAACTACCATGGTGTTGTTTTTGTGCAGAAATAAAAGTTCTCGGAATAGAACGAAACTTTGTGAGGGATTTTTATATCAATAATAAGAATTTCTGGAGCCAAGACCCATCAGAGAGGGGCCCCTGGGTGGGCACAACCCACCAGGGCGCGCCCCCCTCTCCTAGCGCACCAAGGTGGGTTGTACCCACCTGGTGGCCTCGCTGACGACCCCCTGGTACTACAAAATCACATATTTCTAGAAAAAAATCAGGGAGAAAGAATTATCGCGATCCATGAGACGGAGCCGCCGGCAGGCCCTGTTCTTCCTCGAGAGGGCAGATCTAGAGTTCGTTTGGGGCTCCGGAGAGGGGGATTTTTGTTCTTCGTCATCACCAACCCTTCTCCATCGCCAATTCCATGATGCTCCCCACCGGGAGTGAGTAATTCCTTCGTAGGCTCGCTGGTCGGTGAGGAGTTGGATGAGATTCATCATGTAATTGAGTTAGTTTTGTTAGGGCCTGATCCCTAGTATCCACTATGTTCTTAGATCGATGTTGCTATGACTTTGATATGCTTAATGCTTGACACTTTGGGCCCGGGTGCCATGATTTCAGATCTGAACTGTTTATATTATCATCATTATATCCATGTTCTAGATCCAATCTTGCAAGTTATAGTCACCTACTGCGGTTATGATCCAGCAACCCCAGAGTGACAACAACCGGGCCCACTCCCGGTGATGACCGTAGTTTGAGGAGTTCATGTATTCACTATGTGTTAATGCTTTGTTCAGGTTCTCTATTAAAAGGAGGCCTTAGTATCCCTTAGTTTCCAATATGGACCCCGCGGCCACGGGAGGGTAGGACAAAAGATGTCATGCAAGTTCTTTTAATAAAGCATATATGACTATTTACGGAATACATGCCTACATTATATCGCTGAACTGGAGCTAGTGCCGTATCGCCCTAGGTTATAACTGTCTCATGATGAATATCATCCAACAAATCACCGATCCAATGCCTACGAGCTTTTCCATATTGTCTCTGCTAAGTTACTACTGCTATCATCACTGTTACACTTGCTACAAAATTATTGATATCACTGTTACTGTTACAATTGTTGCCATCACTACTATCAAAACTATCAAACTACTTTGCTACTGATCACTTTGCTGCAAATAATTAATCTCCAGTGTGGTTGAATTGACAACTCAGCTGCTAATACCTTCAAATATTCTTTCGCTCCCCTTGTGTCGAATCTATAAATTTGGGTTGAATATTTACCCTCGAAAACTGTTGCGGTCCCCTATACTTGTGGCTTATCACCAATGAGGTCAAGCACCTGCTTTGGCGTGACCTTCGACGATAGCTAGTCGCCCTGGTTCTAGCCGAACAAAGGCGCAAAGCTCGATGTTGAGCCCCTCCGTGTCCGCCTCCTCTTTTGCTGCTCGAGCGCCATATTCTTCTCCTTCACCAATGTTGCCGAGGGTGCATGGCAAAAGCAAGCAGGAGAAGAAGAGTGAAGCGGCGGTAATTTTTGGGCGAAGGGAAAGGGGATCCGTGATTTACCCAACCTCCTCAATTTATAACCCAGGGAGGATCCATTGAGTGCCTGATATGTCTCCAACGTATCTATAATTTTTGATTGTTCCATGCTATTATATTATCTGTTTTGGATGTTTAATGGGCTTTAATTTACCTTTTTATATTATTTTTGGGACTAACCTACTAACCAAAGGCCCGGTGCAAATTGCTGTTTTTTTGCCCATTTCAGTATTTTGTAGAAAAGGAATATCAAACAAAATCCAAACGGAATGAAACCTTCGGGGGAGTTATTTTTGGAACAAACGTGATCCAGGAGACTTGGAGTGGACGTCAAGAAAGAAGCGAGGAGGCCACGAGGCAGGAGGGCGCGCCCAGGGGGTAGGCGCGCCCCCACCCTCGTGGGCCCCTCGCAGCTCCACCAACGTACTTCTTCCTCCTATATATACCCATATACCCCGAAAACATCGAGGAGCACCACTAAACCCTATTTCCACCGCCACAGCCTTCTATACCCGTGAGATCCCATCTTGGGGCCTTTTTCGGCACTCCACGGGAGGGGGAATCGATCACAGAGGGCTTCTACATCAACATCATAGCCTCTCCGATGATGTGTGAGTAGTTTACCACAGACCTTCGGGTCCATAGTTATTAGCTAGATTGCCTTTTCTCTCTGTTTGGTCTCAATACAAAGTTCTCCTCGATTCTCTTGGAGATCTATTCGATGTAATTATTTTTGCGGTGTGTTTGTCGAGATCCGATGAATTGTGGGTTTATGGTCAAGATTATATATGAACAATATTTGATTTTTCTCTGGAATCTTTTATGCATGATTTAAATATCTTTGCAAGTCTCTTCAAATTATCAGTTTGGTTTGGCCTACTAGATTGATCGTTCTTGCAATGGGAGAAGTGCTTAGCTTCAGGTTCAATCTTGCGGTGTCCTTTCCCAGTGACAGCAGGGGCAGCAAGGCATGTATTGTATTGTATTGTTGCCATCGAGGATAAAAAGATGGGGTTTATATCATATTTCTTGAGTTTATCCCTCTACATCATGTCATCTTGCCTAATGTGTTACCCTGTTCTTATGAACTTAATACTCTAAATGCATGCTGGATAGAGGTCGATGTGTGGAGTAATAGTAGTAGATGCAGAATCGTTTATGTCTACTTGTCGTGGACGTGATGCCTATATACATGATCATGCCTAGATATTCTCATAAGTATTCGCTTTTCTATTAATTGCTCGACAGTAATTTGTTCACCCACCGTAGAATTTGCTATCTTGAGAGAAGCCACTAGTGAAACCTATGGCCCCGGGGTCTATCTTCCATCATATTATTTTTGTATCAATTTGCTATTTCTATTACCATTTATTTTGCAATCCTTATTTTCCAATCTATATAATAAAAATACCAAAAATATTTATCTTATTATCTCTATTAGATCTCATTTTCGTAAGTGACTGTGAAGGGATTGACACCCCCTTTATCGCGTTGGTTGTGAGGTTCTTGTTTGTTTGTGCAGGTACTAGGTGACTTGTGTGTTACCTCCTACTGGATTGATACCTTGGTTCTCAAAAACTGAGGGAAATACTTACACTACTATGCTTCATCACCCTTTCCTCTTCAAGGGAAAACCAACACATGCTCAAGACATGGCAAGAAGGATTTCTGGCGCCGTTGCCGGGGAGGTTGCATCAAGTCAAGACATACTAAGTACCCATCACAAACTCTTATCCCTCGCATTACATTATTTGCCATTTGCCTCTCGTTTTCCTCTCCCCCACTTCACCCTTGCGGATTTATTCGCCCTCTTTTTCCGCTCGCCTCGTCTTCGTTGATCTTTTTCTTGCCTTTTGTGTGCCCATTCTTTGTGCATCTTGCTGCCATCATGTCTGAAATTGGGGAGGTTATCATTGATAAGGATAGTGGTAATAACATGGAAAACTTTGATGCTTTTGTTGATCCTCATGAAGAACCTACTATTTTACACACTAAAAAGTTTCGGATTGGTACCGGTAATATTATTGGAAAAGGAGTTATTCAAGATTTCTTTACTTCTGTCGGTGCTTTGCCCACCATGAGCGGGTCTATTCTTCATAAAACTAGTAGTCTTGCGGATGTTATATTGTTGCTTGTGGTTGAACTTGAAAGACAATTTATCCATATGCATCCTAGCATACAGAGGATCTTTCTAGAATTTTCTAGTATTGAGCATTCTTCTGTTAAGCGAGCAGCTACCATCTTTTTAGCTCATGAGTTCATATTTATAATAAAAGAGGCTAATGAAATTTTTGTGCATTATAAGGTGGACACCGGCCGTCCTACCATAGAAGCAATCTTTTTTATCAAGAGGACATAATGCGCTTACGATCTTTAGATCATGTTGCTTTTAACGAAAACCTTAGAAAGAAGGTTCCTACCGATATTCTTGTCGACAGGATCTCTGAACTTAATGACAATTTTGCTATCCAAAAAAATGGGTTGGTTTTCCCCTTGAACAAAGGCTCATGACTTTTTGCCAAAACAATGCTTATAATGATGAATTGGCTGTGCAATATGAGGGGCCAAAGGAGGAACCAATACCTCCCGATCTTGATCTTGGGGACTTTTGTCCCATTAAATTTAGCCCTTTTGATTACTTTTGCTTGCCACAAAGAAAGCTTGCTGCTAAACGTAGGGAGTATGAGATGAGTTTCCGCGATCTACCTTATCATTATCATAGCAACACCTAGATCTATTCTTGTTTTTATGCCTAGCTAGGGGCGTTAAACGATAGCGCTTGTTGGGAAGCAACCCAAATTTATTTTTGTTTCTTGTTTTTTGTTCTTGTTTAGTAATAAATAATTCATCTAGCTTCTGCTAGATGTGGTTTTATTCTTTTAATTAGTGTTTGTGCCAAGTAGAACCTTTGGGAAGACTTGGGGAAGTCTTTGCAATTTTGCTGTAAAAAACAGAAACTTTAGCGCTCACGAGATTTGCTGCCATTTTTTTACTGGAGAGTGCGATTAGGTTGATTCTTTTTGCATATGATTAATAGGCAAATTACTCACATCCACCAATTTATTTCAGAATTTTTGGGTTACAGAAGTATTCGAAACCTACAGATTACTACAGACTGTTCTATTTTTGACAGATTCTGTTTTTCGTGTGTTGTTTGCTTATTTTGATGAATCTATGGCTAGTATCAGGGGTATGAACCATAGAGAAGTTGGAATACAGTAGGTTTAACACCAATATAAATAAAGAATGAGTTCATTATAGTACCATGAATTGGTGGTTTGTTTTCTTATACTAACGAAGCTCATGAGATTTTCTGTTGAAGTTTTGTGTTGTGAAGTTTTCAAGTTTTGGGTAAATATTTGATAGATTTTGGAATAAAGAGTGGCAAGATCCTAAGCTTGGGGATGCCAAAGGCACCCCAAGGTAAAATTCAAGGACAACCAAAAGCCTAAACTTGGGGATGCCCGGAAGGCATCCCCACTTTCGTCTTCGTCTATTGGTAACTTTACTTGAGGCTATATTTTTATTCACCACATGATATGTGTTTTGCTTGGAGCGTCTTGTATGATTTGAGTCTTTGCTTTTTAGTTTACCAAAATCAACCTTTCTGTACACACCTTTTGTAGAGACACACATGAATCGGAATTTATTAGAATACTCTATGTGCTTCACATATATCTTTTGAGCTAGATAATTTTGCTCTAGTGCTTCACTTATATCTTTTTAGAGCATGGTAGTGGTTTTATTTTATAAAAATTATTGATCTCTCATGCTTCACTTATATTATTTTGAGAGTCTTATAGAACAGCATGGTAATTTGCTTTGGCTATAAAATTAGTCCTAATATGATAGGCATCCAAGATGGGTATAATAAAAACTATCATAAAAAGTGCATTGAATACTATGAGAAGTTTGATACTTGATGATTGTTTGAGATATGAAGATGGTGATATTAGAGTCATGCTAGTTTAGTAGTTGTGAATTTGAGAAATACTTGTGTTAAATTTTGTGATCCTCTAGCATGCACGTATGGTGAACCGTTATGTGATGAAGTCGGAGCATGATTTATTTATTGATTATCTTACTTATGAGTGGCGGTCGGGGACGAGCGATGGTCTTTTCCTACCAATCTATCCCCCTAGGAGCATGCGCGTAGTACTTTGTTCCGATTGTTGGGGAACGTAGTAATTTCAAAAAAAATCCAACGCACACGCAAGATCATGGTGATGCATATCAACGAGAGGGGAGAGTGTGATCTACGTACCCTTGTAGATCGACAACGGAAGCGTTTGGTTGATGTAGTCGTACGTCTCCACGGCCCGACCGATCAAGCACCGAAACTACGGCACCTCCAAGTTCTAGCACACATTCAGCACGATGACGATCCCCGGACTCCGATCCAGCAAAGTGTCGGGGAAGAGTTCCGTCAGCACGACAGCGTGGTGACGATCTTGATGCACTACCGTCGCAGGGCTTCGCCTAAGCACCGCTACAATATTATCGAGGACTATGGTGGAAGGGGGCACCGCACACGGCTAAGAATATGATCATGTGGATCAACTTGTGTCTAGGGGTGCCCCCCTGCCCCCGTATATAAAGGAGCAAGGGGAGGAGGCCGGCCGGCCTTTATAGGAGTAGGACTCCTACTAGGAGGGGGAAGGAAGTGGGGAGGGAGAGGGAAAGGGGGGCGCCGCCCCCTCTCCTAGTCCAATTCGGACCAGGGGGGAGGAGGCGCGCGGCCCACCCTGGCTGCCCCTCTCTCTCTCCACTAAGGCCCATAAGGCCCATTACTTCTCCCGGTAGGGTTCCGGTAACCCTCCGGCTCTCTGGTTTTCTCCGAAATCACCTGGAACACTTCCGGTGTCCGCACATAGCCGTCCAATATATCAATCTTTATGTCTCGACCATTTCGAGACTCCTCGTCATGTCCGTGATCACATCCGGGACTCCGAACTAACTTCGGTACATCAAAACTCATAAACTCATAATATAACTGTCATCGAAACCTTAAGCGTGCGGACCCTACGGGTTCGAGAACAATGTAGACATGACCGAGACACGTCTCCGGTCAATAACCAATAGCGGAACCTGGATGCTCATATTGGCTCTTACATATTCTACGAAGATCTTTATCGGTCAGACCGCATAACAACATACGTTGTTCCCTTTGTCATCGGTATGTTACTTGCCCGAGATTCGATCGTCGGTATCTCAATACCTAGTTCAATATCGTTACCAGCAAGTCTCTTTACTCGTTCCGTAATACATCATCTCACAACTAACTCATTAGTTGCAATGCTTGCAAGGCGTATGTGTTGTGCATTACCGAGAGGGCCCAGAGATACCTCTCCGACAATCGGAGTGACAAATCCTAATCTCGAAATACGCCAACCCAACATGTACCTTTGGAGACACCTGTAGAGCACCTTTATAATCACCCATTTACGTTCTGACGTTTGGTAGCACACAAAGTGTTCCTCCGGCAAACGGGAGTTGCATAATCTCATAGTCATAGGAACATGTATAAGTCATGAAGAAAGCAATAGCGACATACTAAACGATCGGGTGCTAAGCTAATGGAATGGGTCATGTCAATCAGATCATTCACCTAATGATGTGATCCCGTTAATCAAATAACAACTCTTTGTTCATGGTTAGGTAACATAACCATCTTTGATTAACGAGCTAGTCAAGTAGAGGCATACTAGTGACACTCTGTTTGTCTATGTATTCACACATGTATTATGTTTCCGGTTAATACAATTCTAGCATGAATAATAAACATTTATCATGATATAAGGAAATAAATAATAACTTTATTATTGCCTCTAGGGCATATTTCCTTCAGTCTCCCACTTGCACTAGAGTCAATAATCTAGATTACACGGTAATGATTCTAACACCCATGGAGCTTTGGTGTTGATCATGTTTTGCTCGTGGAAGAGGCTTAGTCAACGGGTCTGCAACATTCAGATCCGTATGTATCTTGCAAATCTCTATGTCTCCCACCTGGACTAGATCCCGGATGGAATTGAAGCGTCTCTTGATGTGCTTGGTTCTCTTGTGAAATCTGGATTCCTTTGCCAAGGCAATTGCACCAGTATTGTCACAAAAGATTTTCATTGGACCCGATGCACTACGTATGACACCTAGATCGGATATGAACTCCTTCATCCAGACTCCTTCATTTGCTGCTTCCGAAGCAGCTATGTACTCCGCTTCACATGTAGATCCCGCTACAACGCTTTGTTTAGAACTGCACCAACTGACAGCTCCATTGTTTAATGTAAACACGTATCCGGTTTGCGATTTAGAATCGTCCGGATCAGTGTCAAAGCTTGCATCAACGTAACCTTTTACGATGAGCTCTTTGTCACCTCCATATATGAGAAACGTATCCTTAGTCCTTTTCAGGTATTTCAGGATGCTCTTGACCGTTGTCCAGTGATCCACTCCTGTATTACTTTGGTACCTCCCTGCTAGACTTATAGCAAGGCACACATCAGGTCTGGTACACAGTATTTCATACATGATAGAGCCTATGGCTGAAGCATAGGGAACATATTTCATTTTCTCTCTATCTTCTGCAGTGGTCGGGCATTGAGTCTTACTCAACTTCACACCTTGTAACACAGGCAAGAACCCTTTCTTTGCTTGATCCATTTTGAACTTCTTCAAAACTTTGTCAAGGTATGTGGTTTGTGAAAGTCCAATTAAGCGTCTTGATCTATCTCTATAGATCTTAATGCCTAATATGTAAGCAGCTTCACCGAGGTCTTTCATTGAAAAACTCTTATTCAAGTATCCCTTTATGCTATCCAGAAATTCTATATCATTTCCAATTAGTAATATGTCATCCACATATAATATCAGAAATGCTACAGAGCTCCCACTCACTTTCTTGTAAATACAGGCTTCTCCAAAAGTCTGTATAAAACCAAATGCTTTGATCACACTATCAAAGCGTTTATTCCAACTCCGAGAGGCTTGCACCAGTCCATAAATGGATCGCTGGAGCTTGCACACTTTGTTAGCTCCCTTTGGATCAACAAAACCTTCTGGTTGCATCATATACAACTCTTCTTCCAGAAATCCATTCAGGAATGCAGTTTTTACATCCATCTGCCAAATTTCATAATCATAAAATGCGGCAATTGCTAACATGATTCGGACAGACTTAAGCATCGCTACGGGTGAGAAGGTCTCATCGTAGTCAATCCCTTGATCTTGCCGAAAACCTTTTGCGAAAGTCGAGCTTTGTAGACAGTAATATTACCGTCAGCGTCAGTCTTCTTCTTGAAGATCCATTTATTCTCAATTGCTTGCTGATCATCGGGCAAGTCAACCAAAGTCCATACTTTGTTCTCATACATGGATCCCATCTCAGATTTCATGGCTTCAAGCCATTTTGCGGAATCTGGGCTCACCATCGTTTCTTCATAGTTCGTGGGTTCATCATGATCTAGTAGCATGACTTCCAGAACAGGATTACCGTACCACTCTGGCGCGGATCTCACTCTAGTTGATCTACGAGGTTCAGTAGTATCTTGTTCTGAAGTTTCATGATCATCATCATTAGCTTCCTCACTAACTGGTGTAGGTGTCACTGAAACAGTTTTCTGTGATGCACTACTTTCCAATAAGGGAGCAGGTACAGTTACCTCGTCAAGTTCTACTTTCCTCCCACTCACTTCTTTCGAGAGAAACTCCTTCTCCAGAAAGTTTCCAAATTTAGCAACAAAAGTCTTGCCTTCGGATCTGTGATAGAAGGTGTATCCAATAGTTTCCTTTGGATATCCTATGAAGACACATTTCTCCGATTTGGGTTCGAGCTTATCAGGTTGAAGCTTTTTCACATAAGCATCGCAGCCCCAAACTTTTAGAAACGACAACTTTGGTTTCTTGCCAAACCACAGTTCATAAGGCGTCGTCTCAACGGATTTTGATGGTGCCCTATTTAACGTGAATGCGGCTGTCTCTAGAGCGTATCCCCAAAACGATAGCGGTAAATCAGTAAGAGACATCATAGATCGCACCATATCTAGTAAAGTACGATTATGACGTTCGGACACACCATTGCGCTGTGGTGTTCCGGGTGGCGTGAGTTGCGAAACTATTCCGCATTGTTTCAAATGTACACCAAAGTCGTAACTCAAATATTCTCCTCCACGATCAGATCGTAGAAACTTTATTTTCTTGTTACGATGATTTTCAACTTCACTCTGAAATTCTTTGAACTTTTCAAACGTTTCAGACTTATGTTTCATTAAGTAGATATACCCATATCTGCTTAAGTCATCTGTGAAGGTGAGAAAATAACGATATCCACCACGAGCCTCAATATTCATCGGGCCACATACATCTGTATGTATGATTTCCAACAAATCTATTGCTCTCTCCATAGTACCGGAGAACGGTGTTTAAGTCATCTTGCCCATGAGGCACGGTTCGCAAGTACCAAGTGATTCATAATCAAGTGGTTCCAAAAGTCCATCAGTATGGAGTTTCTTCATGCGCTTTACACCGATATGACCTAAATGGCAGTGCCACAAATAAGTTGCACTATCATTATCAACTCTGCATCTTTTAGCTTCAACACTATGAATATGTGTGTCACTACTATCGAGATTCAATAAAAATAGACCACTCTTTAAGGGTGCATGACCATAAAAGATATTACTCATATAAATAGAACAACCATTATTCTCAGATTTAAATGAATAACCGTCTCGCATCAAACAAGATCCAGATATAATGTTCATGCTTAACGCTGGCACCAAATAACAATTATTTAGGTCTAATATTAATCCCAAAGGTAGATGTAGAGGTAGCGTGCCAACTGCGATCACATCGACTTTGGAACCGTTTCCCACGCGCATCGTCACCTCGTCCTTAGCCAATCTTCGCTTAATCCGTAGTCCCTGTTTCGAGTTGCAAATATTAGCAACAGAACCAGTATCAAATACCCAGGTGCTACTGCGAGCATTAGTAAGGTACACATCATAACATGTATATCACATATACCTTTCATCACCTTGCCATCCTTCTTATCCGCCAAATAATTGGGGCATTTCCGCTTCCAGTGACCAGTCTGCTTGCAGTAGAAGCACTCAGTTTCAGGCTTAGGTCCAGGTTTGGGTTTCTTCTCTTGAGTAGCAACTTGCTTGCCGTTCCTTTTGAAGTTCCCCTTCTTCTTCCCATTTCCCTTTTTCTTGAAACTAGTGGTCTTGTTGACCATCAACACTTGATGCTCCTTCTTGATTTCTACCTCCGCAGCTTTCAGCATTGCGAAGAGCTCGGGAATAGTCTTATTCATCCCTTGCATATTATAGTTCATCACGAAGCTCTTGTAGCTTGGTGGCAGTGATTGGAGGATTCTGTCAATGACGCAATCATCTGGAAGATTAACTCCCAATTGAATCAAGTGATTATTATACCCAGACATTTTGAGTATATGCTCACTGAAAGAATTGTTCTCCTCCATCTTGCAGCTATAGAACTTATTGGAGACTTCATATCTCTCAATCCGGGCATTTGCTTGAAATATTAACTTCAACTCCTGGAACATCTCATATGCTCCATGACGTTCAAAACGTCGTTGAAGTCCCGATTCTAAGCCGTAAAGCATGGCACACTGAACTATCGAGTAGTCATCAGCTTTGCTCTGCCAGATGTTCATAACATCTGGTGTTGCTCCAGCAGCAGGCCTGTCACCCAGTGGTGCTTCCAGGACGTAATTCTTCTGTGCAGCAATGAGGATAATCCTCAAGTTACGGACCCAGACCGTGTAATTGCTACCATCATCTTTCAACTTTGCTTTCTCAAGGAACGCATTAAAATTCAACGGAACAACAGCACGAGCCATCTATCTACAATCAAGCATAAACAAGCAAGATACTATCAGGTACTAAGTTTCATTATAAATTTAGGTTCAATTAATTTACTTAAAGAACTCCCACTTAGATAGACATCCCTCTAATCCTCTAAGTGATTACGTGATCCAAATCAACTAAACCATGTCCGATCATCACGTGAGATGGAGTAGTTTCATTGGTGAACATCACTATGTTGATCATATCTACTATATGATTCACGCTCGACCTTTCGGTCTCCGTGTTCCGAGGCCATATCTGTATATGCTTGGCTCATCAAGTATAACCTGAGTATTCCGCGTGTGCAACTGTTTTGCACCCGTTGTATTTGAACGTAGAGCCTATCACACCCGATCATCACGTGGTGTCTCAGCACGAAGAACTTTTGCAATGGTGCATACTCAGGGAGAACACTTCTTGATAATTAGTGAGGTATCATCTTATAATGCTACTGTCAATCAAAGCAAGATAAGATGCATAAAAGATAAACATCACATGCAATCAATATAAGTGATATGATATGGCCATCATCATCTTGTGCTTGTGATCTCCATCTTTGAAGCACCGTCGTGATCACCATCATCGCCGGCGCGACACCTTGATCTCCATCGTAGCATCGTTGTCGTCTCGCCAATCTTATGCTTCCACGACTATCGCTACCGCTTAGTGATAAAGTAAAGCATTACAGCGCGATTGCATTGCATACAATAAAGCGACAATCATATGGCTCCTGCCAGTTGCCGATAACTCGGTTACAAAACATGATCATCTCATATAATAAAATTCAGCATCATGTCTTGACCATATCACATCACAACATGCCCTGCAAAAACAAGTTAGACGTCCTCTACTTTGTTGTTGCAAGTTTTACGTGGCTGCTACGGGCTTAAGCAAGAACCAATCTTACCTACGCATCAAAACCACAACGATAGTTTGTCAAGTTGGTGCTGTTTTAACCTTCGCAAGGACCGGGCGTAGCCACACTCGGTTCAACTAAAGTTGGAGAAACTGTCACCCGCAAGCCACCTATGTGCAAAGCACGTCGGGAGAACCGGTCTCGCGTAAGCGTACGCGTAATGTCGGTCCGGGCCGCTTCGTCCAACAATACCGCCGAACCAAAGTATGACATGCTGGTAACCAGTATGACTTATATCGCCCACAACTCACTTGTGTTCTACTCGTGCATATAACATCAACATATAAAACCTAGGCTCTGATACCATTGTTGGGGAACGTAGTAATTTCAAAAAAATTCCTATGCACACGCAAGATCATGGTGATGCATAGCAACAAGAGGGGAGAGTGTGATCTACGTACCCTTGTAGATCGACAACGGAAGCGTTTGGTTGATGTAGTCGTACGTCTCCATGGCCCGACCGATCAAGCACCGAAACTACGGCACCTCCGAGTTCTAGCACACGTTCAGCTCGATGACGATCCCCGGACTCCGATCCAGCAAAGTGTCGGGGAAGAGTTCCTTCAGCACGACAGCGTGGTGACGATCTTGATGCACTACCGTCGCAGGGCTTCGCCTAAGCACCACTACAATATAATCGAGGACTATGGTGGAAGGGGGCACTGCACACGGCTAAGAATATGATCACGTGGATGAACTTGTGTCTAGGGGTGCCCCCCTGCCCCCGTATATAAAGGAGCAAGGGGAGGAGGTCGGCCGGCCCCTATAGGCGTGCCAGGAGGAGTCCTCCTCCTAGTAGGAGTAGGACTCCTACTAGGAGGGGGAAGGAAGTGGGGAGGGAGAGGGAAAGGGAGGCGCCGCCCCCCCTCTCCTAGTCCAATTCGGACCAGGGGGAGGAGGCGCGCGGCCCACCCTGGCTGCCCCTCTCTCTCTCTCTCCACTAAGGCCCATAAGGCCCATTACTTCTCCCGGTAGGGTTCCGGTAACCCTCCGGCTCTCCGGTTTTTTCCGAAATCACCCGGAACACTTCCGGTGTCCGAACATAGCCGTCCGATATATCAATCTTATGTCTCGACCATTTCGAGACTCCTCCTCATGTCCGTGATCACATCCGGGACTCCGAACTAACTTCGGTACATCAAAACTCATAAACTCATAATATAACTGTCATCGAAACCTTAAGCGTGTGGACCCTACGGGTTCGAGAACAATGTAGACAAGACCGAGACACGTCTCCAGTCAATAACCAATAGCGGAACCTGGATGCTCATATTGGCTCTTACATATTCTACGAAGATCTTTATCGGTCAGACCGCATAACAACATACGTTGTTCCCTTTGTCATTGGTATGTTACTTGCCCGAGATTCGATCGTCGGTATCTCAATACCTAGTTCAATCTCGTTACCGGCAAGTCTCTTTACTCGTTCCGTAATACATCATCTCGCAACTAACTCATTAGTTGCAATGCTTGCAAGGCTTATGTGATGTGCATTACTGAGAGGGCCCAGAGATACCTCTCCGACAATCGGAGTGACAAATCCTAATCTCAAAATACGCCAACCCAACATGTACCTTTGGAGACACCTGTAGAGCACCTTTATAATCACCCATTTACGTTGTGACGTTTGGTAGCACACAAAGTGTTCCTTCGGCAAACGGGAGTTGCATAATCTCATAGTCATAGGAACATGTATAAGTCATGAAGAAAGCAATAGCAACATACTAAACGATCGGGTGCTAAGCTAATGGAATGGGTCATGTCAATCAGATCATTCACCTAATGATGTGATCCCGTTAATCAAATAACAACTCTTTGTTCATGGTTAGGAAACATAACCATCTTTGATTAACGAGCTAGTCAAGTAGAGGCATACTAGTGACACTTTGTTTGTCTATGTATTCACACATGTATTATGTTTCCGGTTAATACAATTCTAGCATGAATAATAAACATTTATCATGATATAAGGAAATAAATAATAACTTTATTATTGCCTCTAGGGCATATTTCCTTCACCGATAACTAATAGATTTTTGCAATAAGTATGTGAGTTCTTATGACTAATGTTGAGTCCATGGATTGTACGCATTCTCACCCTTCCACCATTGCTAGCCTCTCTAGTACCGCACAACTTTCGCCGGTAACATACACCCACCTTATACCTTCCTCAAAACAGCCACCATACCTACCTATTATGGCATTTCCATAGTCATTCCGAGATATATTGCCATGCAACTTACCACCGTTCCGTTTATTATGACACGCTTCATCATTGTCATATTGCTTTGCATGATCATGTAGTTGACATCGTATTTGTGGCAAATCCACCGTTCATAATTCTTTCATACATGTCACTCTTGATTCATTGCACATCCCGATACACCGCCAGAGGCATTCATATAGATGTTGGGGAACGCAGTAATTTCAAAAAAAAAATCCTATGCACACGCAAGATCTTGGTGATGCATAGCAATGAGAGGAGAGAGTATCGTCTACATACCCTCGTAGACTAGAAGCGGAAGCATTATGACAATGTGGTTGATGTAGTCGTACGTCTTCACGATCGACCGATCTAGTACCGAAGATATGGCACCTCCGTGATCTGCACACGTTCGGCTCGGTGACGTCCCGCGAACTCACGATCCAGTAGAGCTTTGAGGGAGAGCTTCGTCAGCACGACGGCGTGATAATGGTGATGATGTTGCTACCAGAACAGGGCTTCGCCTAAGCACCGCTATGATATTACCGAGGTGGATTATGGTGGAGGGGGGCACCGCATACGGCTAAAGATCAATGATCAACTTGTGTGTCTATGGGGTGCCCCCATCCCCCATATATAAAGGAGTGGAGAAGGGGGAGGGGGCCAGCCTCTCTAGGCGCGCCCCAAAGGAGTCCTACTCCCAGCGGGAGTAGGATCCCCCCTCCCTTTGTTGGTTCTAGGAGAGAAGAAAGGAGGAGGAAGAAGGAAGGAAAGGGGGGCCGACCCCTTCCCAATTTGGATTGGGCTTGGAGGGGGCGCGCCCCCTCCTTTGCTTCTTTTCCCTCTCTTCCACTAAGGCCCAATAAGGCCCATATACCTCCCGAGGGGTTCCGGTAACCTCTCGGTGCACCGGTATACTCCCGATTTCACCCGAAACCATTCCGATGTCCAAACATAGGCTTCCAATATATCGATCTTTACGTCACGACCATTTCGAGACTCCTCGTCATGTCCGTGATCAAATCCGAGACTCCGAACTACCTTCGGTACATCAAAACAAATAAACTCGTAATACCGATCGTCACCGAACGTTAAGCGTGCGGACCCTACGGGTTCGAGAACTATGTAGACATGACCGAGACATGTCTCCGGTCAATAACCAATAGCGGAACCTGGATGCTCATATTGGTTCCTACATATTCTACGAAGATCTTTATCGGTTAAACCGCATAACAATATACGTTGTTCCCTTTGTCATCGGTATGTTACTTGCCCAAGATTCGATCGTCGGTATCTCAATACCTAGTTCAACCTCGTTACCGGCAAGTCTCTTTACTCGTTCTGTAATGCTGCATCCCGTAACTAACTCATTAGCTACATTGCTTGCAAGGCTTATAGTGATGTACATTACCGAGAGGGCCCAGAGATACCTCTCCGACAATCGGAATGACAAATCCTAATCTTGATTCATGCCAACTCAACAAACACCATCGGAGACACCTGTAGAGCACCTTTATAATCACCCAGTTACGTTCTGACGTTTGGTAGCACACAAAGTGTTCCTCCGGTATTCGGGAATTGCATGATCTCATAGTCATAGGAACATGTATAGTTATGGAGAAAGCAATAGCAACAAACTAAACGATCATCGTGCTAAGCTAATGGATGGGTCAAGTCAATCACATCATTCTCTAATGATGTGATCACGTTAATCAAATGACAACTCATGTCTATGGTTAGGAAACATAACCATCATTGATTCAACGAGCTAGTCAAGTAGAGGCAAACTAGTGACACTCTATTTGTCTATGTATTCACACATGTAGTAGGTTTCTGGTTAATACAATTCTAGCATGAATAATAAACATTTATCATGATATAAAGAAATATAAATAACAACTTTATTATTGCCTCTAGGGCATATTTCCTGCAGCCTCCCACTTGCACTAGAGTCAATAATCTAGATTATATTGTAATGATTTTAACACCCATGGAGTCTTGGTGATGATCATGTTTTGCTCGTGAGAGAGGCTTAGTCAACGGGTCTGCAACATTCAAATCTGTATGTATCTTGTAAATTTCTATGTCTCCCTCCTTGACTTGATCGCAGATGGAATTGAAGCGTCTCTTGATGTGATTGGTTCTCTTGTGAAATCCGGATTCCTTTGCCAAGGCAATTGCACCATTATTGTCACAAAAGATTTTCATTGGACCCGATGCACTAGGTATGACACCTAGATCAGATATGAACTCCTTCATCCAGACTCCTTCATTTGCTACTTCCGAAGAAGCTATGTATTCCGCTTCACACGTAGATCCCGCCACGACGCTCTGCTTGGAACTGCACCAACTGACAGCTCCACCATTCAATAAAAACACGTATCCAGTTTGTGACTTAGAGTCATCCGGATTAGTGTCAAAGCTTGCATCGACGTAACCATTTATGACGAGCTCTTTGTCACCTCCATATACGAGAAACATATCCTTAGTCCTTTTCAGGTATTTCAGGATGTTCTTGGCCGTTGTCCAGTGATCCACTCCTGGATTACTTTGGTACCTCCCTGCTAAACTTATAGCAAGGCACACATCAGGTCTGGTACACAGCATTGCATACATGATAGAGCCTATGGCTGAAGCATAGGGAACACCTTTCATTTTCTCTCTATCTTCTACAGTGGTCGGGCATTGAGACTAACTCAACTTCACACCTTGTAATACAGGCAAGAACCCTTTCTTTGCCTGATCCATTTTGAACTTCTTCAAAACTTTATCAAGGTATGTGCTTTTTGAAAGTCCAATCAAGCGTCTTGATCTATCTTTATAGATCTTGATGCCCAATATATAAGCAGCTTCACCAAGGTCTTTCATTGAAAAATTCTTATTCAAGTATCCTTTTATGCTATTCAGAAATTCAGTATCATTTCCGATCAACAATATGTCATCTACATATAATATCAGAAATGCTACGGAGCTCCCACTCACTTTCTTGTAAATACAGGCTTCTCCAAAAGTCTGTACAAAACCATATGCTTTGATCACACTATCAAAGCATATATTCCAACTCCGAGAGGCTTGCACCAGTCCATAAATGGATCGCTGGAGCTTGCACACTTTGTTAGCACCTTTTGGATCGACAAAACCTTCTGGTTGCATCATATACAACTCTTCTTTAAGGTATCCATTAAGGAATGCAGTTTTGACATCCATTTGCCAAATTTCATAATCATAAAATGCGGCAATCGCTAACATGATTCAGACGGACTTAAGCATCGCTACAGGTGAGAAGGTCTCATCGTAGTCAACTCCTTGAACTTGTCGAAAACCTTTTGCAACAAGTCAAGCTTTGTAGACAATAACATTACCGTCAGCGTCAGTCTTCTTCTTGAAGATCCATTTATTCTCTATGGCCTGCCAATCACCAGGCAAGTCAACCAAAGTCCATACTTTGTTATCATACATGGATACCATCTCAGATTTCATGGCCTCAAGCCATTTTGCGGAATCTGGGCTCATCATCGCTTCCTCATAGTTCGTAGGTTCATCATGGTCAAGTAACATGACTTCCAGAACATGATTACCATACCACTCTGGTGTGAATCTTACTTTGGTTGACCTATGAAGTTCGGTAGTAACTTGATCAGAAGTTTCATGATCATCATCATTAGCTTCCTCACTTACTGGTGTAGGAATCACTGAAACTAATTTCAGTGATGAACTACTTTCCAATAAGGGAGAAGGTACAATTACCTCATCAAGTTCTACTTTCCTCCCACTCACTTCTTTCGAGAGAAACTCCTTCTCTGGAAAGGATCCATTATTAGGAACAAATATCTTGCCTTTGGATCTGTGATATAAGGTGTACCCAACAGTCTCCTTTGGGTATCCTATGAAGACACATTTCTCCGATTTGGGTTCGAGCTTATCAGGTTGAAGCTTTTTCACATAACCATCGCAACCCCAAACTTTAAGAAACGACAACTTGGGTTTCTTGCCAAACCACAGTTCATAACGTGTCGTCTCGACGGATTTAGATGGCGCCCTATTTAACGTGAATGCAGTTGTCTCTAAAGCGTAACCCCAAAATGATAGCGGTAAATCAGTGAGAGACACAATAGATCGCACCATATCTAGTAAAGTACGATTACGACGTTCGGACACACCATTACGCTCTGGTGTTCCATGTGGCGTGAGTTGCGAAACTATTCTGCACTGTTTCAAATGAAGTCCAAACTCATAACTCAAATATTCACCTCCACGATCAGATCGTAGAAACTTGATTTTCTTGTTACGGTGATTTTCCACTTCACTCTGAAATTCTTTGAACTTTTCAAATGTTTTAGACTTATGTTTCATCAAGTAGATATACCCATATCTGCTCAAATCATCTGTGAAGGTGAGAAAATAACGATATCCACCGCGAGCTTCAATGTTCATTGGACCACATACATCAGTATGTATGATTTCCAATAACTCTGTTGCTCGCTCCATTGTTCCGGAGAACGGAATTTTAGTCATCTTGCCCATGAGGCATGGTTCACATGTACCAAGTGATTCATAATCAAGTGATTCCAGAAGTCCATCAGAATGGAGTTTCTTCACGCGCTTTACACCAATATGACCTAAACGTTAGTGCCACAAATAAGTTGCACTATCATTATCAACTCTGCATCCTTTGGCTTCAATACTATGAACATGTGTATCACTACTATCAAGATTTAGTAAAAATAGACCACTCATCAAGGGTGCATGACCATAAAAGATATTACTCATATAAATAGAACGATCATTATTCTCTGATTTAAATGAATAACCATCTCGCATTAAACAAGATCCAGATATAATGTTCATGCTTAATGCTGGCACCAAATAACAATTATTCAGGTCTAAAACTAATCCCGAAGGTAGATGTAGAGGTAGCATGCCGACGGCGATCACATCGACTTTGGAACCATTTCCCACGTGTATTGTCACCTCGTCCTTAGCCAATCTTCGCTTAATCTGTAGCCCCTGTTTCGAGCATGTGTAAGGTACACATCGATAACATGTATATCAAATATACCTTTCACTTTGCCATCCTTCTTCTCCGCCAAATACTTGGGGCAGTTCCGTTTCCTGTGACCAGTTCCTTTGTAGTAGAAGCACTCAGTCTCAGGCTTAGGTCCAGACTTGGGTTTCTTCACTTGAGCAGCAACTAGCTTGCTGTTCTTTTTGAAGTTCCCCTTCTTCCCTTTACCCTTTTTCTTGAAACCGGTGGTCTTGCTGACCATCAACACTTGATGCTCTTTCTTGAGTTCTACCTCCGCAGCCTTTAGCATTGCGAAGAGCTCAGGAATTGTCTTATCCATCCCTTGCATATTATAGTTCATCACGAAGCTCTTGTCGCTTGGTGGCAGTGATTGAAGAACTCTGTCAATGACACTATCATCAGGAAGATTAACTCCCAATTGAGTCAAGTGGTTGTGGTACCCAGACATTCTGAGTATATGTTCACTGACAAAACTATTCTCCTCCATCTTGCATCTATAGAACTTATTGGAGACTTCATATCTCTCAATCTGGGCATTTGCTTGAAATATTAACTTCAACTCCTGGAACATCTCATATGCTCCACGACATTCAAAACGTCGTTGAATTCCCGGTTCTAAGCCGTAAACCATGGCACACTGAACTATCGAGTAGTCATCAGCTTTGCTCTACCAAGTGTTCATAACATCTGGCGTTGCTCCTGCAGCGGGTTTGTCATCTAGCGGTGCTTCCAGGATATAATTCTTTTGTGCAGCAATGAGGATAATCCTCAAGTTACAGACCCAGTCCGTGTAGTTGCTACCATCATCTTTCAACTTAGCTTTCTCTAGGGACGCATTAAAATTCAACGGAACAACAGCACGGACCATCTATCTACAACAACATAGACATGCAAAATACTATCAGGTACTAAGTTCATGATAAATTAAAGTTCAAATAATCAAATTACTTAAGAACTCCCACTTAGATAGACATCTCTCTAATCATCTAAGCGATCACGTGATCCATATCAACTAAACCATGTCCGATCATCACGTGAGATGGAGTAGTTTTTAATGGTGAACATCACTATGTTGATCATATCTACTATATGATTCACGCTCGACCTTTCGGTCTCTAGTGTTCCGAGGCCATATCTGCATATGCTAGGCTCGTCAAGTTTAACCCGAGTATTCTGCGTGTGCAAAACTGGCTTGCACCCGTTGTATGTGAGCGTAGAGCTTATCACACCCGATCATCACGTGGTGTCTCGACACGACGAACTATAGCAACGGTGCATACTCAGGGAGAACACTTATACCTTGAAATTTAGTGAGAGATCATCTTATAATGCTACCACCGAACTAAGCAAAATAAGATGCATAAAGGATAAACATCACATGCAATCAATATAAGTGATATGATATGGCCATTATCATCTTGTGCTTTTGATCTCCATCTCCAAAGCACCGTCATGACCACCATCGTCACCGGCTTGACACCTTGATCTCCATGGAAGCATCATTGTCGTCTCACCAACTATTGCTTCTACGACTATCGCTACCGCTTAGTGATAAAGTAAAGCAATTACATGGCGATTGCATTTCATACAATAAAGCGACAACCATATGGCTCCTGCCAGTTACCGATAATTGTGTTACAAAACATGATCATCTCATACAATAAAATTTAGCATCATGTCTTGACCATTTCACATCACAACATGCCCTGCAAAAACAAGTTAGACGTCCTCTACTTTGTTGTGCAAGTTTTACATGGCTGCTAGCCTGCTACGGGCTGAGCAAGAACCGTTCTTACCTACGCATCAAAAACCACAACGTGGTATAGTGATTGTTTTTTGATCTTCACAAAGAACCATGCTCATTGAATCCGATTCAACTAAAGCTGGAGAAACAGACACCCACAAGCCACCTGTGTGCGAAGCACGTCGGTAGAACCAGTCTCGCGTAAGCGTACGCGTAATGTCGGTCTGGGCCGCTTCATCCAACAATGCCGCTGAATCAAGAATCAACTAGTGACGGCAAGCAATATGTATATACCCACGCCCAGAACTCCTTTGTGTTCTACTCGTGCATATAACATCTACGAATAAACCTGGCTCGGATGCCACTTTTGGGGAACGCAGTAATTTCAAAAAAATTCCCACCCACACGCAAGATCATGATGATGCATAGCAACGAGTGTTGGGTTTCGTAGTAATTTCAAAAAAATTCCTACGCACACGCAAGATCATGGTGATGCATAGCAACGAGAGGGGGAGAGTGTGATCTACGTACCCTTGTAGATCGACAACGGAAGCGTTAACTTGGTTGATGTAGCCGTATGTCTTCACGGCCCGACCGATCAAGCACCGAAACTACGACACCTCCGAGTTCTAGCACACGTTCAGCTCGATGACGATCCCCGAACTCCGATCCAGCAAAGTGTCGGGGAAGAGTTCCGTCAGCACGACGGCGTGGTGACGATCTTGATGTACTACTGTCGCAGGGCTTCGTCTAAGCACCGCTACAATATTATCGAGGACTATGGTGGAAAGGGGGTACCGCACACGGCTAAGAATATGATCACATGGATCAACTTGTATCTAGAGGTGCCCCCCTGCCCCCGTATATAAAGGAGCAAGGGAGGAGGAGGTCGGCCCTAGGAGGGGCGCGCCAAGTGTGGAGTCCTACTAGGACTCCCTAGTCCTAGTAGGATTCCACCTCCCATATGAAATAGGAAAAGAGGAAGGGAAAAGGAGAAGGAAGGAAGGGGGCGCCCCCCTTCCCTAGTCCAATTCGGACCAGACCAAGGGGAGGGCTGCGGCCACCCTTGAGGCCCTTTTTCTTCTTTCCCGTATGACCCAATAGTCTCCTTTGGGTATCCTATGAAGACATATTTCTCCGATTCCAATTAGTTGCAATGCTTGCAAGGCTTATGTGATGTGCATTACCGAGAGGGACCAGAGATACCTCTCCGACAATCGGAGTGACAAATCCTAATCTCGAAATACGCCAACCCAACATGTACCTTTGGAGACACCTGTAGAGCTCCTTTATAATCACCCAGTTACGTTGTGACGTTTGGTAGCACACAAAGTGTTCCTCCGGCAAACGGGAGTTGCATAATCTCATAGTCATAGGAACATGTATAAGTCATGAAGAAAGCAATAGCAACATACTAAACGATCGGGTGCTAAGCTAATGGAATGGGTCATGTCAATCACATCATTCTCCTAATGATGTGATCCCGTTAATCAAATAACAACTCTTTTGTTTATGGTTAGGAAACATAACCATCTTTGATTAACGAGCTAGTCAAGTAGAGGCATACTAGTGACACTTTGTTTGTCTATGTATTCACACAAGTATTATGTTTCCGGTTAATACAATTCTAGCATGAATAATAAACATTTATCATGATATAAGGAAATAAATAATAACTTTATTATTGCCTCTAGGGCATATTTCCTTCAGTCTCCCACTTGCACTAGAGTCAATAATCTAGTTCACATCGCCATGTGATTCAACACTAAGAGTTCACATCACCATGTGATTAACACCCATAGTTCACATCGTCATGTGACCTATACCCAAAGGGTTTACTAGAGTCAATAATCTAGTTCACATCATTTATGTGATTAACACCCAAAGAGTACTAAGGTGTGATCATGTTTTGCTTGTGAGATAATTTTAGTCAACGGGTCTGTCACATACAGATCCGTAAGTATTTTGCGAATTCTATGTCTACAATGCTCTGCATGGAGCTACTGTAGCTAATTGCTCCCACTTTCAATATGTATCTAGATCGAGACTTAGAGTCATCCAGATCTGTGTCAAAACTTGTATCGACGTAACTTTTTACGACGAACCTTTTGTCACCTCCATAATCGAGAAATATTTCCTTATTCCACTAAGGATAATTTTGACCAATGTCCAGTGATCTACTCTTAGATCACTATTGTACTCCCTTGCTTAACACAGTGTAGGGTATACAATAGATCCGGTACACATCATGGAATACTTTATAGAACCTATGGCTGAGG
>NC_041392.1:265639679-265661225 GCF_002162155.2 Triticum dicoccoides
ACTTAGAGTCATCCAGATCTGTGTCAAAACTTGTATCGACGTAACTTTTTACGACGAACCTTTTGTCACCTCCATAATCGAGAAATATTTCCTTATTCCACTAAGGATAATTTTGACCAATGTCCAGTGATCTACTCTTAGATCACTATTGTACTCCCTTGCTTAACACAGTGTAGGGTATACAATAGATCTGGTACACATCATGGAATACTTTATAGAACCTATGGCTGAGGCATAGGGAATGACTTTCATCTTCTTTCTATCTTCTGCCGTGGTCGGGCTTTGAGTCTTACTCAATTTCATACCTTGTAACACAGCCAAGAACTCTTTCTTTGACTGTTCCATTTTTGAACTACTTCAAAATATTGTCAAGGTATGTACTCATTGAAAAAACTTATCAAGCGTCTTGATCTATATCTATAGATTTTGATGCTTAATATGTAAGCAGCTTTACCGAGGTCTTTCTTTGAAAAACTTCTTTAAAAACACTCCTTTATGCTTTGCAGAATAATTCTACATTATTTCCGATCAACAATATGTCATTCACATATACTTATCAGAAATGTTGTAGTGCTCCCACTCACTTTCTTGTAAATACAGGCTTCACCGCAAGTCTGTATAAAACTATATGCTTTGATCATACTATCAAAGCGTTTATTCCAACTCCGAGAGGCTTGCACCAGTCCATAAATGGATCGCTGGAGCTTGCACACTTTGTTAGCTCCTTTTGGATCGACAAAACCTTCCGGCTGCATCATATACAACTCTTCTTCCAGAAATCCATTCAGGAATGCAGTTTTGACATCCATTTGCTGGATTTCATAAAATGCGGCAATTGCTAACATGATTCGGACAGACTTAAGCATAGATACGAGTGAGAAACTCTCATCATAGTCAACACCTTGAACTTGTCGAAAACCTTTTTGCGACAATTCTAGCTTTGTAGATAGTAACACTACTATCAGCGTCCGTCTTCCTCCTGAAGATCCATTTAATCTCAATGGCTCGCCGATCATTGGGCAAGTCAATCAAAGTCCATACTTTGTTCTCATACATGGATCTCATCTCAGATTTCATGGCCTCAAGCCATTTCGCGGAATCTAGGCTCATCATTGCTTCCTCATAGTTCGCAAGTTCGTCATGGTCTAGTAACATGACTTCCAGAACAGGATTACCGTACCACTTTGGTGCGGATCTCACTCTGGTTTACCTACGAGATTCGGTATTAACTTGATCTGAAGTTACATGATCATCATCATTAGTCTTCCTCACTAATTGGTGTAGTAGTCACAGGAACAGATTTCTTGTGATGAACTACTTTTCAATAAGGGAGAAGGTACAATTACCTTATCAAGTTCTACTTTCCTCCCACTCACTTCTTTCAAGAGAAAACTCCTTCTCTAGAAAGGATCCATTCTTAGCAACGAATGTCTTGCCTTCGGATCTGTGATAGAAGGTGTACCCGATAGTCTCCTTTGGGTATCCTATGAAGACATATTTCTCCGATTCCAATTAGTTGCAATGCTTGCAAGGCTTATGTGATGTGCATTACCGAGAGGGCCCAGAGATACCTCTCCGACAATCGGAGTGACAAATCCTAATCTCGAAATACGCCGACCCAACATGTACCTTTGGAGACACCTGTAGAGCTCATTTATAATCACCCAGTTACGTTGTGACGTTTGGTAGCACACAAAGTGTTCCTCCGGCAAACGGGAGTTGCATAATCTCATAGTCATAGGAACATGTATAAGTCATGAAGAAAGCAATAGCAACATACTAAACGATCGGGTGCGAAGATAATGGAATGGGTCATGTCAATCACATCATTCTCCTAATGATGTGATCCCGTTAATCAAATAACAACTCTTTTGTTTATGGTTAGGAAACATAACCATCTTCGATTAACGAGCTAGTCAAGTAGAGACATACTAGTGACACTCTGTTTGTCTATGTATTCACACATGTATTATGTTTCCGGTTAATACAATTCTAGCATGAATAATAAACATTTATCATGATATAAGGAAATAAATAATAACTTTATTATTGCCTCTAGGGCATATTTCCTTCAGTCTCCCACTTGCACTAGAGTCAGTAATCTAGTTCACATCGCCATGTGATTCAACACTAAGAGTTCACATCACCATGTGATTAACACCCATAGTTCACATCGTCATGTGACCTATACCCAAAGGGTTTACTAGAGTCAATAATCTAGTTCACATCATTTATGTGATTAACACCCAAAGAGTACTAAGGTGTGATCATGTTTTGCTTGTGAGATAAGTTTAGTCAACGGCTCTGTCACATACAGATCCGTAAGTATTTTGCGAATTCTATGTCTACAATGCTCTGCATGGAGCTACTGTAGCTAATTGCTCCCACTTTCAATATGTATCTAGATCGAGACTTAGAGTCATCCAGATCTGTGTCAAAACTTGCATCGACGTAACTTTTTACGACGAACCTTTTGTCACCTCCACAATCGAGAAATATTTCCTTATTCCACTAAGGATAATTTTGACCAATGTCCAGTGATCTACTCTTAGATCACTATTGTACTCCCTTGCTTAACACAGTGTAGGGTATACAATAGATCTGGTACACATCATGGCATACTTTATAGAACCTATGGCTGAGGCATAGGGAATGACTTTCATCTTCTTTCTATCTTCTGTCGTGGTCGGGCTTTGAGTCTTACTCAATTTCATACCTTGTAACACAACCAAGAACTCTTTCTTTGACTGTTCCATTTTAGAACTACTTCAAAATATTGTCAAGGTATGTACTCATTGAAAAAACTTATCAAGCGTCTCTATCTATCTCTATAGATTTTGATGCTTAATATGTAAGCAGCTTTACCGAGGTCTTTCTTTGAAAAACTTCTTTAAAAACACTCATTTATGCTTTGCAGAATAATTCTACATTATTTCCGATCAACAATATGTCATTCACATATACTTATCAGAAATGTCGTAGTGCTCCCACTCACTTTCTTGTAAATACAGGCTTCACCGCAAGTCTGTATAAAACTATATGCTTTGATCATACTATCAAAGCGTTTATTCCAACTCCGAGAGGCTTGCACCAGTCCATAAATGGATCGCTGGAGCTTGCACACTTTGTTAGCTCCTTTTGGATCGACAAAACCTTCCGGCTGCATCATATACAACTCTTCTTCCAGAAATCCATTCAGGAATGCAGTTTTGACATCCATTTGTTGGATTTCATAAAATGCGGCAATTGCTAACATGATTCGGACAGACTTAAGCATAGATACGAGTGAGAAACTCTCATCATAGTCAACACCTTGAACTTGTCGAAAACCTTTTTGCGACAATTCTAGCTTTGTAGATAGTAACACTACTATCAGCGTCGGTCTTCCTCTTGAAGATCCATTTAATCTCAATGGCTCGCCGATCATTCGGCAAGTCAATCAAAGTCCATACTTTGTTCTCATACATGGATCTCATCTCAGATTTCATGGCCTCAAGCCATTTCGCGGAATCTAGGCTCATCATTGCTTCCTCATAGTTCGCAAGTTCGTCATGGTCTAGTAACATGACTTCCAGAACAGGATTACCGTACCACTTTGGTGCAGATCTCACTCTGGTTTACCTACGAGATTCGGTATTAACTTGATCTGAAGTTACATGATCATCATCATTAGTCTTCCTCACTAATTGGTGTAGTAGTCACAGGAACAGATTTCTTGTGATGAACTACTTTTCAATAAGGGAGAAGGTACAATTACCTTATCAAGTTCTACTTTCCTCCCACTCACTTCTTTCAAGAGAAAACTCCTTCTCTAGAAAGGATCCATTCTTAGCAACGAATGTCTTGCCTTCGGATCTGTGATAGAAGGTGTACCCAATAGTCTCCTTTGGGTATCCTATGAAGACATATTTCTCCGATTCCAATTAGTTGCAATGCTTGCAAGGCTTATGTGATGTGCATTACCGAGAGGGACCAGAGATACCTCTCCGACAATCGGAGTGACAAATCCTAATCTCGAAATACGCCAACCCAACATGTACCTTTGGAGACACCTGTAGAGCTCCTTTATAATCACCCAGTTACGTTGTGACGTTTGGTAGCACACAAAGTGTTCCTCCGGCAAACGGGAGTTGCATAATCTCATAGTCATAGGAACATGTATAAGTCATGAAGAAAGCAATAGCAACATACTAAACGATCGGGTGCTAAGCTAATGGAATGGGTCATGTCAATCACATCATTCTCCTAATGATGTGATCCCGTTAATCAAATAACAACTCTTTTGTTTATGGTTAGGAAACATAACCATCTTCGATTAATGAGCTAGTCAAGTAGAGGCATACTAGTGACACTCTGTTTGTCTATGTATTCACACATGTATTATGTTTCCGGTTAATACAATTCTAGCATGAATAATAAACATTTATCATGATATAAGGAAATAAATAATAACTTTATTATTGCCTCTAGGGCATATTTCCTTCAGTCTCCCACTTGCACTAGAGTCAATAATCTAGTTCACATCGCCATGTGATTCAACACTAAGAGTTCACATCACCATGTGATTAACACCCATAGTTCACATCGTCATGTGACCTATACCCAAAGGGTTTACTAGAGTCAATAATCTAGTTCACATCATTTATGTGATTAACACCCAAAGAGTACTAAGGTGTGATCATGTTTTGCTTGTGAGATAATTTTAGTCAACGGGTCTGTCACATACAGATCCATAAGTATTTTGCGAATTCTATGTCTACAATGCTCTGCATGGAGCTACTGTAGCTAATTGCTCCCACTTTCAATATGTATCTAGATCGAGACTTAGAGTCATCCAGATCTGTGTCAAAACTTGTATCGACGTAACTTTTTACGACGAACCTTTTGTCACCTCCATAATCGAGAAATATTTCCTTATTCCACTAAGGATAATTTTGACCAATGTCCAGTGATCTACTCTTAGATCACTATTGTACTCCCTTGCTTAACACAGTGTAGGGTATACAATAGATCCGGTACACATCATGGAATACTTTATAGAACCTATGGCTGAGGAATAGGGAATGACTTTCATCTTCTTTCTATCTTCTGCCGTGGTCGGGCTTTGAGTCTTACTCAATTTCATACCTTGTAACACAGCCAAGAACTCTTTCTTTGACTGTTCCATTTTTGAACTACTTCAAAATATTGTCAAGGTATGTACTCATTGAAAAAACTTATCAAGCGTCTTGATCTATCTCTATAGATTTTGATGCTTAATATGTAAGCAGCTTTACCGAGGTCTTTCTTTGAAAAACTTCTTTAAAAACACTCCTTTATGCTTTGCAGAATAATTCTACATTATTTCCGATCAACAATATGTCATTCACATATACTTATCAGAAATGTTGTAGTGCTCCCACTCACTTTCTTGTAAATACAGGCTTCACCGCAAGTCTGTATAAAACTATATGCTTTGATCATACTATCAAAGCGTTTATTCCAACTCCGAGAGGCTTGCACCAGTCCATAAATGGATCGCTGGAGCTTGCACACTTTGTTAGCTCCTTTTGGATCGACAAAACCTTCCGGCTGCATCATATACAACTCTTCTTCCAGAAATCCATTCAGGAATGCAGTTTTGACATCCATTTGCTGGATTTCATAAAATGCGGCAATTGCTAACATGATTCGGACAGACTTAAGCATAGATACGAGTGAGAAACTCTCATCATAGTCAACACCTTGAACTTGTCGAAAACCTTTTTGCGACAATTCTAGCTTTGTAGATAGTAACACTACTATCAGCGTCCGTCTTCCTCCTGAAGATCCATTTAATCTCAATGGCTCGCCGATCATTCGGCAAGTCAATCAAAGTCCATACTTTGTTCTCATACATGGATCTCATCTCAGATTTCATGGCCTCAAGCCATTTCGCGGAATCTAGGCTCATCATTGCTTCCTCATAGTTCGCAAGTTCGTCATGGTCTAGTAACATGACTTCCAGAACAGGATTACCGTACCACTTTGGTGCGGATCTCACTCTGGTTTACCTACGAGATTCGGTATTAACTTGATCTGAAGTTACATGATCATCATCATTAGTCTTCCTCACTAATTGGTGTAGTAGTCACAGGAACAGATTTCTTGTGATGAACTACTTTTCAATAAGGGAGAAGGTACAATTACCTTATCAAGTTCTACTTTCCTCCCACTCACTTCTTTCAAGAGAAAACTCCTTCTCTAGAAAGGATCCATTCTTAGCAACGAATGTCTTGCCTTCGGATCTGTGATAGAAGGTGTACCCGATAGTCTCCTTTGGGTATCCTATGAAGACATATTTCTCCGATTCCAATTAGTTGCAATGCTTGCAAGGCTTATGTGATGTGCATTACCGAGAGGGCCCAGAGATACCTCTCCGACAATCGGAGTGACAAATCCTAATCTCGAAATACGCCGACCCAACATGTACCTTTGGAGACACCTGTAGAGCTCATTTATAATCACCCAGTTACGTTGTGACGTTTGGTAGCACACAAAGTGTTCCTCCGGCAAACGGGAGTTGCATAATCTCATAGTCATAGGAACATGTATAAGTCATGAAGAAAGCAATAGCAACATACTAAACGATCGGGTGCGAAGATAATGGAATGGGTCATGTCAATCACATCATTCTCCTAATGATGTGATCCCGTTAATCAAATAACAACTCTTTTGTTTATGGTTAGGAAACATAACCATCTTCGATTAACGAGCTAGTCAAGTAGAGACATACTAGTGACACTCTGTTTGTCTATGTATTCACACATGTATTATGTTTCCGGTTAATACAATTCTAGCATGAATAATAAACATTTATCATGATATAAGGAAATAAATAATAACTTTATTATTGCCTCTAGGGCATATTTCCTTCAGTCTCCCACTTGCACTAGAGTCAGTAATCTAGTTCACATCGCCATGTGATTCAACACTAAGAGTTCACATCACCATGTGATTAACACCCATAGTTCACATCGTCATGTGACCTATACCCAAAGGGTTTACTAGAGTCAATAATCTAGTTCACATCATTTATGTGATTAACACCCAAAGAGTACTAAGGTGTGATCATGTTTTGCTTGTGAGATAAGTTTAGTCAACGGCTCTGTCACATACAGATCCTTAAGTATTTTGCGAATTCTATGTCTACAATGCTCTGCATGGAGCTACTGTAGCTAATTGCTCCCACTTTCAATATGTATCTAGATCGAGACTTAGAGTCATCCAGATCTGTGTCAAAACTTGCATCGACGTAACTTTTTACGACGAACCTTTTGTCACCTCCACAATCGAGAAATATTTCCTTATTCCACTAAGGATAATTTTGACCAATGTCCAGTGATCTACTCTTAGATCACTATTGTACTCCCTTGCTTAACACAGTGTAGGGTATACAATAGATCTGGTACACATCATGGCATACTTTATAGAACCTATGGCTGAGGCATAGGGAATGACTTTCATCTTCTTTCTATCTTCTGCCGTGGTCGGGCTTTGAGTCTTACTCAATTTCATACCTTGTAACACAACCAAGAACTCTTTCTTTGACTGTTCCATTTTAGAACTACTTCAAAATATTGTCAAGGTATGTACTCATTGAAAAAACTTATCAAGCGTCTCTATCTATCTCTATAGATTTTGATGCTTAATATGTAAGCAGCTTTACCGAGGTCTTTCTTTGAAAAACTTCTTTAAAAACACTCATTTATGCTTTGCAGAATAATTCTACGTTATTTCCGATCAACAATATGTCATTCACATATACTTATCAGAAATGTTGTAGTGCTCCCACTCACTTTCTTGTAAATACAGGCTTCACCGCAAGTCTGTATAAAACTATATGCTTTGATCATACTATCAAAGCGTTTATTCCAACTCCGAGAGGCTTGCACCAGTCCATAAATGGATCGCTGGAGCTTGCACACTTTGTTAGCTCCTTTTGGATCGACAAAACCTTCCGGCTGCATCATATACAACTCTTCTTCCAGAAATCCATTCAGGAATGCAGTTTTGACATCCATTTGTTGGATTTCATAAAATGCGGCAATTGCTAACATGATTCGGACAGACTTAAGCATAGATACGAGTGAGAAACTCTCATCATAGTCAACACCTTGAACTTGTCGAAAACCTTTTTGCGACAATTCTAGCTTTGTAGATAGTAACACTACTATCAGCGTCCGTCTTCCTCTTGAAGATCCATTTAATCTCAATGGCTCGCCGATCATTCGGCAAGTCAATCAAAGTCCATACTTTGTTCTCATACATGGATCTCATCTCAGATTTCATGGCCTCAAGCCATTTCGCGGAATCTAGGCTCATCATTGCTTCCTCATAGTTCGCAAGTTTGTCATGGTCTAGTAACATGACTTCCAGAACAGGATTACCGTACCACTTTGGTGCAGATCTCACTCTGGTTTACCTACGAGATTCGGTATTAACTTGATCTGAAGTTACATGATCATCATCATTAGTCTTCCTCACTAATTGGTGTAGTAGTCACAGGAACAGATTTCTTGTGATGAACTACTTTTCAATAAGGGAGAAGGTACAATTACCTTATCAAGTTCTACTTTCCTCCCACTCACTTCTTTCAAGAGAAAACTCCTTCTCTAGAAAGGATCCATTCTTAGCAACGAATGTCTTGCCTTCGGATCTGTGATAGAAGGTGTACCCAATAGTCTCCTTTGGGTATCCTATGAAGACATATTTCTCCGATTCCAATTAGTTGCAATGCTTGCAAGGCTTATGTGATGTGCATTACCGAGAGGGACCAGAGATACCTCTCCGACAATCGGAGTGACAAATCCTAATCTCGAAATACGCCAACCCAACATGTACCTTTGGAGACACCTGTAGAGCTCCTTTATAATCACCCAGTTACGTTGTGACGTTTGGTAGCACACAAAGTGTTCCTCCGGCAAACGGGAGTTGCATAATCTCATAGTCATAGGAACATGTATAAGTCATGAAGAAAGCAATAGCAACATACTAAACGATCGGGTGCTAAGCTAATGGAATGGGTCATGTCAATCACATCATTCTCCTAATGATGTGATCCCGTTAATCAAATAACAACTCTTTTGTTTATGGTTAGGAAACATAACCATCTTCGATTAATGAGCTAGTCAAGTAGAGGCATACTAGTGACACTCTGTTTGTCTATGTATTCACACATGTATTATGTTTCCGGTTAATACAATTCTAGCATGAATAATAAACATTTATCATGATATAAGGAAATAAATAATAACTTTATTATTGCCTCTAGGGCATATTTCCTTCAGTCTCCCACTTGCACTAGAGTCAATAATCTAGTTCACATCGCCATGTGATTCAACACTAAGAGTTCACATCACCATGTGATTAACACCCATAGTTCACATCGTCATGTGACCTATACCCAAAGGGTTTACTAGAGTCAATAATCTAGTTCACATCATTTATGTGATTAACACCCAAAGAGTACTAAGGTGTGATCATGTTTTGCTTGTGAGATAATTTTAGTCAACGGGTCTGTCACATACAGATCCATAAGTATTTTGCGAATTCTATGTCTACAATGCTCTGCATGGAGCTACTGTAGCTAATTGCTCCCACTTTCAATATGTATCTAGATCGAGACTTAGAGTCATCCAGATCTGTGTCAAAACTTGTATCGACGTAACTTTTTACGACGAACCTTTTGTCACCTCCATAATCGAGAAATATTTCCTTATTCCACTAAGGATAATTTTGACCAATGTCCAGTGATCTACTCTTAGATCACTATTGTACTCCCTTGCTTAACACAGTGTAGGGTATACAATAGATCCGGTACACATCATGGAATACTTTATAGAACCTATGGCTGAGGCATAGGGAATGACTTTCATCTTCTTTCTATCTTCTGCCGTGGTCGGGCTTTGAGTCTTACTCAATTTCATACCTTGTGACACATCCAAGAACTCTTTCTTTGACTGTTCCATTTTTGAACTACTTCAAAATATTGTCAAGGTATGTACTCATTGAAAAAACTTATCAAGCGTCTTGATCTATCTCTATAGATTTTGATCCTTAATATGTAAGTAGCTTTACCGAGGTCTTTCTTTGAAAAACTTCTTTAAAAACACTCCTTTATGCTTTGCAGAATAATTCTACATTATTTCCGATCAACAATATGTCATTCACATATACTTATCAGAAATGTTGTAGTGCTCCCACTCACTTTCTTGTAAATACAGGCTTCACCGCAAGTCTGTATAAAACTATATGCTTTGATCATACTATCACAGCGTTTATTCCAACTCCGAGAGGCTTGCACCAGTCCATAAATGGATTGCTGGAGCTTGCACACTTTGTTAGCTCCTTTTGGATCGACAAAACTTTCCGGCTGCATCATATACAACTCTTCTTCCAGAAATCCATTCAGGAATGCAGTTTTGACATCCATTTGCTGGATTTCATAAAATGCGGCAATTGCTAACATGATTCGGACAGACTTAAGCATAGATACGAGTGAGAAACTCTCATCATAGTCAACACCTTGAACTTATCGAAAACCTTTTTGCGACAATTCTAGCTTTGTAGATAGTAACACTACTATCAGCGTTCGTCTTCCTCTTGAAGATCCATTTAATCTCAATGGCTCGCCGATCATTGGGCAAGTCAATCAAAGTCCATACTTTGTTCTCATACATGGATCTCATCTCAGATTTCATGGCCTCAAGCCATTTCGCGGAATCTAGGCTCATCATTGCTTCCTCATAGTTCGCAAGTTCGTCATGGTCTAGTAACATGACTTCCAGAACAGGATTACCGTACCACTTTGGTGCGGATCTCACTCTGGTTTACCTACGAGATTCGGTATTAACTTGATCTGAAGTTACATGATCATCATCATTAGTCTTCCTCACTAATTGGTGTAGTAGTCACAGGAACAGATTTCTTGTGATGAACTACTTTTCAATAAGGGAGAAGGTACAATTACCTTATCAAGTTCTACTTTCCTCCCACTCACTTCTTTCAAGAGAAAACTCCTTCTCTAGAAAGGATCCATTCTTAGCAACAAATGTCTTGCCTTCGGATCTGTGATAGAAGGTGTACCCGATAGTCTCCTTTGGGTATCCTATGAAGACATATTTCTCCGATTTGGGTTTGAGCTTATCAGGATGAAACTTTTTCATATAAGTATCACAATCCCAAACTTTAAGAAACGACAACTTTGGTTTCTTGCCAAACCACAGTTCAGATTGTGTCATCTCAACGGACTTAGATGGTGCCCTTTTAAACGTGAATGCAGCTGTCTTTAATTCATAACCCCAAAACGATAGTGGTAGATCGGTAAGAGACATCATAGATCACACCATATCTAATAAAGTACGGTTATGATGTTCGGACACACCATTATGCTGTGGTGTTCCAGGTGGCATGAGTAGTGAAACTATTTCACATTGTTTTAACTGAAGGCCAGACTCGTAACTCAAATATTTTACCTCTGCGATCATATCGTAGAAACTTTTATTTTCTTGTTATGATGATTCTGCACTTCACTCTGAAATTCTTTGAACTTTTCAAATATTTCAGACTTTTGTTTCATTAAGTAGATATACCCATATCTGCTCAAATCATCTGTGAAGGTCAGAAAATAATGATACCTGCCACGAGCCTTAACAGTCATCGGATCTCATACATCAGTATGTATTATTTCCAATAAGTCAGTTGCTCGCTCCATAGTTCCGGAGAACGGCGTTTTACTCATCTTGCCCATGAGGCATGGTTCGCAAGCATCAACTGATTCATAATCAAGTGATTCCAAAAACCCATTAGCATGGAGTTTCTTCATGTGCTTTACACCAATATGACCTAAACGACAGTGCCACAAATAAGTTGCACTATCATTATTAACTTTGCATATTTTGGTTTCAATATTATGATTATGCGTATCACTACGATCGAGATCCAACGAACTATTTTCATTGGGTGTGTAACCATATAAGGTTTTATTCATGTAAACAGAACAACAATTTATTCTCTTACTTAAATGAATAACCGTATTACAATAAACATGATCAAATCATATTCATGCTCAACGCAAACACCAAATAACACTTATTCAGGTTCAACACTAATCCCGAAAGTATAGGGAGTGTGCGATGATGATCATATCAATCTTGGAACCACTTCCAACACACATCGTCACTTCACCCTTAACTAGTCTCTGTTTATTCTGCAACTCCCGTTTCGAGTTACTAATCTTAGAAACTGAACTAGTATCAAATACTGAGGGGTTTCTATAAACACTAGTAAAGTACACATCAATAACATGTATATCAAATATACTTATGTTCACTTTGCCATCCTTCTTATCTGCCAATCACTTGGGGTAGTTCCGCTTCCAGTGACCAGTCCCTTTGCAGTAGAAACACTTAGTCTCAGGCTTAGGACCAGACTTGGGCTTCTTCACTTGAGCAGCTACTTGCTTGATGTTCTTCTTGAAGTTCCCCTCCTTCCCTCTTCCCTTTTCTTGAAACTAGTGGTCTTGTCTACCATCAACACTTGATGTTTTTCTCGATTTCTACCTTCGTCAATTTCCGCATTACGAAGAGCTTGGGAATCGTTTCCGTTATCCCTTGCATATCATAGTTCATCACGAAGTTCTACTAACTTGGTGATGGTGACTAGAGAATTCTGTCAATCACTATCTTATCTAGAAGATTAACTCCCACTTGATTTAAGCGATTGTAGTACTCAGACAGTCTGACCACATGCTCACTAGTTGAGCGATTCTCCTCCATCTTTTAGCTATAGAACTTGTTGGAGACTTCATATCTCTCAACTCGGGTATTTACTTGAAATATTAACTTCAACTCCTGGAACATCTCATATGCTCCATGACGTTCAAAACATCTTTGAAGTCCCGATTCTAAGCCATTAAGCATGGTGCACTAAACTATCAAGTAGTCATCATATTGAGCTAGCCAAACGTTCATAACGTCTGCATCTGCTCCTGCAATAGGTCCGTCACCTAGCGGTGCATCAAGGACATAATTCTTCTGTGCAGCAATGAGGATAAACCTCAGATCACGGATCCAATCCGCATCATTGCTACTAACATCTTTCAACACAATTTTCTCTAGGAACATATCAAAATAAACACAGGGAAGCAACAACACGAGCTATTGATCTACAACATAATTTGCAAAATACTACCAGGACTAAGTTCATGACAAAATTTAAGTTCAATTAATCATATTACTTAAGAACTCCCACTTAGATAGACATCCCTCTAATCCTCTAAGTGATTACGTGATCCAAATCAACTAAACCATGTCCGATCATCACGTGAGATGGAGTAGTTCCATTGGTGAACATCGCTATGTTGATCATATCTGCTATATGATTCACGCTCGACCTTTCGGTCTCCGTGTTCCGAGGCCATATCTGTATATGCTTGGCTCGTCAAGTATAACCTGAGTATTCTGCGTGTGCAACTGTTTTGCACCCGTTGTATTTGAACGTAGAGCCTATCACACCCGATCGTCACGTGGTGTCTCAGCACGAAGAACTTTCGCAACAGTGCATACTCAGGGAGAACACTTCTTGATAATTAGTGAGAGATCATCTTATAATGCTACCGTCAATCAAAGCAAGATAAGATGCATAAAAGATAAACATCACATGCAATCAATATAAGTGATATGATATGGCCACCATCATCTTGTGCTTGTGATCTCCATCTTCGAAGCACCGTCATGATCACCATCGTCACCAGCGCGACACCTTGATCTCCATTGTAGCATCATTGTCATCTCGCCAATCTTATGCTTCCACGACTATCGCTACCGCTTAGTGATAAAGTAAAGCATTACAGCGCGATTGCATTGCATACAATAAAGCAACAACCATATGGCTCCTGCCAGTTGCCGATAACTCGATTACAAAACATGATCATCTCATACAATAAAATTTAGCATCATGTCTTGACCATATCACATCACAACATGCCCTGCAAAAACAAGTTAGACGTCCTCTACTTTGTTGTTGTATGTTTTACGTGGCTGCTACGGGCTTAAGCAAGAACCAATCTTACCTACGCATCAAAACCACAACGATAGTTTGTCAAGTTGGTGTTGTTTTAACCTTCGCAAGGACCGGGCGTAGCCACACTCGGTTCAACTAAAGTTGGAGAAACTGTCACCCGCTAGCCACCTTTGTGCAAAGCACGTCGGGAGAACCGGTCTCGCGTAAGCGTACGCGTAATGTCGGTCCGGGCCGCTTCGTCCAACAATACCGCCGAACCAAAGTATGACATGCTGGTAAGTAGTATGACTTATATCGTCCACAACTCACTTGTGTTCTACTCATGCATATAACATCAACATATAAAACCTAGGCTCAGATGCCACTGTTGGGTTTCGTAGTAATTTCAAAAAAATTCCTACGCACACGCAAGATCATGGTGATGCATAGCAACGAGAGGGGGAGAGTGTGATCTATGTACCCTTGTAGATCGACAACGGAAGCGTTAACTTGGTTGATGTAGTCGTACGTCTTCACGGCCCGACCGATCAAGCACCGAAACTACGGCACCTTCGAGTTCTAGCACACGTTCAGCTCGATGACGATCCCCGGACTCCGATCCAGCAAAGTGTCGGGGAAGAGTTCCGTCAGCACGACGGCGTGGTGACGATCTTGATGTACTACTGTCGCAGGGCTTCGTCTAAGCACCGCTACAATATTATCGAGGACTATGGTGGAAGGGGGCACCGCACACGACTAAGAATATGATCACGTGGATCAACTTGTATCTAGAGGTGCCCCCCTGCCCCCGTATATAAAGGAGCAAGGGAGGAGGGGGCGCGCCAAGTGTGGAGTCCTACTAGGACTCCCTAGTCCTAGTAGGATTCCACCTCCCATATGGAATAGGAAAAGAGGAAGGGAAAAGGAGAAGGAAGGAAGGGGGCGCCCCCCTTCCCTAGTCCAATTCGGACCAGACCAAGGGGAGGGCTGCGGCCACCCTTGAGGCCCTTTTTCTTCTTTCCCGTATGGCCCAATAAGGCCCAATACATATTCCCGTAACTCTCCGGTACTCCGAAAAATACCCGAATCACTCCGAATATAGTTGTCCAATATATCGATCTTTACGTCTCGACCATTTCGAGACTCCTCGTCATGTCCCCGATCTCATCCGGGACTCCGAACTCCTTCGGTACATCAAAACTCATAAACTCATAATTTAACTGTCATTGAAACCTTAAGCGTGCGGACCCTACGGGTTCGAGAACAATGTAGACATGACCGAGACACGTCTCCAGTCAATAACCAATAGCGGAACCTGGATGCTCATATTGGCTCCCACATATTCTACGAAGATCTTTATCGGTCAGACCGCATAACAACATACGTTGTTCCCTTTGTCATCGGTATGTTACTTGCCCGAGATTCGATCGTCGGTATCTTAATACCTAGTTCAATCTCGTTACCGGCAAGTCTCTTTACTCGTTCCGTAATACATCATCTCACAACTAACTCATTAGTTGCAATGCTTGCAAGGCTTATGTGATGTGCATTACCGAGAGGGCCCAGAGATACCTCTCCAACAATCGGAATGACAAATCCTAATCTTGAAATACGCCAACCCAACATGTACCTTTGGAGACACCTGTAGAGCTCCTTTATAATCACCCAGTTACGTTGTGACATTTGGTAGCACACAAAGTGTTCCTCCAGCAAACGGGAGTTGCATAATATCATAGTCATAGGAACATGTATAAGTCATGAAGAAAGCAATAGCAACATACTAAACGATCGGGTGCTAAGCTAATGGAATGGGTCATGTCAATCACATCATTCTCCTAATGATGTGATCCCGTTAATCAAATAACAACTCTTTTGTTTATGGTTAGGAAACATAACCATCTTCGATTAACGAGCTAGTCAAGTAGAGGCATACTAGTGACACTCTGTTTGTCTATGTATTCACACATGTATTATGTTTCCGGTTAATACAATTCTAGCATGAATAATAAACATTTATCATGATATAAGGAAATAAATAATAACTTTATTATTGCCTCTAGGGCATATTTCCTTCAACGAGAGGGGAGAGTATCGTCTACGTACCCTCGTAGACTGTAAGCGGAAGCGTTATGACAACGCGGTTGATCTAGTCGTACGTCCTCAGATCGAACGATCTAGTACCGAAGATACGACACCTCCGCGATCTGCACACGTTTGGCTCGGTGACGTCCCGCGAACTCACGATCCAGTAGAGCTTCGAGGGAGAGCTTCGTCAGCACGACGACGTGATGACGGTGATGATGTTGCTACCGGAACAGGGCTTTGCCTAAGCACCGCTATGATATTACCGAGGTGGATTATGGTGGAGGGGGCCACCGCACATGGTTAAAGATCAATGATCAACTTGTGTGTCTATGGGATGCCCCCTCCCCCGTATATAAAGGAGTGGAGGGGCGGAGGGAGGGGGCGGCCTCTCTAGGTGCGCCCCAAAGGAGTCATACTTCCACCGGGAGTAGGATTCCCCCCTTTCCTTTGTTGGTTCTAGGAGAGAAGGAAGGAGGAGGAATAAGGAAGTAAAGGGGGGCCGCCCCCCTTCCCAATTTGGATTGGGCTTGGGGGGCGCGCCCCCTCCTTTGCTTCTTTTCCCTCTCTTCCACTAAGGCCCAATAAGGCCCATATACCCACCGGGAGGTTCCGTATACTCCCGATTTCACCCGGAACCATTCCAATGTCCAAACATAGGCTTCTAATATATCGATCTTTACGTCTCGACCATTTTGAGACTCCTAGTCATGTTCGTGATCAAATCCGGGACTCCGAACTACCTTCGGTACATCAAAACACATAAACTCATAATACCGATCATCACCGAACGTTAAGCGTGCGGACCCTACGGGTTCGAGAACTATGTATACATGACCGAGATATGTCTCCGGTCAATACCAATAGCGGCCTGGATGCTCATATTAGTTCCTACATATTCTACGAAGATCTTTATCGGTCAAACCGCATAATGATATACGTTGTTCCCTTTGTCATCGGTATGTTAATTGCCCGAGATTCGACCGTCGATATCTCAATACGTAGTTCAATCTCATTACCGGCAAGTCTCTTTACTTGTTCCGTAATGCTACATTCCGTAACTAACTCATTAGCTACATTGCTTGCAAGGCTTATAGTGATGCACATTACCGAGAGGGCCCAGAGATACCTCTCCGACAATCGGAGTGACAAATCCTAATCTTGATTCATGCCAACTCAACAAACACCATCGGAGACACCTGTAGAACACCTTTATAATCACCCAGTTACGTTGTGACGTTTGGTAGCACACAAAATGTTTCTCCGGTATTCGAGAGTTGCATGATCTCGTAGTCATAGGAACATGTATAGTTATGGAGAAAGCAATAGCAACAAACTAAACAATCATCGTTCTAAGCTAATGGATGGGTCAAGTCAATCACATCATTCTCTAATGATGTGATCCCGTTAATCAAATGACAACTCATGTCTATGGTTAGGAAACATAACCATCATTGATTCAACGAGCTAGTCAAGTAGAGGCAAACCAGTGACACTCTGTTTGTCTATGTATTCACACATGTACTAAGTTTTCGGTTAATACAATTCTAGCATGAATAATAAACATTTATCATGATATAAGGAAATATAAATAACAACTTTATTATTGCCTCTAGGGCATATTTCCTTCAATAGAGTCATATTTTGTTCTAGTATCGACTTGTAATTTTTGAGTTGTAAGTAAATAAAAGTGTGATGATCATCATTATTAGAGCATTGTCCCAAGTGAGGAAAGGATGATGGAGACTATGATTCCCTCACAAGTCTGGATGAGACTCTGAACAAAAAAGGAGAAAGGCCATAAAAAAGAGAAGGCCCCCAAAAAATGAGAGAAAAAGAGAGAAAGGACAATGCTACTATCCTTTTACCACACTTGTGCTTCAAAGTAGCACCATGATCTTCAGGATAGAGAATCTCCTATGTTGTCACTTTCATATACTAGTGGGAATTTTACATTATAAAACTTGGCTTGTATATTCCAATGACGGGCTTCCTCAAAATGCCCTAAGTCTTCGTGAGCAAGCAAGTTGGATGCACACCCACTTAGTTTCTTTTTGAGCTTTCATACACTTATAGCTCTAGTGCATCCGTTGCATGGCAATCCATACTCACTCACATTGATATCTATTGATGGGCATCTTCATAGCCCATTGATACGCCTAGTTGATGTGAGACTATCTTCTCCTTTTGTCTTCTCCACAACCATCATTCTATTTCACCTATAGTGTTATATCCATAGCTCACACTCATACATTGCGTGAAGATTGAAAATGTTTGAGAACACCAAAAGTATGAAACAATTGCTTGGCTTGTCATCGGGGTTGTGCATGATTTAAATACTTTGTGTGGTGAAGACAGAGCATAGCCACACTATATGATTTTGTAGGAATAGTTTTCTTTGGCCATGTTATTTTGAGAAGACATGATTGCTTTGTTAGTATGCTTGAAGTATTATTATTTTCATGTCAATATTAAACTTTTGTCTTGAATCTTTTGGATCTGAACATTCATGCCATAATAAAGAAAAAATACATTGAGAATTATGCTAGGTAGCATTACACATCAAAAATTCTGTTTTTATCATTTACCTACTCGAGGACGAGCAGGAATTAAGCTTGGGGATGCTTGATACGTCTCCAACATATCTATAATTTTTTATTGTTCCATGCTATTATATTATCTGTTTTGGATGTTTAATGGGCTTTAATTTACCTTTTTATATTATTTTTGGCACTAACCTACTAACCACAGGCCCAGTGCAAATTGTTATTTTTTTTTGCCTATTTCAGTGTTTCGCAGAAAAGGAATATCAAACGGAATCCAAACGGAATGAAACCTTCAGGAGAGTTATTTTTGGAACAAACGTGATCCAGGAGATTTGGAGTGAGAAGCAAGGAGGCCACGAGGCAAGAGGGCGCGCCCCCACCCTCGTGGGCCCCTCGTAGCTCCACCGACATACTTCTTCCTCCTATATATACCCATATATCCCGAAAACATCGAGGAGCACCACAAAACCCTATTTCCACCGCCGCAACCTTCTGTACCCGTGAGATCCCATCTTGGGGCCTTTTCCGGTGCTCCGCCGGAGGGGGAATCGATCACAGAGGGCTTCTACATCAACACCATACCTCTCCGATGATGTGTGAGTAGTTTACCACAGACCTTCGGGTCCATAGTTATTAGCTAGATGGCTTCTTCTCTCTCTTTGGATCTCAATACAAAGTTCTCCTCGATTCTCTTGGAGATCTATTCGATGTAATTCTTTTTGCGGCGTGTTTGTCGAGATCCGATGAATTGTGGGTTTATGATCAAGATTATCTATGAACAATATTTGATTCTTCTCTAAAATATTTTATGCATGATTTAAATATCTTTGTAAGTCTCTTCGAATTATCAGTTTGGTTTGGCCTACTAGATTGATCGTTCTTGCAATGGGAGAAGTGCTTAGCTTTGAGTTCAATCTTGCGGTTTGCTTTGGGCCCGAACTCGTAAAATCCGTGTGTCACACTTGCGCCATAGTTAGGATCAACCCTTATTCGTACCCCTACTTCTTACTGTCAGAATAATCCCCACAACACCATGCTTGTCGAGATAACAGTGCTAGATTGAATACCTCAAGGTCCCCAAAGACCAAGCCTCCAAGGTTTTGGGGCGTGTCATCACATCTCAAGATACACATAGTTTCCGTCTGCCATGTTTGCTACCGCATCAAAACTATCGTATGATTAATGTTACATTTTCATAGAGACCCCTGGGTATCCTGAAACATGCCATAGAATAAATTGGAATAGTTTGAGCCATTGAGTTTACAAGAACTTCCTTCCTTGCAACAGATAAACAGGAAATACAAAGAGGAAAGTATCATTTCCCCCCTCAAATCCTTTATGATGGATCAAATCCCCCCTCAAGTCTAAAACCGGATTAATCACCCCCTCAAATCTGTAATACCGGATCAATCAGGCCCCGAGCGGTTTTGAACAAGATTTTAGGTGGTTTTGATAGGAACTGCAAGATTTCTAACTTGTCGGCGTCGCCGACGATGTGGAAATTTTCTAGGATCTCGGCACCGACGACGTGCTCCCCCGGCCGACCCCTTATTCTAGGGGGATCTGGCTCAGAAGGATCGCTGACGCGGACTTCGGCTCGACGCACATGTTCGGGAGGCGAGCTCCCCGAGGAGGAAGACAGCCATATGCAAAACCTGCGCGCTGACAGAGTTGAAGAGGACCTCCACGAAGCCATTGATCAGGGCGGCCGCCTCGCGCCAGAGTCGCCCGATCCTGCAGGCGCATGTTTTATGCATGCTTGATGACCAAGCAATCTGAACCAGTTACATATGCAGTGCAGACATGATCAATCAGTCTAATTTCCTGATTATGCAACTCACATCGGGCAGCACAACACGGGATAGGATTCCCAACATTCTTCTCAAGTAACCTGACAGTCTTAACATGTGTACATACTTCAGTCCAATCCACAAGCGATTGCAGCACACCCACCAATTCAGGTCCTATTAAAAAATCAGTTCAACTAGATTCCCAGCACAAGTGATTTCTTCAGATTAACACACATGCTCGTGCGCCAGTTGTTTGGACAGGGCTGCCATTGTCACGGACGAGGACTTGGAAGACGCAACCTGAACCGGCTATGGAGGTTGTGCACGGCGATCCAATTGGAGGAGCATGATATGGCTCACACTGGCCGACGACTATGCTGCGGCTGACCCCGATATGGCTCACACCGGCCGTCTACTTCCTCACCAACACGCAAGCGCAGACCATGTTCGTGCAGCAGGGCACGAAGACGGACTCCCACATCACGGGCAGCGCCGCCGACGTCCATCGAGGCGGTGCTCGTCGCCACCTGCGTCACGATCATAACAGGGCCGTCGCATCATCCGTGGCGTTCGCGCCGCTGCGGCTCATGGGGATCGGGCACGCGACGGCGACTGGCACAGTGGCCACCATGGCCGCGTGCGCCGAGACGCGCAGGCTGCAGATGGCGGCACAAATGGGCATAGCGTGGCTACTGCTGCAGTACGTCATGATGGACACGTGGAGAATGAGCTGGTAGCAAAGTCCTCGACGGGCTCGCTCGCCGCCACCCGACAAGTTCGAAATCGTGCGATTCTTCTCCAAAACCACCTAAAATCCTGCTCAAAACCACTCGGGGCCTGATTGATCCGGTATTACAGATTTGAGGGGGTGATTAATCCGGTTTTAGACTTGAGGGGGGATTTGATCCATCATGAAGGATTTGAGGGGGAAAACGATACTTTCCTCAAATACAAATGCCTAGTAACCTTATGCAGGACCAGGCCTGTCTGGATATGGAAAGTTACAATACGATTGGGCCACCTTCTAGTTATCACAGCCCAGCCCAAACCAAAAGACCTCTCATCATCTTCTGCACAACAAGGCCTGTTTAGCCGACCCTCAAAAA
>NC_041392.1:265661338-265734532 GCF_002162155.2 Triticum dicoccoides
ACCCTAATCCTCACGACGGACGGTCAGAGCAGCCCGTGCCCACCCCACCCCGCATCCAACGCTCCGTAAGCTTCCTTCTTATCGAACTAGCCCTTATAAAGGCGCCGCCTGGCTTCCGAACCGCGTCTCCCCCGCCTCCGTCTGCCCCCTCGCCGTCGCTCCGCTGACCTCAACCAGCCGCCGGCGAAATGGTACGCTCCATGTCTTTCCTCACCCGTCCGGTCCATTCAAAATCTCGCTTCGTAATTGGAGCGGGGATGTTTCGTGATGCTTTCTTGGGGCATCCTCGGGCTACTTCACTTGGATCTTTGCCGCTGCGGTGCGAGCCACTGATTATCGTCGCTTGATCCGAATCTTGCAGGCCCCTAAGCGAGGCGGCAAGGCGCCGGTCCCGGCGAAGAAGAAAACGGTGCGCCTCCGCTCACTGAAACCTCTCTGCTTCCCTTCGATCCGTTCTGTTCTTAGTGCGGTTCGCTGATATGTTGGTTGCTGGTACAGGATAAGGTGACCAACCCGCTGTTCGAGAAGAGGCCGAAGCAATTCGGTATCGGCGGCGCCCTCCCGCCCAAGAAGGACCTACACCGCTTCGTTAAGTGGCCCAAGGTTGTGCGAATCCAGCGCCAGCGCCGCATCCTCAAGCAGCGCCTCAAGGTGCCCCCGGCACTCCACCAGTTCACCCGCACCCTCGACAAGAACCTTGGTATACATACAACCTAAATGTTTATTATGATGTGTTTTTCTGTTTTGTCCATGCTAAGCTAGTACTGATGAAGTAGGAACTAGGATAGCTACTAGACACAATCCTTCGTGCAACAGACTCGAATCTTAGATTACGTTCTCACTTGTGGGTCTATAGTTTTCTCTCATTTGCGGATGTTGTGCACATGACAACCTACTTAAGTAGTCACACCTATTTAGTTACCAGCTGTATGTTAACTTATGTCATTGGTTTAGGCCTTGGTAGCATCTCCAAGCTTTTTTAGCGACATTTGAGGCATGCAATGGTAGTTCTAGACTTACGACCCTGTGATGTCAATACATCCAAACTGTTTGATGGTTGTTTATATTCTAAAATGAATAATTTTTGCTTGTGTTTTGCACAAGTTGTGATGTCGATTGAAATCAGAATTATGGGCATGGCCACCACTGGTGCTGTGATTTGGATTGAATGTTCAATCTAATTTTGAGTTTGGGTCTAAAAGAAAATATATCTACATGTACTAGGCCTAATAATATTTATTGCAGTACTTATTTATTTAATTTGGGAGGGTCATACCCTGGTAGCCCAGTTTGTCTTGTCAAGGATTGAATTAATCAAACAAAGACTGCAAGATGTTTTTACCGATCCCAACTAGTTTCATAAAACTTAAAAGCTCCGTTGAACTGTATTAAGGAGTAATGGAGGTGTATATCATTAAAACATTCTACAACTTTTGTAAATCATCTTATGGCATTGTGGATAGTTCTGACTGATTATGTTGTTTGTTGTAATGTTCTGTTAAGTGCATACCACCTTCAATCCCCTGCTATTCTCTTTAACTGACCAACTTTCAAACTTCTATTTCAGCAACAAACTTGTTCAAGATGCTTCTTAAGTACCGGCCTGAAGACAAAGCTGCCAAGAAGGAGAGGCTTCTAAAGAGGGCCCAGGCTGAAGCTGAAGGGAAGACTGTTGAGGCCAAGAAGCCAATAGTTGTTAAGTATGGCCTTAACCATGTTACCTACCTAATCGAGCAGGCATGTTCTTCTGCTTTCCTTTGTTATTTGCATTGGCAGCTGATAGACTTATCTTGCACTTTGTTGACAATTCAAGTTTGTATGCCTTCTTGCAGAGTAAAGCCCAGCTGGTTGTCATAGCTCATGATGTTGATCCGATTGAGCTGGTTGTGTGGCTCCCTGCTCTTTGCAGGAAAATGGAGGTCCCTTACTGCATTGTCAAGGGAAAATCTCGCCTTGGATCGGTATAGTTTCTGCTACTACCTACTTGTGTGTGTTAATGTTATCTATTGAACACAAGGATCTAATGGATAATTTCTATAGATTGTTCACAAGAAGACTGCCTCTGTTCTGTGCCTGACCACAGTGAAGAATGAGGATAAGCTTGAGTTCAGCAAGATCCTTGAGGCTATTAAGGTTTGTGGGGCTATGATTTCATTTGTTTGTATTGTTTTTTTTCCATCTTTGCTGCGTACTTGTCAACTAACCGTTTATTGACTAATTCACAGGCGAACTTCAACGACAAATTTGATGAGGTTAGGAAGAAGTGGGGTGGTGGTGTCATGGGCTCCAAGTCGCAAGCGAAGACCAAGGCCAGGGAAAGGCTTATCGCAAAGGAGGCTGCGCAGCGGATGAACTAAGTTTAGCATTGTTAAACCATATCTATTGCTCATCCTTGAGTAGTGTGCAAGCATACTGTGGCTGTTTGGCTTCAGTTTTGAAAGTCATTTTTGTTTGTCCGAGACATCTTGGAAAGAACAGTGTAAGAAGGAAGTATTTTTGTTTAATGCCAGTTAGTATCCATGATCAAGCTCATTGGTTATGTGTGTGTATTAAAGGAATGTGACCACTGGGGAATTGAATTTAGGGCCCCTTTGATTTGTAGGATTTCCGAAACACAGGAATAGGGAAAACCTGGGATTCTTTCGAAGAGGTTTGAGGCCTCTTTTGGTTTGTAGGATTTTTGTAGGATTTGCAAAGAAAAAATTCTTTTGAAGCCTTTGGTTTGTAGGAATGGATTCCTATTCCTATGTAGGATAGGAATCGATCCTTCATGTTTTGAAGAAAAAAAACAATAGCCTATCCTAAGCACCGAATGACATCTTTTTCTTTATAGGAATTGACATGCATGCCATCTCATTTTCTATGATTTTTTTATTCCTATCCTATGAATCAAAGAAGGCCAAGTGGATGGAAAATTTCTTATGAAATCTATGTGAATGAATCCTATGAAAAAATGCCTATGGTTTACAATCCTAAGAATCAAACAACCCACATAAGCAAAGTTCTTAAGGATTAGAATCCTCCAAAATGCTCATTAGGCCAACTTCAAGGCACGACCCTAAATGGGGGAACTGTCCGCCTTAAACCTGTTCAATTTATGTAAACTACGACAAGAAGTTTGTAAAACTAACCTTGGCCCAAAACTAACACACTTCATAGAGGGTGTATAATGTACTCTGTGCTCATTAGACCAACTCCAGGCACAACCCTAAATGACGCACAATCCTAAGAGCATCTTCCAGCCGTTTAGGACCATCTCTAAAATCAGTCAAACACGACACAATTTCGTCCGGACTAAGCGATTTCATTGATATTTGACTATTTGTACAAAAATTTAAAAACACAAACTAAAAACGACAACTACGCCTAGCCACCGCCGCCTTCTGCCTTCTACATGCCGAGCAGCCTGTAGAATCGGGTATAGTCGCCGTCATCATCGACGCCGTGCTGGGTGCCGCCGCCGTCCCTATTGCACCCCTGACCAGCATCGTCGATGCGCGGGGGGGTTGGACGTCCCGGGCGCTTCCTCGTCGTCGCTGTCGAGGATGACGTCGCCGCCCTCCGCGTGTCCGCGACGCCGAGCGGCCATCTCCTCGAAGGCCCGGCGCTGGCGCTCCATCTGCTCGCGGACGTAGTCCGCCTTCGTCCACTTGACGGCGATCTCGTCATCGGTGGCCATGGCCTCGTGCTCCTTCTTCACGGGGAGCAAGCCCGGCTCGGTCTTCGGCCTGACGAGGCAGTAGGACGAAGGAAAGGGCGGCCGCCCTCGTTGATGACGAGGACGCCGCCGCGGGTGCGCGCCCAAGTGGCGTCTAGGCTTGCAGTTTTGTAGTTGTCCCAGTTACATGTCCTCCCACAACTCACAACTCGGCCCGTAGTTTTGTTGTTGTCCCTGTTCCTCCGACTCACAACTAGGCCTTTTGTTTTGCTAGTTGCAAGTGCACCCTCAACTTGCAACTGACATCGTAGTTTTGTGTAGTTCTCCCAGTTGCGAGTTAATCCTCGACTCGGAACTAGGTCGTTGTTTGTTTTCATGCCAGTTGCAAGTCCACCTCGACTTGCAACTTGGGCCATGGTTTTGTTGGTGTCCCTTTTGTAAGTCCAATCTATGACTCGCAACTAGGTCGTTTGTTTTCATTCCGGTTGCAAGTCCACCCTCGACTCACGACGGACATCTTAGTTTTGTGTAGTTATCCCAGTTGCAAATCCACCCTTGACTCGCAACTAGGTATGTTGTTTGTTTCATCCTAGTTGCAAGTCCACCTTCGACTCGCAACTCGGCTCGTAGTTTTGTAGTTGTCTCGGTTACAAATCCACCCTCGACTCGCGACTGGGCCTATAGTTTCGTTGTTGTCCCTGTTGCAAGTCCACCCTTTAACTAACAACTGGGTCGTTTGTTTTGCCAGTTGCAAGTGCACCCTCGACATGCAGTTGGCATCGTAGTTTTGTGTAGTTGTCCCAGTTGCAAGTCCATCCTCGACTCACAACTAGGACCTAGTTTGTTTTCATCCCGGTTGCAAGTCCACCCTTGACTCGTAACTAGGGGCAAGGTTTTGTTGTTGTCTCAGTTGCAAGTCCAGCCTCTGACTCACCACCAGTCCATTTATTTCAATCCCAATTGCAAGTTCACCATCGACTCACAACAAGCATCGTAGTTTTGTGTACATGTTCGAGTTGCAAGTCCAAACCCAACTCGCAACTAGGCCCATAGTTTTTTTTCCTCCTGTTGCAAGTCCACTCTCGACTTGCAACAGGGACTATAGTTTATTTGTTAAAATTCTTTTTGTTTTTTTCTTTATTTCCTTTCCTTTTTATTTTTTTTATAATTCCTAAATCCTTTTCAAATTATGAATATTTTGGAAATTTATGAACATATTTTTTTGAATCAGCGAACATTTTTTGAATCTGCGAACAAAATTTGAATATCGTGAATATTTTTCTACTCCATGAACATTTTTTGAATGCACAATCAATTGTTCAGTATGAATTTAAAATAATTCAATGCATACTATAAAATTGTCACCACCATATATTAAAAGGAAGCTCATCGTATCTCAAAAGAGGTTAAGTGTGTACTAAAAATGTTCAGTGCATATTAAAGAAATGGTCATCGTGTATAATTAAAAAAGTCCATCATACTACAAAAAGTTAGTGTATGTTCAGCAAATGGTCACCATATGTTAAAGGATTGTTCACCCTATATTAAAACAATTTTCGTATTCGTTAAAAAATTCCAATTTGAAAACATTCATGTAAATTCATAAATAATATTTTTCGTGAAAAATGCAAAAAAGATAAGGGGAAAACAACAACAAATCATTGTTAGCCTATTACTCCCTCCGTTCCGAATTACTTGTCTTAGATTTTTCTAGATACGAAGATATCTAGCACTAAAATGAGTCTAGATACATCCGTATCTAGACAAATCCAAAACAAGTAATTCGGAACGGAGGGAGTAGAAGCTAGCGACCAGAGACATACTTGTAAAAGTATGCTATCGGACGCATAAACTACATCCAGCACTGCATCGCGTACGTTCATTCCCAATTCAAACCACGCCACGGCGCAGCTGCACCATCGCACATGCATTGTGCAGAGCTAGCGATGAGATATACGTTAAGGCCGGTCACACGGGCGGACGTGCTGGACGAGCTGGTTTTTTGGGGGCTTTGACAAATTCAATCAAACAAACAAGACAAAAAATAAGATAACATTGACACCATGTTTAGATGTGAGATATTATCTCACATCGAGATGTAACATAGACGGACCCTATAAACTACAGACATGATTATGAATTCGTATCACACTTCCTGCAACAAAATACTCCCTCCTGGCTTTGAAGCAACGGAAAAAACCGAATGCATATGTTGGCAGCAAGCGATAATGTTCCCCTTGGCGTTTCATTCCATCTTTTGGTTCTTTCAATCGTTGTCTCGCGTGGCAAGGACGCGCAAGTGGCACCAACGGAACAAAACCAGCCCTGCCGTACCTCATAATTGGCCACAATCTTGGCCCATACCTTCTTTCCGTGTGATATCCCCATTCCGTGGAGTTTTGCTAAATAGCAGGAAATTGTGTGCGTACGTTCAAGTGTTGTCTGGGTTCGTTAGCATATGTTTTTTGAGAGAAGTTTGTCAGCATATGTGTGACAACGTGCGCGCGCGCGCGTGTTTGTTTGTGTGTTTAGGGAATGCGACAGTGTGTGTGAGAGATCCACAGTGGCAGAAATTATTAGCAATGAAGTTATTCTTTTTCGAGACCCCGTAAAGAAAGGTTTCATTTTGAGTAAAATTAGCATCCGCAGGCCTCCGAAATCTCTCGTGGAGCATACCGTGGGCCACGCTTCGGCCACCCAACGTGACGTGACCTTTTTCGGCGCAAGGACGGCGCACGGTCTGGCCCATGCATGTTGGCCCAAAAATGTGAGGCTCGCGAACGCTATGGATAACGACTTTCCCAACAAGCACGGAGGATCAAACGGGAATGATGATGCAGATCTAACAGCTTGGGCAGGAGCGAGGAAAATATCTTGAGCCGAACACTCTTTTTCTAGAGCCAGCGGCTTTTCAGCAGAAACGTGAGGCTCGTAGATAGTGTCGACCACGCCGCTTTCCCGACAACTAAATTCTCGTTTTCACGAAGTCTCGTGACAGATGAAGAAAAAAAAAACACTGTTAAAACTGACACTCTTTATTTACCGCCTGAGAGTGAAGGGCGCGTCCTGTAAAAACTGCTGGAGTGAGTGAGGCTCTGCTCTGAGCATCCACAGGCGCGAGAAATTCACCGAGAAGATGCCAAAGCAGGAAGGAAAAGCGACGGCCCAACTTGCGAACTGTGGTCACTTTCCTCCGGACACGGCTGAGTCACGGCGTGCCCATAGGCTCCGAGCAGCTCACGTGCCGCCTACATGCACGCGAGGGACCAACGCATATTCACCTTGGGCGCCGAGACGCCCCGCTGAACCGAGATTGTTTTTCTGCGGATACGGAGGAGAAGAGAGGGTCGAGATAGGACGAAAGAGGCTGCAGATTAACGTTGTTTTCCCTGGCTCGCTCCTTGAGCAGTGCGTCGGCCCTGTCTTTGCCCCAGCCTGCCCTAGCTTTCCTCTTCGGGGACCGTTCTTTGTTTCTGGTTGTTCGCTCGATGGAGATCGTTTCCTTTTCCTTCTTGCTCTCGCAACAGTCTCGCTTGATTGGTGGCGTGATGAAATCCTGGCCAGATTCAGAGGGACGGCACGATCGATGATGTACTACATACGTTAGCATTAGAGAGGGGTCAGACCTCTGCGCCTGCGCGTGTTAACTAAACCAATAATGCTACACCTACGAAAGAGCTTACGAAGACTTACATAACTTTCCCTCAATAACTTTCTCGGCCCCCTGATTTTAACTGAATGGGCCCCAGCCACTAATCCTAATCCAATTAACTACCACCAAGTCAGCTTTTATGTAAAAATCTCACGTAACTTTACGTGGGTCTAGCATCGCTCTAATTAAACTGGGCGATAGCGCTAGCTGTTGCAACTGGTCAGCGTGTACATTTGAAGGACACGGTCTCTTTTTACAGGAGCCCAATGTATGCATGTATGTATGTATGTATGTATGTATGTATGTACGCACGCAGGACATATAAAGCTACTCCAGTAGTTTTTCCTTTGCGGGAATGTGACAAACAGTTTTTAATACAACCGATCCTCTCATTCTTCAATTGTAGAGAATTACCACGCCAATTCCTTCTTTGCGAGAAGTTAATCTATATACTTAAATAGTTGATCTTCACTAACTTCAATTCTCTTAACATGCCAGCTCACCTTGCCATCATGCATGAATTAAATAATTGATTTTCACTAACTTCAATTCTCTCAACATACAGCTATGTCACCATGCATGAAAAAGACCCTACATAAACATGCAACATGTATGGGTGACACACGGAAATTGGCAGGTTAAAGCCCCTCACGGCAGAGGTAACAACCCTACGGTCTGTACTCCGAGGAGTTTGTTTCTCTGTGTATGGATGCTATATTACAGAAGTTGCGAACCCTTGCCTTGGTCGAGAGTGGCTTATATAGAGTGTGCCACCCCTCCCTCTCCTACATTATAAGGGGCGTTGTTTCAGCAATTACTCTCGTCCACTACAAGAAGTAACAAGCGCTTTAATTCTCTGACAAAACGTCTTCACCATAGTGACGTCACTATAGTTGCTTCTTCTGACTATTCCGCTCCTTTCATCCGAGTGATGATCTAGCCGAGTGACCATTCGATACTCGTCCGAGCGAGGTGGTGTCATGAAGTTGTCCAAATGTGGTCATGGAATATCTATAAGCATCCATGTAGTTTAGGTCATTATAGGCATGTCTCGTGGATATCCCCAACACCCGCTGCATGCTCAACGTCTATTTTTGAATGTGTATAACCATTAGTAAAATCCCTCTTCACCAAATGATACTGCGGTTCATCTTTCCATTTGAAAATTTTCTTGTTGTCACATCTACGACATGGACAACACATCTTTCCTGTGCCATTCACCTCCATGTGTTGGAAGGCGATTGAAGAAACCCTTCCAACTTTTCGATGAGATCATCGGTCACATTATTGTCATCCATCCATCTTCGATCCATCTACACCAAAGATATAATTACCGATGTCATAGGTACATCGATAGTTACATGGACGAAAATAACAACGGCGACCTAACTAACATTGGACACGCATGCAATTGTGTTTCCGAGATAATGTGTTAATCAAATTAACAAGCTTTTCGACCAAGAGGCTTCGAAGAGGCCTTTCGGACTAAGAGTGCACCAATCTGACAAGCCTCAGCAATGTAGACTGCCGGCTCACCTCCTCAGCAGCTGGCCAAAATGGCACACAGAAGAATACATGTTGTTCCAGTAACAGCCACATATATAGGCAAACGGGAAAGACATTGTCAGAGATAACACTTGATAATCTAACATTTTGACGGGAAAGTTATCACGGACCAACTTCCAAATTAACTGTCATTGATAGAACGCATAGCACTTACGGGTCAGAATGAGAAATCCTTGAGTGATGATTTGCGGTCACTGATGACATACCCTGACGAGGTACCAATGAAAATGGCCCCGCTTGTTCATCTTCGCGGATTCATGATTTGCACAACATTTGATCCACACTTATTTTAACATGAATGGGCACACATGTATCTCCATTTTCAAGGACTTATCCGTGTCCTTGGCAGAGAAATGCCGTAGTGGAACAGGCATGGAAAGGTTGTGATATCACGTGACATACACATGGGTTTGCGACTCAAAGCACTTAATATCAGTACATGTACAACACTGACCTTAAACCATTCGCATATGTTTGTACCGCGTGATCCGAACGTGTTGCGTCATCCAACGCGATTTTGTATCGATCCATTGAGCGGTGCGGACACACTTTTTCCCGTAAAACTAGACAAAGTTGGCGGACTTTGCCGGATGCGGACGACAACCACATAGGAGTGCGACACCCTCGACGATGCGTGGTTGGCCGTATCGGCGAATTTGGTAGGCAGGAGCAAGGGGGTGTTCTAGCAGCGTGTGCATGATTCATTTCACTCGTGAACGCATATTGATGCACATTATGTTGCGGAATGTAGTAATAATTCAAAATTTCCTACGTGTCACCAAGATCAATCTAGGAGATGCTAGCAACAAGAAAGAAGGAGTGCATCTTCATACCCTTGAAGATCGCTAAGAGAAAGCGTTACAAGAACGAGGTTGATGAAGTCGTACTCGCGGCGATTCAAATCGCGGAAGATCCGACCCAAGCGCCGAACGGACGGCACCTCCATGTTCAACACACGTACAACCCGGGGACGTCTCCTCCTTCTTGATCCAGCAAGGGGAGAGGAGAAGTTGAGGGAGAACTCCAGCAGCACGACGACGTGGTGGTGGTGAAGCTCGTGGTTCTTCGGCAGAGCTTCGCTAAGCACTACGGAAGAGGAGGAGGTGTTGGAGGAGGGAGGGGCTGCGCCAGGGAAGGGGGTGCGGCTGCCCTCTCTCTCCCTCACTATATATAGGGGGAAGGGGGAGGAGGAGGCACCCTAGGGTTCCCTAGGGGAGGGGCGGCGGCCACAGGGGAAACCCTAGATGGGTTTGGGCACCCCCACTCCTAGGAAACTTGCCCCCCAAGCCGGGGAGGCGCCCCCACCTCTCCAGGTTACGTGAGATGGGGTGGGAGGGGCTCACAACCCCTTAGTGGGCTGGTGTGCCCCCTCCCCTTGGCCCATAAGGCCCCCCAACGCTTGCTGGGGCCTCCGAAACTCCTTTCGGTCATGCTGGTCGTCATCCGGTACCCCCATAACCATTCCGGACTCCAATACCCTTCGTCCAATATATCGATCTTCACCTCCGGACCATTCCGAAGTTCCTCGTCACGTCCAGGATCTCATCCGGGACTCCAAACAACCTTCGGTAACCACATACTACTCCAATTACAACTCTAGCGTCACCGAACCTTAAGTGTGTAGACCCTACGTGTTCGGGAACCATGCAGACATGACCGAGACACCTCTCTGGTCAATAACCAATAGCGGGATCTGGATACCCATATTGGCTCCCACATGTTCCACGATGATCTTATCGGATGAACCACGATATTGGGGATTAAATCAATCCCGTATACAATTCCCTTTGTCCATCGGTATGTTACTTGCCCGAGATTCGATCGTCGGTATTCCCGTACCTCGTTCAATCACGTTACCGGCAAGTCTCTTTACTCGTTCTATAACACATGATCCCGTGGCTAACTCCTTAGTCACATTGAGCTCATTATGATGATGCATTACCGAGTGGGCACAAAGATACCTCTTCGTCATATGGAGTGACAAATCCTAGTCTTGATTCGTGCCAACCCAACAGACACTTTCGGAGATACCTGTAGTGCACCTTTATAGCCACCCAGTTACGTTGTGACATTTGATACACCCAAAGTGTTGGAAATATGCCCTAGAGGCAATAATAAATTGGTTATTATTATATTTCCTTGTTCATGATAATCGTTTATTATCCATGCTAGAATTGTATTGATAGGAAACTCAGATACATGTGTGGATACATAGACAACACCATGTCCCTAGTAAGCCTCTAGTTGACTAGCTCGTTGATCAATAGATGGTTACGGTTTCCTGACCATGGACATTGGATGTCGTTGATAACGGGATCACATCATTAGGAGAATAATGTGATGGACAAGACCCAATCCTAAGCCTAGCACAAAGATCGTGTAGTTCGTATGCTAAAGCTTTTCTAATGTCAAGTATCATTTCCTTAGACCATGAGATTGTGCAACTCCCGGATACCGTAGGAATGCTTTGGGTGTACCAAACGTCACAACGTAACTGGGTGGCTATAAAGGTTCACTACAGGTATCTCCGAAAGTGTCTGTTGGGTTGGCACAAATCGGGACTGGGATTTGTCACTCTGTGTAAACGGAGAGGTATCTCTGGGCCCACTCGGTAGGACATCATCATAATGTGCACAATGTGACCAAGGAGTTGATCACGGGATGATGTGTTACGGAACGAGTAAAGAGACTTGCCAGTAACGAGATTGAACAAGGTATCGGGATACCGACGATCGAATCTCGGGCAAGTATCATACCACTAGACAAAGCGAATTGTATACGGGATTGATTGAATCCTCGACATCGTGGTTCATCCGATGAGATCATCGTGGAACATGTGGGAGCCAACATGGGTATCCAGATCCCGCTGTTGGTTATTGGCCGGAGAGTTATCTCGACCATGTCTGCATGACTCCCGAACCCGTAGGGTCTACACACTTAAGGTTCGATGACACTAGGGTTATAGGGAATAGATATACGTGGTTACCGAATGTTGTTCGGAGTCCCGGATGAGATCCCGGATGTCACGAGGAGTTCCGGAATGGTCCGGAGGTAAAGATTAATATATAGGAAGTATGGTTTTGGCCACCAGAAGTGTTCCGGGCATCACCGGTAGTGTACCGGGACCACCGGAGGGGTCCGGGGGTCCACCAAGTGGGGCCACTAGCCCCGGAGGCCTACATGGGCCAATAGTGGGAAGGGACCAGCCCCTAAGTGGGCTGGGGCGCCTCCCCACCAAGGCCCATGCGCCTAAGGGGAAGAGGGGGCAAACCCTAAGGGCAGATGGGCCTTAAGGCCCATGCTTGGTGCGCCTCCCTCTCCCCCTCCACTTGGCCGCCACCCTAGATGGGATTGGGGCTGGCCGCCGCCCCTAGGGTGGAACCCTAGGTGGGGCGCACCCCTCCCTCTCCCCTATATATACTTGAGGACTTGGGGCTGCCAACAGAGGAGTTCCTCTCCTTCTTGGCGTAGCCCTACCCCTCTCCCTCCTCGTCTCTTGCGGTGCTTGGCGAAGCCCTGCTGAAGTACCACGCTCCTCCACCACCACCACGCCGTCGTGCTGCTGCTGGATGGAGTCTTCCCCAACCTCTCCTTCTCCCCTTGCTGGATCAAGGCGTAGGAGACGTCACCAGGCTGTACGTTTGTTGAACACGGAGGTGCCGTCCGTTCGGCACTAGGATTATCGGTGATTTGGATCACGACGGGTACGACTCCATCAACCCCGTTCTCTTGAACGCTTCCGCGTAGCGATCCACAAGGGTATGTAGATGCACTCTCCTTCCCTCGTTGGTAGACTTCTCCATAGATTGATCTTGGTGATGCGTAGAAAATTTTGAATTTTTGCTACGTTCCCCAACAGTGGCATCATGAGCTAGGTCTATGCGTAGTTTCTATGCACGAGTAGAACACAAGTTGTTGTGGGCGTCGATTTTGTTCAATATGCTTACCGTTACTAGTCCAATCTTGATTCGGCAGCATTGTGGGATGAAGCGGCCCGGACCGACCTTACAAGTACTCTTACGTGAGACTGGTTCCACCGACTGACATGCACTAGTTGCATAAGGTGGCTAGCGGGTGTCTGTCTCTCCCACTTTAGTCGGATCGGATTCGATGAAAAGGGTCCTTATGAAGGGTAAATAGAAATTGGCATATCATGTTGTGGTTTTGGCGTAGGTAAGAAACGTTCTTGCTAGAAACCTATAGCAGCCACGTAAAAACTTGCAACAACAATTAGAGGACGTCTAACTTGTTTTTGCAGCATATGCCTTGTGATGTGATATGGCCAAAAGGATGTGATGAATGATATATGTGATGTATGAGATTGATCATGTTCTTGTAATAGGAATCATGACTTGCATGTCGATGATTATGACAACCGGCAGGAGCCATAGGAGTTGTCTTAATTTATTTATGACCTGCGTGTCAACATAAACATCATGTAATTACTTTACTTTATTGCTAAAGCGTTAGCCATAGTAGTAGAAGTAATAGATGACGAGACAACTTCAAGAAGACATGATGATGGAGATCATGATGATGGAGATCATGGTGTCGTGCCGGTGACAACGATGATCATGGAGCCCCGAAGATGGAGATCAAAAGGAGCAAAATGATATTGGCCATATCATGTCACTATTTGATTGCATGTGATGTTTATCATGTTTATACATCTTATTTGCTTAGAACGACGGTAGCTTAAATAAGATGATCCCTCACTAAAATTTCAAGAGAAGTGTTCTCCCTAACTGTGCACCGTTGCGAAAGTTCGTCATTTTAAAGCACAACGTGATGATCGGGTGTGATAGATTCTTATGTTCGAATACAACGGGTGTTGACGAGCCTAGCATGTACAGACATGGCCTCGGAACACATGCGAAACACTTAGGTTGATTTGACGAGCCTAGCATGTACAGACATGGCCTCGGAACACAGAAGACCGAAAGGTCGAGCATGAGTCGTATAGAAGATACGATCAACATGAAGATGTTCACCGATGTTGACTAGTCCGTCTCACGTGATGATCGGACACGGCCTAGTTGACTCGGATCATGTTTCACTTAGATGACTAGAGGGATGTCTATCTGACTGGGAGTTCATTAGATGAACTCAATTATCATGAACATAGTCTAAATTGTCTTTGCAAATATGTTGTAGATAAATAGCTCACATTGTAGCTCCCTATTTCAATACGTTCCTAGAGAAAGACCAAGTTGAAAGATATTGTAAGCACTGATGTGGACTAGGTACGTAGTCCGAGGAGTGTCCTCACTGCTACACAGAAGGCTTACGTCTTTGATGCACCGCTCGATGTGCAAACCCCTACAACGTCGTCTGTGGATGTTGTGAACACCTGACAGACACATCCTGATGACTACTTGATAGTTTAGTGCACCATACTTTACAGCTTAGAATCGGGATTCCAATGACGTTTTGAACGCCATAGAACATATGAGATGTTCCAAGAGCTGAAATTGGGATTTCAGGCTCATGCCCGTGTTGAGAGGTGTGAGACCTCTGACAATTTCTTTTGCCAACAAGATGGAGGAGAATAGCTCAGCTAGTGAGCATGTGCTCAGAATGTCTGGGCGCTACAATCACTTAAATCAAGTGGGAGTTAAACTTCCAGATCAGATAGTGATTGACAGAGTTCTCTAGCCACTATCACTAAGCTACTAGATCTTTGTGATGAACTATGACATGCGAGGGGTGGAGTTGATCCCGGAGCTATTCGCGGTGCTTAAGACCGTAAAAGGTAGAAATCAAGAAGGAGCATCAAGTGTTGATGGTTTAACAAGACCACTGGTTTCAAGAAGGGCAAATTCTAGAAGGGAAACTTCATGGATGGCAAACCAGTTACCGCTCCAGTGAAGGAACCCAAGGTTGAACCCAAACCCGAGACTAAGTGCTTCTATTGTAAGGGGAACAGTCACTAGTAGCGGAATTACCCCAAATGCATGGTAGATAAGAAGGCTGGCAACTTCAACAAAGTATATACGTGTTATTAATGTGTACCTCGTCAGTACTCCTGGTAGCACCTGGGTATTGGATACCGGTTCAGTTACTATTATTGGTGACTTGAAGACAAAGCTACGGACTAAGCGGAGACTGGCTAAGGGCGAGGTGACGATGTGTGTTGGGAGTGTTTCCAAAGTTGATGAGATCACCATCGCACGCTCCATCTGCCTTCGGGATTAGTATTGAACCTAGATAAATGTTATCAGGTGTCTACGTTGAGCATGAATATGATTAGATCATGTTCATTGCAATACGGCCATTCATTTAAGTTAGAGAATAATGGTTATTCTGTTTACATGAATGATACCTTTCATGGTCATGCACCCTATGTGAATGGTTCATTGAATCTCGGTCGTGGTGATACACATGTTCAGGCCAAAAGATGTAGAGTTAATAATGATAGTACCACTTTCTTGTGGCACTGCCGCTTAGGTATATTGGCGTAAGATGCATGAAGAAACTCCATATCGATGGATGTTTGGAGTCACTTGATTTTGAATCGCTTGACACATGCGAGCCATGCCTCATGGGCAGGATGACCAAGACCCCGTTTTTAGGTACAATGAAACGGGCAAGTGACTTGTTGGAAATCATACATGCAGATGTGTGTGATCCAATGAGAATTGAAGCGTGCGGTGGATATCGCTATTTTCTCATCTTCACTGACAATTTGAGTAGATATAGGTATATTTACTTAATGAAGCACAAGTCTGAAACATTTGAAAAGTTCAAGCGATTTCAGAGTGAAGTTAAGAATCATCATAACAAGAAGATCAAATTCCCACGATCTGATCAATGAGAATTTCTGAGTTATGAGTTTGGCAAACACTTAAGACATTGTGGAATTGTTTCACAGTTGAAGCCACCTGGAACACCACAAGGTAATGGTGTATCCGGACGTCGTAAACGAACCTTATGAGATATGGTGCGATCTATGATGTCTCTTACCGATCTACCGTTTTCATTTTGAGGTTATGCGTTAGAGACAGCTGCATTCACTTTAGATAGGACACCATCTAAGTCCGTTGAGACGACGTCGTAACAATATGGTTTGGCAAGAAACCAAAGTTGTCGTTTCTTAATGTTTGGGGCTGCGATGCTTAAGGCTTCAGCTGGAGAAGCTCGAACCCAAAGCGGACAAACACATCTTCATAGGATACCCAAAGGTGACAGTTGGGTATACCTTCTATCTCAGATCCGAGGGCAAATTGTTTGTCGCTAAGAACGGGTCCTTTCTCGAGAAGGAGTTTCTCTCGAAAGAATTGAGTGGGAGGAAGATAGAACTTGATGAGGTTGTCTAACCTTTATTTCAACCAGAGAATGATGCAACACAGAAAGATGTTTTCTGTGGCACCTACGTTTGTTGAATAGGAAGTTAATGATAGTGATCATGAAGCTTCAGATCAAGTTGCCATCGAACATTGTAGGTCGACAAGGATATGTACTACTCCTGAGTGGTACGGTAATCCTGTCTAAGATATCATGTTGTTAGACAACAATGAACCTACGAGCTATGGAGAAGCGATGGTGGGCCCGTATTCCGACAAATGGTTAGAAGCCATGAAAACCGAGATAGGATTCATGTATGGACTTTGGTGGACCTGCCCGATGATCGGCAAGCCATTGAGATAAATGGATCTTTAAGAAGAAGACGGACGTGGGCGGTAATGTTACCGTCTATGAAGCTCGACTTGTGGGAAAGAGTCTTTTCACAAGTTCAAGGAGTTGACTACGATGAGAATTTCTCACCCGTAGCGATGCTTAAGTCCGTCGGAATCATGTTAGCATTAGCTGTATTTTTTGATTATGAAATCTTACAGATGGATGTCAAAACAAGTTTTCTTACCAAGTTTTCGTAAGAAAAGTTGTATGTGATACAATAAAAGTTTTTGACGATCCTAAGGATGCTAAAAGGTATGCTAGCTCCAACAATCCTTCTATGGACTAGAGCAAGCATCTCGGGATCGGAGTATATGCTTTGATGGAGTGATCAAAGCTTTTAGGTTTATACAATGTTTGCTAGAAACTTGTATTTACAAGAAAGTGAGTGGGAGCACTACAATATTTCTGATAAATATATGTGGATGACATATTGTTGATCTGAAATAATGTAGAATTTCTGGGAAGCATAAAACGGTTGTTTGAAGAGTGATTTTCAAAGGAAGACCTGGATAAAGCTGCTTACATATTGGGCATCAAGATCTATAGAAATAGATCAAGACGCCTGATGATACTTTCAAAGAACGCACACCTTGACATATTTTTGAAGGAGTTCAAAATAGATCAGTCAAAGAAGGGGTTCTTACCTGAGTTGTAAGGTGTGAAGTCGAGTAAGACTCAAAGCTTGACCACGGCAGAAGAAAGAGGAAGGACGAAGGTCGTCCCCTATGCTCTTGTCATAGGCTCTATACGGTATGCCATGCTGAGTACCGCACCTGATGTGTGCCTTGCCACATGTCTGGCAAGAGGGTACAAAGGTGATCTAGGACTGGATCACCAAATAGCGGTCAAAATTGTCCTTAGAGGAATAAGGAAATGTTTCTCGGTTATGGAGGTGATAAAGAGTTCGACGTAAAGAGTTACATCGATGCAAGCTTAACACCTATCCGGATAGCTCTGAGTAGAGATACCGGATACGTATAATGGAGCAACAATTTGGAATAGCTCCAAGTGGAACGTGGTAGCAGCATCTACGATATGACATAAAGTTTTGCGAAATACATAGGGATCTAAATATGGCAAGACCCGTTGACTGCAACCTCTCTCACAAGCATAACATGATCAAACCCAGAACTCTTTGAGTGTTAATCACATAGTGATGTCAACTAGATCATTGAGTCTAGTAGACTCTTGGATGTTGGTCACATGGTGATGTGACCTGTGAGTGTTAATCACATGGCGATGTGAACTAGATTATTGACTCTAGTGCAAGTGGGAGACTGTTGGAAATATTCCCTAGAGGCAATAATAAATTGGTTATTATTATATTTCCTTGTTCATGATAATCGTTTATTATCCATGCTAGAATTGTATTGATAGGAAACTCAGATACATGTGTGGATACATAGACAACACCATGTCCCTAGTAAGCCTCTAGTTGACTAGCTCGTTAATCAATAGATGGTTACGGTTTCCTAACCATGGACATTGGATGTCGTTGATAACGGGATCACATCATTAGGAGAATGATGTGATGGACAAGACTCAATCCTAAGCCTAGCACAAAGATCGTGTAGTTCGTATGCTAAAGCTTTTCTAATGTCAAGTATCATTTCCTTAGACCATGAGATTGTGCAACTCCCGGATACCGTAGGAATGCTTTGGGTGTACCAAACGTCACAACGTAACTGGGTGGCTATAAAGGTTCACTACAGGTATCTCCCAAAGTGTCTGTTGGGTTGGCACGAATCGAGACTGGGATTTGTCACTCCGTGTAAACGGAGAGGTATCTCTGGGCCCACTCGGTAGGACATCATCATAATGTGCACAATGTGACCAAGGAGTTGATCACGGGATGATGTGTTACGGAACGAGTAAAAACACTTGCTAGTAACGAGATTGAACAAGGTATCGGAATACCGACGATCGAATCTCGGGCAAGTATCGTACCGCTAGACAAAGGGAATTGTATACGGGATTGATTGAATCCTCGACATCGTGGTTCATCCGATAAGATCATCGTGGAACATGTGGGAGCCAACATGGGTATCCAGATCCCGCTGTTGGTTATTGGCCGGAGAGTTATCTCGGCCATGTCTGCATGACTCTTGAACCCGTAGGGTCTACACACTTAAGGTTCGATGACGCTAGGGTTATAGGGAATAGATATACGTGGTTACCGAATGTTGTTCGGAGTCCCGGATGAGATCCCGGACGTCACGAGGAGTTCCGGAATGGTCCGGAGGTAAAGATTAATATATAGGAAGTATGGTTTTGGCCACCGGAAGTGTTCCGGGCATCACCGGTAGTGTACCGGGACCACCGGAGGGGTCCGGGGGTCCACCAAGTGGGGCCACCAGCCCCGGAGGCCTACATGGGCCAATAGTGGGAAGGGACCAGCCCCTAAGTGGGCTGGGGCGCCTCCCCACCAAGGCCCATGCGCCTAAGGGGAAGAGGGGGCAAACCCTAAGGGCAGATGGGCCTTAAGGCCCATGCCTGGTGCGCCTCCCTCTCCCCCTCCACTTGGCCACCACCCTAGATGGGATTGGGGCTGGCCGCCGCCCCTAGGGTGGAACCCTAGGTGGGGCGCACCCCTCCCTCTCCCCTATATATACTTGAGGACTTGGGGCTGCCAACAGAGGAGTTCCTCTCCTTCTTGGCGCAACCCTACCCCTCTCCCTCCTCGTCTCTTGCGGTGCTTGGCGAAGCCCTGCTGAAGTACCACGCTCCTCCACCACCACCACGCCATCGTGCTGCTGCTGGATGGAGTCTTCCCCAACCTCTCCTTCTCCCCTTGCTGGATCAAGGCGTAGGAGACGTCACCGGGCTGTACGTGTGTTGAACACGGAGGTGTCGTCCGTTCGGCACTAGGATCATCGGTGATTTGGATCACGACGAGTACGACTCCATCAACCACGTTCTCTTGAACGCTTCCGCTTAGCGATCTACAAGGGTATGTATATGCACTCTCCTTCCCTCGTTGGTAGACTTCTCCATAGATTGATCTTGGTGATGCGTAGAAAATTTTGAATTTCTGCTACGTTCCCCAACACAAAGCACTCCTATAGTATCCGGGAGTTGCACGATCTCATGGTCTAAGGAAATGATACTTGACATTAGGAAAGCTCTAGCAAACGAACTACACGATCTTTATGCTTTCCAGAAATTCTACATCATTTCTGATCAACAATATGTCATCCACATATACTCATCAAAATGCTATAGTGCTCCCGCTCACTTTCTTGCAAATACAAGTTTCTTGCAAACTTTGTATAAACCCAAATGCTTTGATCACCTCATCAAAGCATATGTTCCAACTCTGAGATGCTTGCTCTAGTCTATAGAAGGATCGCTGGAGTTTTTATACCTTTTAGCATCCTTAGGATTGACAAAACCTTCTGGTTGCGTCACATACAAACTTTCCTCACGGAAACCGTCAAGGAAACTTTGTTTTGACATCCATCTGCCTGATTTCATAAATCAAAATGCAGCAACTGCTAACATAATTCTAACAGACTTTGGCATCGCTATGATTGAGAAAGTATCATCACAGTCAACTCCTTTAACTTGCCAGAAACTTCTTTGAGACAAGTCGAGCTTCATAAATGGTGACATTACCATCAGCGTATGTCTTCTTCTTAAAGATTCATTTATTCTCAATGGCTTGCCGATCATGGGGCAAGTCCACCAAAGTCCATACTTTGTTCTCATACATGGACCCTATCTCGGATTTCATGGCTTCCAGCCATTTGTTGGAATTCATGCCCACCATCGCTTCTCCATAGCTCATAGGTTCATCGTTATCCAACAACATGACCTTTAAGACAGGGTTACCACTCAGAAGTTGTACACACCCTTGTAGACCTACGAGGTTTAATAGTAACTTGATCTAAAGCTCCATGATCATCATCATTAGCTTTCTCTTCAACTGAGGTAGGTGCCACAGAAACACCTTTCTGTGTTGCGCTACTCTCTGGTTGAAGTAAAGGTTCAACAACCTCATCAAGTTCTATCTTCCTCCCACTCAATTCTTTCGAGAGAAACTCTTTCTTGAGAAAGGACCCTTTCATGGCGACAAACACTTTGCCCTCAGATCTGAGATAGAAGGTATACCCAATCGTCTTGTTTGGGTATTCTATGAAGACACAATTTTCCGCTTTTAGTTTGAGCTTTTCTGGCCGAAGCCTATCGACATAAGCATTGTAGCCCCAAACCTTAAGAAACAACAACTTAGGTTTCTTGCCAGACCATAGTTCATACGGCGTCGTCTCCACGGACTTAGATGGTGCCCTATTTAAAGTGAATGCAATTTTCTTTAATGCATAACCCCAAAATGAGAGATGTAGATCGGTAAGAGACGTCATACATCGCACCATATCCAATAGGGTGTGATTACGACGTTCGAACACACCATTATGATATGGTGTTCCGGGTGGCATCAACTGTGAAACCATTCCACCTTGTCTTTAGCGATTGCCAAACTCATAACTCGGATACTCTCCCCTTGATCAGATCATAGGAACTTGATTTTCTTGTTATGATGATTCTCAACTTCACTCTGAAATTGCTTGAACTTTTCAAACGTTTTAGACTTATGCTTCATTAAGTAAATATATGTAGCGACCCGATCCCAATGGACCGTAGTCTCTGTGCTTAAGTGTCATCCCTGGATCGGTATTGCTGACACAAACAATATTCGATGATTTAATGCAGAGTTCAATCGCACACTTATTACAACGAGTGTCTCATAAAGAGTACTTATTACAATAATATGGCCGAAGGCCATCTAAATAAGATAAATGCGGAAGCTTCGAAGATAAATGAGTCCATCAAACTCCACGGCAAAACTGAGTGCATGACAACGACCTACCGCACCTTACTCTTCGTCTGAAAATTCTGCAACATGATACGTTGCAGCCGTGTAGGTCAGCACATGGAATATGCTAGCAAGATAACAACATAGAGCAATGAACAAATAACAGCTATCACTACATGCATATTTGGCTGGTGGAGGCTCTATGGTTATCATTTGCATAAAGCTAATTTTTCCTACAACAAAGGAATATATTTTATTTAACTACAAAGTTTGATGAAATATTGAGAAGGTACCCCCAACTCAATCCCAAATTAACATTAATAACCCAAAAAATTCATTAAGTAAAGTGATGAGATCAACATAATAATTCAAGTACCAGATACTCAAGATGTCCATAACCGGGGACACGGCTAACCATGATTAGTTTTTTACACTCTGTAGAGGTTTGCGCACTTTTCCCCACAAGACTCGATCTCCTCCGTTGTATTTTCTCGCACTGCATGATGTTTGAGAAACGGATGACCGAGATACAGTCTTTCCGAAGAGGTCCCCTTAACCGATAGATAGGCCGGTACACCTACAATTCTCCTACATCTGCTAGCCCGTCATGGAAAGGATTCCCACAACTTACTCAACTATGCCAGAGCCCATAATGGCTTGTGGATGCACACGGAAGTTTCTATAATCTTATGATCCCTTTGAGCCTGGGTGGCATTCCATAGGATGATCACACGGGTACCCCGGGATCTCCTAGGATAACACTGGATTCCCCAGGTGCCCACAACCAATCCACCCAGATGTGTACTAAAGTAGCCACCTTAAGTTTCCCTTATTTATAAATAACTCTCACATCTTTCATGAATCTCACAAACCAATCCACGTCTATGAGCATAACAAAGTAGTGCAATCATAACGCAATAATACCCGGGGTTTGAATATAAGATAATAGGTTCCTACCTCATCAATTACTTTCCAATACCCACATGTTATCAAATCCTACTCATGCAATGTTTGAGGGTTGAAACTAATGCATAAAAACTGGGTAATATGGGATATGATCAAAGTGTTACTTGCCTTGCTGACGATCGGAGAACCCTAGAGATTCATAGTAGCAAGCCTCGCACTCCGGAAACTCTATCGTGAACAAACAATAGCATACATAAGCACTCAAGCATAAGATGCAAAGGTAAAACAGAAAGAAAAGATCCAAACAAAAATTTCAAGTGAAGAGCTTCGATTTGCAAAAAGAATCAATCGAATCGGAGTTACGAAACTGAAACTACGATCAAAAGAAGTTCGAATTCAAATCTGCTTCAAACCAAATTTTAATTTTCCAAAATCATGTTCAAGTTGTTTATCTAGACAGAGGGGAACAAGACGAAGATTTTGGCATTGGTTTCACTGGATTTGGATAAACGAGCAAAAAGTAGTGAGGGTTTGAAGACCAGGGACTAATCTGCAATGAAAATATTTACGGATGTGTCCCTGGCCAAAAATTAAACTAAAAAGAAGAATCTAACGAACGAACGTTTGCTAACAGAAACTAATGACCGAATTCGTTCGTTAAATAGAATGAATCGGGTGAACGTTCGCTATTTAACATAACCTAAAATAATAAATCGATCTAATAGGCGAAACCGGAAAAAAACCGAGGCGGGTTTTTGCGGTTTTACTGGTTCAAGGGAAAAGATCGGCGGCAGCGGCGGTGTTGCTCCGGCGGGACAAGGCGAGGCGGCGCGGCGTGCGGCGGTGTGCGGTGGCGTCGACAGCGGCGGGAGGCGATGACGCGGACAACGGTCGGCGGGGCGGCTTGGGGCGGCGGGGCGGGTTGAGGAGGACAGGGGGCAGCGGTGGCTATATAAAGGGCCCGAGGGGGGGGGGTCCGACTTGGGCAAGGGGCGGCGGCAACGTGGCCGGCTCGGACTCCGGCCGGAGTCCGACGCGGTTACGGTGGGGAAGGCGGCGACGAGCGGGCCGGCTGGGCCTTTGGCCCAGTTCGGTCTGAAAGGATTTTTTAAAAATAATTTCACCACAGAGAAAAATCCAAAATAAAATAAATAAAAATCCTAAAATCTCAAAAATAATTTTCACGGTCCTGTCCTAATATTTAGGACCACGTGAACAGTTTTTTGGGATAAAATGCAATTTTCCCTGATTTAAGCGAATAAAATCTCAAATAAAATTCAAATAAAATATATTTTTATTCAAAATTAAATTTCCGTTATTTCCTCTGTTTTGAAGAAGTCATATTATCTTCTCTCATTATTTTATTTATTTTGAAATAATTGGAAAAATAATTTCAAATAAAAATCCCCTTGATCCAATTTACCATTTTTTTGAAAATTCAAAATTGGAATTTTATGAAAACCTCCAACTCTCTCACATGGTCCTTGAGTTGTTTAAGGTCTCTTGGATCAAAGTGTCCAAATAAACCAGATTAAAAATGCTCAAAATATGGATGCACATGATGACCTAGTGATTAACATCCAAATTAAAAATTGGGATGTTACAATATACACATATCTACTCAATTCATCGGTGAAGGTGAGAACATAACGATATCCACCACACACATCAGCATGTGTGATTTCCAACAAGTCACTTGCCCGTTCCATTGTTTCAGAAACGGGGTTTTACTCATCTTGCCTATGAGGCATGGTTCGCATGTGTCAGGTGATTCAAAATCAAGTGACTCCAAAAGTCCATTAGCATGGAGGTTCTTCATGCGCTTTATACCAATATGACCTAAGCGGTCGTGCCACAAGAAAGTGGTACTGTCATTATCAACTCTACATCTTTTGGCATCAATGTTTTGAAGATGTGTATCACTATGACCGAGATTCAATAAACCATTCACATTGGGTGCATGACCATCGAAGGTATTATTCATGTAAACAGAATAACCATTATTCTCTGACTTAAATGAATAATTGTATTGCAATAAACATGATCTAATCATGTTCATGCTCAACCAGTACAAACAACATTTATCTAGGTTCAATACTAATCCCGAAGGTAGAGGGAGCGTGCGATGGTGATCACATCAACCTTGGAAACACTTCCAACACACATCATCACCTCGCTCTTAGCTAGTCTCCGTTTATTCCGTAGCTTTTGTTTCGAGTTACGAATATTAGCAATTGAACCGATATCTAATACCCAGGTGCTACTAGGAGTACTAGTAAGGTACACATCAATAACACATATATCAAATATACTTTTGTTGAAATTGCCAGCCTTCTTATCTACCAAGTATTTGAGGCAGTTCCGCTACTAGTGACCGTTGTCGGTGTCAAAACCGGAAGATCTCAGGGTAGGGGGTCCCGAGCTGTCGATTCTCAGATCAATGGTAACAGGAACGAAAGAGATGATGTTTTACCCAGGTTCGGGCCCTCTTGATGGAGGTAAAACCCTACTCCTGCTCTTGTTTATATTGATGGAGTATCAAGTACAGAGTTGATATACCTTGAGATCATATGTTGTGGTCTAAAACCTGAGGGTATGATGAATAATGTCATAATAATCTAGCGACTAGCCTGGCCTCGGCTTATATAATGTACCGGAGGCCTAGGATAACAAGAGTCCTAGTCGAATACGTTGGTGGAGAGGAGTCCTTGTCTTGATCATCAAGTCTTGTGGAATCTTCCTAGTGTGCGGCATGGGCTGCCTGAAGTGGCCCATGAGTGAACCGCCATGGGGCTCCTCGGCCCAATCCAGCTGGTCGGGAGACGACGTGGTGAGTACCCCCTAGTCCAGGACACCGTCAGTAGCCCCCTGAACCGGTCTTCAAGTTGGGGACGCTCCTCAATTCTTCTGAACTATTCTTCATCTTCGCTCGTCGGTCTTGAAACTGGTTCAACAAATCTTCTTATCTTTGATCTTGAGGATCGCCGAAGTAAATCCGAAGAGTTTACACATCGGGTATCCTGAGGAGCCCCTTTAAGTTATCGACCGTTATCAATGCCTTGTTATTTTTACGCCCACCTCGGGTTTGAAGTGTTTCCCATGTGGCGGTGTCCTTTCGCGTCCGAGCTCCAACACCGGACTACATTCGAGGTATCTTTTGCAGTTGAGCACCAACACCGGACCGCTTCCGAACTTCAATGCCGGAATGTATCCTAGCTCCAATGCTAGACTGTATCCGAGGTGTCATAGATTACCTTGGTCTTGAAAAAGTTTTAGCCGAGCTTAATGCCGGAAATGCCCTCTATGGAGCCAGCCACTTGCATCCGAGCTATATGTTGGACTGCTTCCGAGGTGGCTCAACACCTCGGTCATGGGCTGATTGTTTGCGGATTTTATTTCCGATGCGTATAAATTTATTTGCTGACGAGATGTATGGCTAGTAGCCATCAAGGTGTCTGTCGGCCTAAAATATGAGATGCACCTGAAGGAAAATATGAAACCGTTGATCCTAGTAGCTTTCGAGACTCATGTCGTGAAATCGGCCTGAGGATCAACTCCTAGCTCGGCAGCATACATAGGAATAGAAACGCAGTGTAATATATTAGAGGTAATAGTGATCGGCGGACGGGCCCTTGAGAGAGGGTTTTGAGAAGTCGCCGTAATATATTAGCTTGATGCCGGATAAGTCCCAGATGGTACTTATTGTTGTCCGAAGACGCGTTTGACCATAGTTTTCTGCATTGAATAGGCAATGCAGTAGACCCCGAGACACTGGTCGGGTGGCAACACCAGATCAGGGGATCGATACACCCCTTTTAATATTAGTGAATGATAAGCCCGAAGCCCAGTAGCCCCCGAGCCTTAATGTGGGCACGGGTGGCCGAATTAAGGATCGATATCTAGAGTAAAATCACAAATTATGTGTAATGATTCTACGTATCCAAGTACTTTACATCATTAATGCTCGGATCCGCATTGTACAAAACTTTGTTGACCGACCATCGGCTTCAACCTCCTCGGCTAGAAGCCGGGGAGTGTTTGTCCTACTTTATAAAGCCGTTATGAGGGCAAAGATTTATGAAAAACAAGGCAATCCGTCCATACGGTTTTATAAACAAAGGTACGGAGAGAGATATGAAACATCTTCCAAAAAAAATAATCCCGCTATCGGTTTCTTTCTTTGGGTTGTCATGCTGATCATGATCATGAAACCTCACCTCCAATCAATGTGGGAGGAAAATATTGAGGATTTAGTTCGGGGAAAGTTTCCAAACTCTATGGTATTAATGAACCAAAATTTTCACTTCCGTTGTTGCCGACCAATTATATCCTTTAAGATCGCTAGCTTTCGGCTTTACCCAGTCTGAGGTACTAACTCAGATGACCCGGTAGTAACAATCACAGAGGTGCCCCCTTTACCGCCTAGCCGAACAATTGGGAACATTAGGGTAAGCACAGGAGCCAGTCAACCCAGCTTGGCCGAAATCTTAAGTCAAATTGATGCATATTTATGGCCTTATAACGATGATTACGGAAGCTAGCCCTCGTATGTAAAATATGAACGCCGATGATATATTTATTTTGACTCCGTTGCAACCGTTTATCACTTGAAAATGGCCCATCGTCGGCTTCCACCCCCTTGTAGATACTACGCAGGGTGTTTCCGCAATAACAAGACAACCCTTAGCCGACGTCTCGGTGCCCGAAGGCAGTTGTGTTAGCAGAAACGAGGCAATCAGATATGCGGGCTTTATAACTTTCACTTAGTCATAGGAGCTTTAAACTGGGGAAGCTGTCTACGAGCTCCCGGTTAGTGCTCGGCATCGACCGAAGTCTAGCCATTATCACTTTAGCCAATGTTATGAAAGGCCCATCGTTTAAAACAGGGTAATCGGTATCGATCTATAGTTTGATACCATCATCGGATCGCTGACCAGTTTACGCCCATTGTGACAGTCAGTTTTCGGCTTTCTCCACTGAGGTGCTTTAACCATTCGAGCTGGAAGCACAATCACAGTGGTTCTCCCTTTGCACACCTAGCCGAACAAAGCGGAGCGTAGGAGGCAAGCATAGGAGCCGGTCAACCCAATTATTGACCAAAGACACAATTCGAAACCGGTGCATATATAGCAATATCCAAGAATTTTTGTGCCGAATCTCTAAAGGTGTCCAGCGCTGCACTACGAGACTTATGCTGGAAACAAACAAATAGTTTAAAAGTGCCATAGGCTTGAAAAACAAAAAAACTTGACTAAAAACTTTACGCCCAAACTAAATTAAGTCATTTGGTGCCAATCCGAAAATTGGTCTTACTTTTGTGCTTCTGTCGTGCATTAATATGACACATCCGATCTCAAGACTTCAAGCGGGTCAGCCTACGGCTGCAACCTCCTATCCCGAAGGCGGAGTACTGCTCGTTAGACCAGTTTAGCGAACTAAACTCGAGCGGTCACTAGAGAGAAAACGGGCTATCCGGCTATTAACCACACACTCGCGTCGAAAAAGGAGTGATAGAAAAAAATTGCAACGACTAGGAAGAAAACACATTTACTATAAAATGACTCATATAAATTTAAGAGCCCCCAGTAAACTTGGGTAATTTTTTTATGTATAATGATTGTATATACCGAAGTACTTATATCATATTTGTGTTCACCCGAACTTTTAAATGCGTCTTAACCGACCGTCGGCTTCTCCCTCTTCGGTCAAGGGCCTAAAAGTGTTATGTACTCCACCTGTCGAGAATATCGATGGTGCTTTCGATAACCAGGCAATCAGGCCATAAGGCTGTAACAGACAAAGTGCGCTCAGGCAACTTATGCTATATTACTGACGAAGTATAAGAAGCATCTTCGAAGAAAATAGTACCCCCATCGATACCTTTCTTCGGTTGCTCATTGTTACAATGAGACTTGTGTAATAGATTTTTGTACTCATGAGTTCCGTTGTGTGCCGACCATGATTGAAAATAATAAGAGCGCTAGCTTTCGGCTTCATCCAGTCTGAGGTCCGAACTCGGATGACCCGATCGTAACAATCGCAGAGGTGCTCTCTTTACTCCCTAGCCGAACAATCGGGAACGTAGGGGTAAACACAGGAGCAAGGCAACCCATCTTGCGGAACACTTAAGTAAACATGGTGCATATTGTGGCGTAATACACGAACAAGGAACGAAGCCATACAAGTATAATCATATTCAAGATGAAAGGCTTCATAATGGAAGCCCCCAAGTAAACGGGGTATTTGAATTTGTGTGTCACAAACAAAGTTTTGATAAGGAAGTTTTTCACAAACAACTCTTTGCCAAAAAAGTATAATGCTTGGTCGAACCAAACAAAATTGAAAACTAAAAGTTTTTGAGCATGAAAGCGACTTAGCTGGTTAATGTGCTCGGTATTGATGACGCGGTCCGAGCTGACGGCGGGATGAGCTCTGAGCCCCCAAGCCGGTCCCGAGGTGGCAGGACAAAGAGCTCGACGCTCTGAAGTGGCGACATAGCTCGGCCGATGCAGGCCGGCAGTGTGACGCCGAAGTACCCGGCGTGGGCTAATGAAGTGATGACGAAGCCCCCGGTCTAGCCGAGGTAACGTGGTATGTCGATACGCCGAGGTGACATCACTGCCCAATCCGGATCATTTACATGTGCACAGAAGATAGTGCAAGCAGGAGATAATAGTAATAATAATTATTATTTTTAAAAAGGATGCATGATTAATAATTTATGCAAACTGGGTAATAAAAGAAACATGGCCTGTGTGCCGAACACTAGATGAGGTAGAGCTCCCTCAGCGATGCCGAAGTCCCGAGACAACCAAACATGTTGGTATGGCAATTCGACTAACAAGGTGATCACGCGAGCCGATTTAGGCCGATTGGGATGATGATGTCGGCTTGCTGAAGTGACCGCGTGATGCAATCGAAGTCGATTACCTACACATGTAAAATAGTGTAGTCCAACAATCTATACCTACTAATAAAGCAAGGTGCGTTTCTTCATTATTTTCATCTATTCACCGCCGAATTTATTTTTCGACCCGAGGTGGTACTAAATTTTTGTTCCACTAGAAAATAAAAAAGAATGTGTCCAGAATTCCGCAATTGGGCTAGGCGCACTCCAGCCCAACAAAGCCAACCCAGTAATTATCCTGCCCATGCGGTGTGAAGAAATTATTTGTCCACGCGGCTACAAATAGTTAAAGGTACGCACGGGTTGCCCAAGACTGGGCCAGCCCGTTTTTGTTTTTTCAGTGTTCTATTTCTATTTCCCTTTTTCTATTCCTTTCTCTATACATATACATATACCTATTAAAGCAATGTGTGTTTCTCTAATTTTTTCATCAATTCACCGTCGAAAATAATTTTTTCCTATCCGTTTGTGCATCTATTTTGTTTTCCTTTTCCCCTTATTTATTTTTATTTTTCCATGAAATGAAAGTATACAAAATATATTCATAATTTCAATTTTTGTTCAAATAATAAAAAAAGCATTACAAAATTAATTCCTGTTTTATAAAATAGTAGAGACTTTAAAAAATATGCTTCGGGAATATCCTCAACATTTAAAAAATGTTGATCTTTAAAAAAAATCTATTTCAGAATTGTTTGAGACTTGTTATAAATTTAATATTTTATAAAATGTTCCACATTCAAAAAAATATTCTCGTTCACTGAAAAGTTCACAAAAACAAAATAATGTTTGCGTCTCAGAAATCATTTTTAAATTATTTTCTGAATGTTTCCCTTTAAAAAAATCAATAATGTTGTGTTTTTATAAAAGGTTCATGTGTTCAATTTTTTTCAATTTCAATAAGTATTCCCGTTTCTAATTTTGTTTGTGTTTTTCCAAAATTATATGGAATATTCAAAAAGAAATGTTCACATTTTTTAAACTGTCCGGGCTTTCAGTTTTTTATGTTTCCAAGAACATTCGGTACCTCATATTTCTTGGAATGTTAAAAAAAATCAAATCTGACACTATCGTATTTTCTTAAATATTCGCGCTGACCATTGGTTAGCAACGCGCATTTGTTCAATCCTGGTTGTATATAAATTAAAAAAAATTGTGGCCATGTGAAAATAAAAGAGAATATGTGGTTTGCCTCTAATTAGAAAAATATTGTGGATATGTGAGCGCTAAAATAATCAAAGAGAATAAACCATCATAATGAAGGGACATTCATGCGTGATTATCCTTATGAAACAGGATTTATACGCTACAATTAGTAATCCATCCGGTTACGTCGTCGTAGGAGAGTGGTGGAAGCAACCGTGTCCCGAAGGTCGTCACACATCCACCAAATGAGGAGGCATGCACAACCCCGAGATGGAGACAGACGCGGAAGAAAAAGACACGAGTTGGGTGCTCACCACCACGTCTACCAACCCCACCACTATCAAGATTTCACGGGCCAAACATGTCCAGAGAGAAGACCACAACTCCTTGCTCTGTCATCTCCCTTTGTGGAGACCGTTTTTTATGGACACATCGATTATCTTTCCCGTTGCTTGTCGTAAATAAAATATCTCTCCCGTTGCAATGCACAGACATATGTGCTAGTAATAATATAAATATATAAAAATCATCGCGTAATTAATTTACGCAAAATAGTTTATTTAAAGATATGTGGCATGGCACCGAAGTCAATGTCGATGGCGGGCATCGGCGTGATGCGATAAAGGCATTGCAAAGCCGAACCACCACGCGACCGTCATTAATGCGGCCACCATTTGATAGACCTGTGTACAGATGATGAAACAAACCAGAGTAATAATTCCTAGGATTAATAACACCTGGTTTATTTGTTGTAGCAATCCGAAGAAAGGTGACTCCCAAAATTGGGACTCGATCCGCACACCCACTGCGTGATGGGTGATAAAGCGATGGCATGGCGACACTGGCAAAGGTTGGCTCGCCGAGGCAAAGCCCCCGGTCCAGCTATCGTGACGAAGCTGGTCGACTGGTGACGCTGGAGTCACCGGAGTATGTTGATGAAGAAATAGCAAAGTCCCCAATCTAGCCGAGGTGTCGAAGCCTCCATGTCAAGCGATGAGTCGAAGCAGGTCGGTTGGTGACGCCGAAGTCACCGGAGTAGGTTTGATGAAGATATAGTGAAGCCCCCGGTCCAGCCAAGGTGACGGAGCGGGTCGGTAAGGAGACATTGCAGTTGTCGTGCCAGCCGAGGTGTTGAAGCAGTTCGGCGTGATGGACATCGGCTTGAAGAAGCAATAGTGCGGCCATGCCGACGCAGGTCGTAACTTCTGACGCGGTCAATGCCAGCTTGATGAAGTGACCATGTGGCGATGCCGGCGTGCCCGCTCCGTGTGATCCGTAGGGTGGCGATGTTGGTGATGATTTATCCTTTGCGATTTCGAACTCTTTGTTCGGCTCGCCGAGATGATAATCCGAAGAAGTTGAGCTTGGCTCAACAAAGCAACGACGTATCTAGTGCAGGTCGGCAGCCATGAAGCAATATTCCCAGTCTGGTTTGACACCAGCATGACAGTGAAGATTAGCTCCGAAAAGGAGCAAAATTCGTGAGCATGTGTTCGGAAACAAAACACAATACCCTAGAAAGATATTCTTTCAAAAATGTTGTCCAATATCTCGTTCATGAAGAGAGATAATCTCAGATCGGATTCGTATTCGCGCAGAAAATAGATCCGAAAAGTGATGCACTAATCGGAAGGTTCCCAGAGTTTGAACAGCCGGATCAAGCTGAAATTTTGAGAGGTGGCAGATATGGAAATTCCGTAGCATATGAACGGTTGGATCTTTCAAATAACCTCCGAGCTGGGCTCTGGAGACCACGCCCTAAACTTGTCCTGATTCCCGTCCAGACTCGACAGTGCTCTGGTATATCGGAGATCGACGGGGATTGCTCCATCGGAATGCGACGGAATTTTACAGGGTTGTTGTAGACTCAATTCCGCACAATTCCACCAAAGAAATCGTGAAAGCGATGCTTGCGGAGGTGGTGACAGCGGGTACAAGTTAGCTGTCCGGAAGAACAGCACGGTCACCCGAGGGAATGTTGACATTGAGCCCCCCGAGCTCCAAGGATGAGTCCTCCATGATCATGATAGAGATCAGAGTTGATGTTTGATGAAGGCCCTCGTCCAAACATGATGATTGGAGGCGGTGCACAGTCCTTGGTCAAGCCAAGGTGACCAGTCGAGCCAGCAACGAAGACGCCGACGTCGCAGTTGATCTGCAGGCGAGCCATTGATTCTTTGTCGATCTCACAATAGAACTCTCAATGAAAGCACCATTGTCGGTGTCAAAACTAGCAGATCTCGGGGTAGGGGGTCCCAAGCTGTGGATTCTCGGATCAATGGTAACAAGAACGAAAGAGATGATGTTTTACCCAGGTTCGAACCCTCTTGATGGAGATAAAACCCTACGTCCTGCTCTTGTTTATATTGATGGAGTATCAAGTACAGAGTTGATCTACCTCGAGATCATATGTTGTGGTCTAAAACCTGAGGGTATGATGAATAATGTCATAATAATCTAGTGACTAGCCTGGCCTCGGCTTATATAATGTATCGAAGGCCTAGGATAACAAGAGTCCTAGTCGAATACGTTGGTGGAGAGGAGTCCTTGTCTTGATCATCGAGTCTTGTGGAATCTTCCTCGTGTGCGGCATGGGCTGACCGAAGTGGTCCATGAGTGAACCGCCATGGGGGTCCTCGGCTCGATCCAGCTGGTCGGGAGACGACGTGGTGAGTACCCCCTAGTCCAGGACACCGTCAACCGTTCCCCTAACAGAAGCACTTTGTCTTGGGTTTGGGTTCTTGGGTTTCTTCACTGGAGCGGCAACTGGCTTGCCATTCATGAAGTTTCCCTTCTTGCCCTTGCTCTTCTTTGAAACCAGTAATCTTGTTAACCATCAACACTTGATGCTCCTTCTTGATTTCTACCTTTACGGCCTTAAGCACGATGAACAGCTCCGGGATCATCTTCCCTTGCATTTTATAGTTCATCACAAAACTCTAGTAGCTTGGTGATAGTGACTGGAGAACTTTGTCAATCACTCTCTTATCTGGAAGTTTAACTCCCACTTGATCCAAGCGATTGAAGTACCCAGACATTCTGAGCACATGCTCACTGGCTGAGCTATTCTCCCCATCTTGTAGGTAAAGATCTTGTCAGAGGTCTCAAACCTGTCAACACAGGCATGAGCCTGAAATACCAATTTCAGCTCTTGGAACATCTCATATGTTCCATGGCGTTCAAAACGCATTTGGAGCCCCGACTCTAAGCCGTAAATCATGGCGCACTAAACTATCAGGTAGTCATCAGAACGTGTCTGCCAGATGTTCACAACATCCACAAACGACGCTAGAGGGGTTGGCACACCGAGCGGTGCATCAAGGACAGAAGCCTTCTGTGTAGCAGTGAGGACAATCCTCAGACTACGGCCCTAGTCCGCACAATTGCTTATAATATATTTCAACTTATTATTTCTCTAGGAGCGTATTAAAACAAGGAGCTAAAGCGCGAGCTATTGATCCACAACATAATTTGCAAAGCCAATTTAGACTATGTTCATGATAATTAAGTTCATCTAATCAAATTATTTAATGAACTCCGCTTAGATAGACATACCTCTAGTCATCTAAGTGATACATGATCCGAATCGACTAGGCCGTGTCCGATCATCACGTGAGACGGACTAGTCAACAACTGTGAACATCTCCATGTTGATTGTATATACTATACGACTCATGTTTGACCTTTCGGTCTCTTGTGTTCCGAGGCCATGTCTGTACATGTAGGCTCGTCAAGTCAACCTAAGTGTTTCGCATGTGTAAATTTGGCTTACACCCGTTGTATGCGAATGTTAGAATCTATCACACCCGATCATCACGTGATGCTTCGAAACAACGAACCTTCGCAACGGTGCATAGTTAGGGGGAACACATTTCTTGAAATTTTTCAGTGAGGGATCATCTTATTTTATGCTACCGTTATTCTAAGCAAATAAGATGCAACCATGACAAACATTACATGCAAATCATGAAGTGACATGATATGGCCAATATCATCTTGCGCCTTCGATCTCCATCTTCGAGGCACGGCATGATCACCTTCGTCACCGGCATGACACCATGATCTACATCATCATGATCTTCATCATCGTGTCTTCATGAAGTTGTCTCGCCAACTATTACTTCTACTACTATGGCTAACGGTTAGCAATGAAGTAAAGTAATTATATGGCGTTTTACATTGACACGTAGGTCATACAATAAATTAAGATAACTCATGTGGCTCCTGCCGGTTGTCATACTCATCGACATGCAAGTCGTGATTCCTATTAGAAGAACATGATCAATCTCATACATCACATATATATAATTCATCACATCCTTTTGGATATCACATCACATAGCATACCCTCAAAAACAAGTTAGACGTCCTCTAATTGTTGTTGCATGTTTTACGTGGCTGCTATGGATTTCTAGCAAGAAAGTTTCTTACCTACTGATACGTCTCCGTCGTATCTACTTTTCCAAACACTTTTGCCCTTGTTTTGGACTCTAACTTGCATGATTTGAATGGAACTAACCCGTACTGACGCTGTTTTCAACAGAATTGCCATGGTGTTATTTTTGTGCAGAAATAAAAGTTCTCGGAATGACCTGAAAATCAACGGAGAATTATTTTGGAATATATAAAAAATATTGGAAGGAAGATCCACGTCAGGGGGGCCTCCACCTATCCACGAGGGTGGGGGGCGCGCCCTACCCCCCTGGGCGCGCCCCCTGCCTCGTGCCCCCCCTGACGCTCCACCGACCTCAACCCTGACTCCATACATTCACTTTCGGGGAGAAAAAACAAGGGAGAAGGATTCATTGCGTTTTACGATATGGAGCCACCGCCAAGCCCTAAACTCTCTCGGGAGGGCTGATCTGGAGTCCGTTCGGGGCTTCGGAGAGGGGAATCCGTCGCCATCGTCATCATCAACCATCCTCCATCACCAATTTCATGATGCTCACCACCGTGCGTGAGTAATTTCATCGTAGGCTTGCTGGACGGTGATGGGTTGGATGAGATTTATCATGTAATCGAGTTAGTTTTATTAGGGTTTGATCCCTAGTATCCACTATGTTCTGAAATTGATGTTGCTGTGACTTTGCTATGCTTAATGCTTGTCACTAGGGCCCGAGTACCATGATTTCAGATCTGAACCTATTATGTTTTCATCAATATATGAGAGTTCTTGATCCTATCTTGCAAGTCTATAGTCACCTACTATGTGTTATGATCCGGCAACCCCGAAATGACAATAATCGGGACCACTCCTGGTGATGACTGTAGTTTGAGGAGTTCATGTATTCACTATGTGTTAATGCTTTGGTCTGGTACTCTATTAAAAGGAGGCCTTTGTCACATCCCTAGCTTCTGGTAATGCTCTAGGCTAGCTTCATGTGTGCATCATGTCTATATTCCGAAAGTTGAAATGAGGAAATTGAAAGCCTCGGAAATCATTTTAATAAAGGGGCAAGAAACCCTAAAATTGCAATCAGTAAATCCAAAATGCCCTAGAAATAGCTCTGACAATTTTGGCAAGAGTTATAAATCAAACCAAAATTTTGGGACATTTCTAAGGAATTATTTGGGCTCTGATTTTAAATCAATATTTTATTTGAATTTGGAGTTATATTCATAATATATAATGAATATATTTTCAAATGTCCTGAGATATTTTATGTTTATGAGGAGTAGACCTTAAGTGACATAAAATTATCCAGGGGAGTTTTGGCACTGTTTTCAAATTTGTTTGAATTTGAATTCAGTGGCAATTAAATAGAAAACAGAACAGATATATAAAAAAAAGAAGAGAAGCCCAGCCACTTACCTGGCGCCCACTTACCTGGCCCAGCTCCTCTAGCGGCCCAGCCCGCCACCGCTACCCTCCCTGTCGTCTTCCTCCTCGCGCCAGTAGGCAGAGGAGGTACACGGCGCACGCGCCCGAGCTCGCCATGCCACCACCCTGCTCGTCTGCATCGCCTGGCCACCGCGACGCCGCGCGTCATCTCCTCGGCGCCGCCCCGACCCCCTGGACCCCCTCGCTCTCTCCCTCTCCTTTGTTTCTCTCCTCTGCTTCCTCTCTCTCACTCGCCCGAGCGCAGCCGCAGCCGCGCCACCGTAACACCGCGGCCACCGTCTCCCCCTCGACCCCTCGCTGTGCTTGCGAGCTCCGTCTCGACGTCCCCGACCTCCTCGACAAGCCACAACGCCACGGACGCGCTGCAACGCCGCCATCACCACCGTCTTCATCGCCATGGCCGGAGATCGCCGCCGCTCGATTCGCAGCAACGAGGACGCCCCCGAGCTCACCAACCCCTTCGTTCGATCTGCTGTGAGCTGCTGCGTCGATCCCCTCCCTCCCCTGGCACTTTTTCTCCTGCTAGCGCCAATATCCACCGGAGCCGAGAGCTCTTCGCCGCCGGCCATGTCGCCGCCGTAGCCACCGTTGCCTAGAGCTGCAACCGAGCATGCGGCCGTGCTCAGTGCAACCCCAGGAGGTCGTAACACCCCCCTTTGCCTCCTGCCGTGCTCCCTAACACCGACCCCGAGCTCGCCCGAGCTCCGGCCGCCGCCGAGGTCGACGCCGTGCTCAACTCCGGCCACCTCGTGGCCTCCCGTCCGTTCCTTTGGATGCGGAGGAGCAAGAGCTTCTCCCTAGTGCCCTCAGCGCGCCAAACCACCGCTCGTAGCGCCAAACCCGCCACCACCCGAACTCCGGCCGCCGCCGTCGTCATGATTGCCGTCGCCTCCGGCCACCCTAGCTTCTCCCGTTTGCCCTGTTAGATGCGCGCGAGCCTGGGCATCCCGTAGAGCCCCTCCGCCGCTCTTTTGGTCATCGGAGGGCGAATCCCGACGCTCTCCGCCGTCCCTGGTCTCGCCGGCGACGAGCCTCGGGTCAACTCCGGCGAGTTTGACCCGGGTTTGACCCCACTGGCCGGTTTGACCCCCATCTCTCTCACTGACATGCGGGCCCCGCCCGGCTAATTAAGTTAGGTTAGTATTAACTAAGCTAGGTTAGTTTAGTTAGACACTGACACTCGGGACCCACCGGTCAGAGTTTGACCGGACTGTGCCACGTTGACCTGCCGACGTCATCATGACGTCAGGATGACGCAGTAATGTTTTCTGGATTTGTTTTATTCAGAAAATTCCAGAAAATTGTATAAACTTCTAAAAATCATAGAAATTCAACCGTAACTCCAAATTAAATAATTTATATATGAAAAATTATCAGAAAAATTCAAGGAATCCATCTGTACCATTTTCATGCATGTTAGAACAACTTATAGCTGCTGTTTAGCACAAATCAATTAAATGGCATTTGAATAATCACATATGGAGTTTAAATTTGAATCTTGTATTCAAACCAACTTCATTTAATCTATTGCTAGTTGCATTAGCTCAAAACACATTCATTTTGCCATGTCATGATCATGCATCATATTGTGCATTGCATTGATTGTGTTCCCTTCTATGTTGCCGGTATTTGTCCCCTCTCGATAGACGTGATACCGATGATGTGATCGTTGACACTGATGAAGACTCAATGCTATCTTCAGAAGTGCCAGGCAAGCAAAACCCCCTTGTTCATTCCGATACAAACCCACTCTCTCGCTCCTGCTCTCTTTTACTGGATTAGGACAACAACGATTCATCTGTTACTTGTTGCGGTAGTTGAACCCCTTTATCCTTTGCATGACCTGTCATTGCCACAGTAAATAGATGAAACCCACTAGCATGAGTAGGAGTTGTTTGAGCCCTGTTGTGCCTACTCATTCTTGCTTGTTTGTCATGCCTGCTACTGCTTAGAGTTGTGTCAGGTCTGATTCATCGGGAATGGATCAGAGGTGTGTGAACATGTCCTACCATTGAGAGCTAAGTGTGTGAACACGATTTGGTAAAGGTAGCGGTGAGAGGCCATGTAGGAGTACATGGTGGGTTGTCTCATTGAAGCCGTCCTTAGGAACTGAGTTCTGTGTTTGTGATCCATGACTCAGCTACTACCATACATTGGGCCCTGAAATATGACCCCGCTCGACTTCTTAATCACCCTTGTCCTCTGTCCAGGAGTTGCAAGTAGTTTCTGGTGTTTGTAGTATGCTGGAGGCCGTGGACAGCGCTGACCATAGGGGTGGGCTGTGATGCGGTAGGCACGTGGCGGGTAAACCGGGCACCCGTTTGGTGTCACGGAACCCTGTTCACATCATTTGGGGCTGTGAGCGAAACTCCGGCCGGATCTCCTCATGGATGGAACTCGAATAGGCGATAAACCTGGACTAGAGATTTAGGTGTTTAGGTAGGTCGTGGTCTACACCCACGTTGGCTTTCGCTTGAAGTCTGCCGAGCACATGTCGTGTGCAGACGCTAAGTGGTGGAAACATGTATGAAGAAGTACACCCCTGCAGGGTTAACATCATCTATTCGAATAGCCGTGTCCGCGGTAAAGGACTTCTGGGTTGCTTATATCAGTTCATAGACAAGTGAAAGTGGATACTTTAAAATGCGCAAGATAAGCGTGAGTGCTATGGATGGCGTTCTCGTAGGGAGACGGGAGCGGATCCATAGTGGTGTATTGATATGGTGAATATGTGGACTCATGTGCGCCACCTCAAAAGAGTCGCTTGCAGTCGTAGTTTAGGATAGCCACCGAGTCAAAGTTGGCTTGCTGCAGTTAAACCCCACCATCCCCTTGTTGAAAATGATGCATATGTAGTTAGTTCTGATGTAAGTCTTGCTGGGTACATTTGTACTCACGTTTGCCTATTTTATGTTTTTGCAGAGAGACTTCAGTCTCACTAGTAGTTCCACGTGGACTTCGACGTTTAGCATGTTACCTCAGCTACGATCTTGTGCCTCAGCAGGATTTGGTAGATAGTCAGGCTTCTCAGCCTTTTCATTTATAGATGTCTGTACTCAGACATGATAGCTTCCACTTGTGTTTTGATATGTATGCTCTGAATGTTGGGTCATGAGACCCCTGTTTGTAATATCTCGCTCCTCGGAGCCTAATGAATAAATACTTGAGTTGTAGAGTCATGTTGTGATGCCATGTTGTATTTGCACATATCGAGCATATTGTGTGTATGTTATTGAAATGCTTGGTATGTGTGGGATCTGACAACCTAGTTGTTTATCCTTGGTAGCCTCTCTTACCGGGAAATGTCTCCTGGTGTTTCCACTGAGCCATGGTAGCTTGCTACTGCTCCGGAACACTTAGGCTGGCCGGCATGTGTCCTTCGTCGTTCCTGTGTCTGTCCCTTCAGGGAAATGTCACGCGATGAATACTGGAGTCCTGTTAGCCCGCTACAGCCCGGTTCACCGGAGTCCTGCTAGCCCAGTGCTACAGCCTGGATTCACTCGCTGATGACCGACACGTTCGATGCTGGGTCATGGATGCCTGTCCCTGTAGGTTTGTGCCACTTTGGGTTTACGACTAGCCATGTCAGCCCGGGCTCCTTATCATATGGATGCTAGCGACACTATCATATACGTGTGCCAAAAGACGCAAACGGTCCCGGGCAAAGGTAAGACGACACCCGTGGGAATACCGTGCGTGAGGCCGCAAAATGATATGAGGTGTTACATGCTAGATCGATGTGGCATTGAGTCGGGGTCCTGACAGCCTTAATATCCCTTAGTTTCCAATAGGACCCCGCTGCTACCAGAGGGTAGGACAAAAGATGTCATGCAAGTTCTTTTCCACAAGCACGAATGACTATATTCGGAATACATGCCTACATTACATTGATGAACTAGAGCTAGTTTTGTGTCACCCTAGGTTATGCCTGTTACATGATGGACCGCATCCGACATAATTCTCTATCACCGATCCATTGCCTACGAGCATTCCATATATTGTTCTTCGCTTATTTACTTTTCCGTTGCTATTGTTATCATCACTATAAAACACCAAAAATATTACTTTTGCTACCGTTACCTTTTGCTACCGTTACCACTACTATCATATTACTTTGCTAGTAAACACCTTGCTGCAGATAGTAAGTTTCCAGGTGTGGTTGAATTGACAACTCAGCTGCTAATACTTGAGAATATTCTTTGGCTCCCCTTGCGTCAAATCAATAAATTTGGGTTGAATACTCTACCCTCGAAAACTATTGCGATCCCCTATACTTGTGGGTTATCAAGACTATTTTCTGGCGCCTTTGCCGGGGAGCATTGCTCTATTCTTTGAGTCACTTGGTATTTATATCTGCTTATCATTATGAAGAACTTGAAAGATCCAAGAACCAAGATTTATCCCTCAGCTATGAGGGGAGGTAAGGAACTGCCATCTATCTCTGCACTTGATTCACCTTCTGTTTTGAGTAAGCTTGCGACACCTAAACCTAATTCTGCTATTAATTCTGATATGTCGCATGTTATCAATGATGCCACTTCTACTATGCATGATACTTATGATGAAACTACTTCTATGCTTGATATTAGTATGCCACTTGGTGAATTTTTTGATGAACAACTTGCTAGGGCTAGGGCGAATGAAACTATTGAAACTAATAATATTGATGAAAGTGATGATGAAGATTCTCCCCCTAGATATAAATTACCAGTTGTGCCTGAGGGCTTTGTTATGGATGAAGAAACTGCTAGAGATTTTCTTGCTTGCAATGATAGGAGTGATCTTAAGAAATTATTAGCTAAGCTGAAACAAAAAAACTCTGAATGCTAGAATGAAATATGATCCTGCTTATGCTACTTCACCTATCTTTGTTACTGATAAGGATTATGATTTCTCTGTTGATCCTGAGATAATTACTTTGGTTGAATCTGATCCTTTCTATGGCTATGAATCTGAAACTATTGTGGCACATCTTACTAAATTAAATGATATAGCCACCCCGTTCACTGATGATGAGAAAACTCGCTACTATTATATCCTTAAGATATTTCCGTTCTCATTAAAGGGTGATGCTAAGACATGGTTTAATTCTCTTGATCCTGGTTGTGTGCGTAGTCTCCAGGATATGATTTATTACTTCTCTGCTAAATATTTCCTCGCTCATAAGAAACAAGCTGCTTTAAGGGAGATATATAATTTTGTGCAAATTGGAGAAGAGAGTCTCCCACAAGCTTGGGGGAGGCTTCTCCAATTACTTAATGCTTTGCCTGATCATCCTCTTAAGAAAAATGAAATACTTGATATCTTTTATAATGGACTAACTGATGGTTCCAGAGACCACCTGGATAGTTGTGCTGGTTGTGTTTTCAAGGAAATAACACCAGATGAAGTTGAAATTTTATTGAATAATATGTTGACTAATGAAAATAATTGGACACTTCCTGATCCAATTCCTGAACCAACTCCTAAGCCAACTCCGAAGAAAAGGGGTATTCTATTTCTCAGTCCTGAAGATATGCAAGAGTCAAAGAAATCTATGAAAGAAAAAGGTATTAAAGCTGAAGATGTTAAGAATTTACCTCCTATTGAAGAAATACATGGTCTTAATTTACCGCCTGTTGAAGAAGTACATGGTCTTGATAACCTGACACAGGTAGTAAAGGTAAATTCTCTCTATAGATATGATAAAGCTAAAATCCCATTTACTAAGTTTGCTAGCCCATGCTTGGATGAGTTTGATGACTTTATGGTCAAACAAGAAAACTTCAATGCTTATTTTGGTAGGGAATTAAAACGCAATGCTGATATGCTTGAACACTTGGGTGATTATATGGCCAATATTAAAGGTGAACTTAAACTTATTAGTAAACATGCTTCTATGGTTACCACTCAAGTAGAACAAGTACTTAAAGCTCAGAATGATTTGCTCAATGAATTGAATAGTAAGAAAAATGATAACGTTGTTAGAGTTATGACTAGAGGTGGTAAAATGACTCAGGAGCCTTTGTATCCTGAGGGCCACCCTAAGAGAATTGAGCAAGATTCTCAGAGAAATAATATTGACGCACCTAGTCCTTCTAAAAGGAAGAAAAATGATAGGACTTTGCATGCTTCTAGTGAACCTATTGTCGACACACCTGCGAATCCCAACGCTATTTCTATTTCTGATGCTGAAACCCAATCTGGTAATAAGCATGAACCTAGTGATAATGTTAATGATGATGTTGATGTTGATGCTCAACCTAGCAATAATAATGATGTAGAGATTGAACCTGCTGTTGATCTTGATAACCCACAATCAAAGAATCAACGTTATGATAAGAGAGACTTTGTTGCTAGGAAGCACGGTAAAGAAAGAGAACCATGGGTTTAGAAACCCATGCCTTTTCATCCTAAACCATCCAAGAAAAAGGATGATGAGGATTTTGAGCGCTTTGCTGAAATGATTAGACCTATCTTTTTGCGTATGCGTTTGACTGATATGCTTAAAATGAATCCTTATGCTAAATATATGAAAGATATTGTTACTAATAAAAGAAAGATACCGGAAGCTGAAATTTCCACCATGCTTGCTAATTATACTTTTAAGGGTGAAATACCAAAGAAACTTGGAGATCCAGGAGTACCAACTATACCATGCTCCATTAAAAGAAACTATGTTAAAACTGCTTTATGTGATCTTGGAGCCGGTGTTAGTGTTATGCCTCTCTCTTTATATCATAGACTTGATTTGAATAAGTTGACACCTACTGAAATATCTTTGCAAATAGCCGATAAATCAACTGCTATACCTGTCGGTATTTGTGAGGATGTGCCTGTTGTGGTTGCAAACGTCACTATTTCAATGGACTTTGTTATTCTTGATATTCCCGAGGATGATAGTATGTATATTATTCTTGGAAGACCCTTTTTGAATACTACAGGGGCTGTTATTGATTACACTAAAGGCAATGTCACTTTTCATGTTAATGGTAATGAGCATACAGTACACTTTCCGAGGAAACAACCTCAAGTTCATAGTATCAACTCTATTGGAAAAATCCCATCGATTATATTTGGAGGTTTTGAATTTCCTCTTCCTACTCTCAAGAAGAAATATGATATTCTTATTATTGGGGATGTGCATATCCCCGTTGAGGTAACATAGTGTTATTCGAAATTTCTCCGGTTTCATGTTATTTGGAATGAGTTCGTTAACAAGACTTGATCAACCTTGTTAGTGGATTCCTTTTGATGAGCATGAGATGGATGAAACTAGAAGGCACAACCTGCTGTACCCTCCTTTTACTTTTTGTTATTTATATCAAATAAAATAAATAGTATTTTTCTGTCTGTTATCTGATTATCCGTGCAATATAAAAATACCCCAAAAATAAAAGTTCTTCAAATGCCATGAAATTTAAATATGATTTTTTTCTGGAATATTTGAGAATATTTGGCACTAAGAACACAGCAGGGGGTTACCCACCTGCCCACGAGGGTGGAGGGCGCGCCCTACCCCCCTGGGCGCGCCCCCTGCCTCGTGGGCCCATGGTGGCCCTCCTCCACTTATTCCTGCACCCACACACTTCTTCTTCCTCCCACAAACACGAATATCCAGCTCAAGCATGAGTTCCAGCTCATCTTGCTGCCATTTTCGATCTCCTTGCTCAAAGCACCTCTCACAAAACTGCTTGGGGAGATTGTTCCTTGGTATGTGACTCCTCCATTGGTCCAATTAGTTTTTGTTCTAGTGCTTTATTCATTGCAAATTTTTGCTGCTTAGGTGACACTGTTCTTGAGCTTGCATGTCAAATTTATGTGGTTCCAAGTAGTTTTGATGCATGATATAGGCCCTAGGCACTTGTAGGAGTAGTTGCTATCAATATTATTGAGTTTGGTTTACTTTTATTTTGAAGTTACTAAAAATTTTCAAAAAAATTTAGAGGAAGAAATATGCTTAGGAAAATGTTCCAAGGTGGTTCTTCAAGGAAGCAAGGACCCAGGCTTGCAATGTGTGATGCTGATGATGAGCCACCAAGAGACGCTCTAGTGCGTCCTTGCGAGTGGCCTTCTGAAAACTTTACGGATCGAGCGGGAATTAAGGAAGAATTTAACGCATATTTGCGTAACGCTGATCTTGTGAGATTTGAGGAAGAGAAGTGCAGCCAGTATCATTATCTCACTAGTTCCTTTGTGAGGAGGTTTGAATTTTCATCTTCACGTAATTCCCAACTGCCATGTTTGATCTTTATGAAAATTCATACAATATGGACTTAGAGGATTTTACCACTGCTTGCAGACTTCCACAATGGGGTAGTATCAGGGATCCACGCAAATCTGAATTTAGAGATTTTCTTGCTAGTATAACTGTGAGGGAATCTAGAGATATAACACAAGCTACCATAGGGAGCATTCACTTTCCTGCTATACATTATTTTGCTCTCTTCATAGGTAGATGCATTAATGGTAAAGATGAGGCATGTCACATGTGTGTCCCTAACCTCAGTATTCTTAGGAGTGCTGTGTTAGGAGATAAATCTTATAATTTGGGAGCCATTGTTGCACGTAGGTTGCATCTTAATAGATTTAATGGAGATTTCTTTGGTGGAATTTATGCAACCCGCATAGCTAATTTTCTTGGTGTAGCCATACGCGAAGATGATATTGAATTACTGGTTCCATAGTATTGAATTAATGGAGATATCTTATTATTAGGGATGTGCATATCCCCGTTGAGGTAACATAGTGTTATTCGAAATTTCTCCGGTTCCATGTTATTCGGAATGAGTTTGTTAACAAGACCTGATCAACCTTGTTAGTGGATTACTTTTGATGAGCATGAGATGGATGAATTTAGAAAACATGACTCTTTGTACCATCTTTTTACTTTCTGTTATTTATATTAAATAAAGCAAAAATAGTAATGTCTGTCTGTTTTCTGAATTATCAGTGCAATAAAAAAATACCCCGAAAATAAAAGTTCTCCAAATGCCCTAAAATTTAAATATGATTTTTTCTGGAATATTTGAGAATATCTGGCACTGAAAACACAACAGGGGGAGCAAGCACGTGGCCACAAGGGTGGAAGGCGCGCCCTACCCCCTGGGCATGCCCCCTACCTCGTGGGCCCATGGTGGCTCCCCTCCACTTATTCCAGCTACCACACACTCCTTCTTCCTCCCACAAACATCACTAGCCAGCACAAACCCGAGTCCAAACTCATTTTGCTGCCATTTTCAATCTCCTTGCTCAAATCCCCATTCAAAAAACTACTCTGGGGATTGTTCCTTGGTATGTGACTCCTCCAATGGTCCAATTAGTTTTTGTTCTAGTGCTTTATTCATTGCATATTTTTGCTGCTTAAGTGACCCTGTTCTTGAGCTTGCATGTCAAATTTATATGGTCAAAAGTAGTTTTGATGCATGATATTGCTTCTAGGCACTTGTAGGAGTAGTTGCTATCAATTTTGGTGAGTTTGGTTTAATTTATTTTGAAGTTACTAAAATTTCGGAAATTTTTCAGAGGAAGAAATATGTTTAGGAAAATGCACCAAGGTGGTCCTTCAAGAAAGCAAGGACCCAGGCTCACCATACGCGATGCCGATGATGAACCACCAAGGGAAGCTCATGTGCGGGCTTGTGAATGGCTGATAACCCACAAGTATAGGGGATTGCAACAGTTTTCGAGGGTAGAGTATTCAACCCAAATTTATTGATTCGACACAAGGGGAGCCAAAGAATATTCTCAAGTATTAGCAGCTGAGTTGCCAATTCAACCACACCTGGAAACTTAGTATCTACAGCAAAGTATTTAGTAGCAAAGTAATATGATAGTAGTGGTAACGGTAGCAAAAGTAATGTTTTTGGTATTTTGTAGTGATGATAGCAATAGCAACGGAAAAGTAAATAAGCGAAGAACAATATATGGAAAGCTCGTAGGCAATGGAAGAGTGATGGAGAATTATGCCGGATGCGGTTCATCATGTAACAATCATAACCTAGGGTGACACAGAACTAGCTCCAGTTCATCAATGTAATGTAGGCATGTATTCCAAATATAGTCATACGTGCTTATGGAAAAGAACTTGCATGACATCTTTTGTCCTACCCTCCCGTGGCAGCGGGGTCCTAGCGGAAACTAAGGGATATTAAGGCCTCCTTTTAATAGAGTACCAGAACAAAGCATTAGCACATAGTGAATACATGAACTCCTCAAACTATGGTCATCACCGGTAAGTATCCCGATTATTGTCACTTCGGGGTTAATGGATCATAACACATAATAGGTGACTATAGACTTGCAACATAGGATCAAGAACTCTTATATATTGATGAAAACATAATAGGGTCAAATCTGAAATCATGGCACTCGGGCCCTAGTGACAAGCATTAAGCATAGCAAAGTCATATCAACATCAATCTCAGAACATAGTGGATACTAGGGATCAAACCCTAACAAAACTAACTCGATTACATGATAGATCCCATCCAACCCATCACCGTCCACCAAGCCTACGATGGAATTACTCATGCACGGTGGTGAGCATCATGAAATTGGTGATGGAGGATGGTTGATGATGACGATGGCGACGGATTCCCCTCTCCGGAGCCCCGAACAGACTCCAGATCAGCCCTCCCGAGAGGTTTTAGGGCTTGGCGGTGGCTCCGTATCGTAAAACACGATGAATTCTTCTCTCTGATTTTTCTCCCCGAAACCAAATATATAGAGTTGGAGTTGAGGTCGGAGGAGCTCCAGGGGCCCACGTGGTAGGGGGCGCGCCCTAGGGGGGCAGGCGCGCCCCCACCCTCGTGGACAGGTGGTGGGCCCCCTGGACTTCATCTTTTGCAAGGATTTTTTATATTTTCCAAAAAGTTGTTCCGTGAAGTTTCAGGTCATTCCGAGAACTTTTGTTTCTGCACATAAATAACACCATGGTAATTCTGCTGAAAACAGCGTCAATCCGGGTTAGTTCCATTCAAATCATGCAAGTTAGAGTCTAAAACAAGGGTAAAAGTGTTTGGAAAAGTAGATACGACGGAGACGTATCAATGGCCATCAGAGGACTTTATGGATCGAGCAGGAATCAAGGAAGAATTTAACGCGTATGTGCATAATGCCGATCTTGAGAGCTTCGAGGCAGATAAGTGCCGCCAATACCACTATCTCACTGATTCCTTTGTGAGAAGGTTTGAATTTTCATCATCACGCAATTCTCAAATTGTCCTGTTTGATCTCTATGAAAATTCTTATATTATGGACTTAGAGGATTTTAATATTGCTTGCAAACTTCCACAATGGGGCAGCACTAGTGAGCCTCGCAAATCTGAGTTTAGAGATTTTCTTGCTAGTATAACTGTGGGGGAATCTAGAGATATAACACAAGCTACTATAGGGAGCATTCATTTTCCTGCTATACATTATTTTGCTCTCTTCATAGGTAGATGCATTAATGGTAAGGATGAAGCATGTCACATGTGTGTGCCTGATCTTAGCGTTCTCAGAAGCGCTCTTTTAGGAGATAAACAATACAACTTGGGGGCTATCATTGCACGTAGGTTGCATAATAATCGTATTCATGGAGATTTCTTTGGTGGAATTTATGCAACTTGCCTATCTAATTTTCTTGATATACCCATACGTGGGTACGATATTGAGTTGCCTTCTGTTTATTTAGATTATGAGGCCATGGTTCGTCATCAGTTTCTTGAGAGGAACGATCAGTTCCTCCAGTACCGACTAATCTTTGACAGACGACACACCTATCACGTCGCTCTCCCTGCTCCTGCTTTCTTTAACTCTCAGGCAAAAGGAAGATATATTATAACCAGGGAGGAGGCGGACGAGTACAAGAGGAGGACGGAGACAACCCGTCTCCAAGCGGCAGCTCATGAGTCAATAGCTGCCTCATCTCAGTACGACCCCAACTACAACTTTTGATATCCGCCAGGCCAGCCGTGGCCATAGACCAACTTAGGCCAAAAGCCTAAGCTTGGGGGAGTACGTATTTCTCACCGACATTTCATTCATGTTCACACACTCATTGCTAGTTGTCCGTGCTCATACTTTTTCATTGTATCATCCATGCTACTTTATTTTCCTTTTTATGCTTTCCTCTTATTGTGTTTAATAAACCTTAAGAAAAACAAAAAAATTAGTTGTAGCTTTTAATTAGTTTACTTTCCATGCTTGTAGTAGTAATTAAAAAGAAAACCCAAATAGATTTCTCGTTCTTCTTTTGCTTGTTGGGAGCTTTCTCGTGTAAATAGTTTTATTTCTTTTCTTGTTCTTTGGGGTTCAAGAGGATAAGACCATAATTAAAATGTTAAAGTGGCTCTTATATGCATTAGATCTAACAAAGAGCCCATACTACCTTGAATTCTCTCTTGAATTGAATGCTTGCAGATTCCAGCTTATTCCAATGCACATGCACTATTATCATTATCCACACTATTCGGTCGTGCAAGTGAAAGGCAATAATGATGATTATGTGATGAAATTATTGAGATGAGAAAAGCTGGTATGAACTCGACCTCTCTTGTTTTTGTAAATATGATTAGTTCATCGTTCCTGATTCAGCCTATTATGAATAAACATGTTTGCAATGACAATTAGAGATTGTAGTTGCTTATGCCATGCTTAATTAGCTAGGAGCTTATAATGGTTTACCTTGCGTGCCAAAATTCTATTAAAATGGTTGTGATGTGGTATGATAGGGTGGTATCCTCCTTTGAACGATTCGAGTGGCTTGCCTTGGCACATGTTCACACATGTAGTTGAAACAAAATCAACATAGCCTCTACGATATTTATGTTCATGGTGCATTATATCCTACTCATGCTTGCATTCGCTGTTGATTAATTTTAATGCATGTTCATGACTGTTGTCGCTGTCTAGCTGGTCACTTCCCAGTCTTTTTCTAGCTTTCACTTGTACTAACCGGGAATACTGCTTGTGCATCCAACTCCATAAACCCCAAAGTTGTTCCATATGAGTCCACCATACCTACCTATATACTGTATCCACCTGCCATTCCAAGTAAATTTGTATGTGCCAAACTCTAAACCTTCATATAAACATTCTGTTTTGTATGCTCGAATAGCTCATGTATCAACTAGGGTTGTCTGTATCTTTCATGCTAGGCGGGTTATTCTCAAGGGGAGTGGACTCCGCTCCTCACTCACGAAAAAATGGTTGGTCACCGGGATGCCCAGTCCCATGCTTTATGCAAAATAACTGCAAACAAAACTCCCCCGGGACTCTTGTTAGTTGGAGGCACCCGTTGTTTCGGGCAAGCCATGGATTGATGCTTGTTGGTGGTGGGGGAGTATAAACTTTACCATTCTGCTTGGGAACCGCCTATAATGTGTGTAGCATGGAAGATATCGAGATCTCTTGGTTGTTATGTTGACAATGAAAGTATACCGCTCAAAATATTATTCATATCTATTTCAAAACTGAGCTCTGGCACCTCTACAAATCACTACTTCCCTCTGCAAAGGGCCTATCTATTTACTTTTATGTTGAGTCATCATCATCTTATTATAAAGCACCAGTTGGAGAGCACCACTATCATTTGTATCCATTACTGTTAGTTTACATTGAGTATGACTTGACTGGATCTCTTTTACCATGAATTACAATGTCTAGTCAGTCCTTGATCTTTAAAGGTGCTCTGCATTTATGTTTTGCGGTCTCAGAAAGGGCTAGCGAGATACCATCCTGTTATATCATATCATGATTGTTTTGAGAAAGTGTTGTCATCTGAGATTTATTACTATTGCTCACTAGTTGATTGTGCCATTGATATGAGTAAACATGAGACCTAAATGTTATTGCGAATATAGTTAGTTCATAGTCTTTGCTGAAAACTTGAATGCTGGCTTGACATATTTACAACAACAAGAGCAAATAGAGTTTGTAAAAGTTTTTCTTTATCACTTTCAGTTTATCAACTGAATTGCTTGAGGACAAGCAAAGGTTTAAGCTTGGGGGAGTTGATACGTCTCCGTTGAAAGATCGTGGATGTCGCCTAGAGGGGGGGTGAATAGGCGTTTTGAAATAATTATGGTTTAGGCTTGAACAAATGCGGAATAAACCTAGCGGTTAATTTGTCAAGCACAAAACCTACAACAACTAGGCTCACCTATGTGCACCAACAACCTATGCTAAGCAAGATAGACTACTAGGTGATAGCAAGATATATGATAAGAAACAATATGGCTATCACAAAGTAAAGTGCATAAGTAAAGAGCTCGGGTAAGAGATAACCGAGGCACGCGGAGACGATAATGTATCCCGAAGTTCACACCCTTGCGGATGCTAATCTCCGTTTGGAGCGGTGTGAAGGCACAATGCTCCCCAATAAGCCACTAGGGCCACCGTAATCTCCTCACGCCCTCGCACAATGCAAGATGCCGTGATTCCACTAAGGGAACCTTGAGGGCGGTCACCGAACCCGTACAAATGGCAACCCTTGGGGGCGGTTACCGAACCCGTACACTTTGGCAACCCTTGGGGGCGGTCACCGGAACCCGTCAAATTGCTCGGGGCGATCTCCACAACCTAATTGGAGACCGCGACGCTTGCCCGGAGCTTTACACCATAATGATTGAGCTACGAACACCACAAAGGTTGGGGTTAACTCCCCAACGACACCATGAAACTTCACCACAATGGAATATGGCTCTGAGGTGACCTCAACCGTCTAGGGCGCACAACCACCCAAGAGGAACAAGCTCAAGGGTACCAAGCACCCAAGAGTAATAAGCTTCTCAACTTGTAACTTCCACGTATCACCGTGGAGAACTCAAACCGATGCACCAAATGCAATGGCAAGGGCACACGGAGTGCCCAAGTCCTTCTCTCCCAAATCCCACCGAAGCAACAAATGCTAGGGAGGAAAATGAGAGGAAGAACGAAGAAGAGAACACGAAGAACTCCAAGATCTAGATCCAAGGGGTTCCCCTCACATAGAGGAGAAAGTGATTGGTGGAAACGTGGATCTAGATCTCCTCTCTCTTTTCCCTCAAGAACTAGCAAGAATCATTGGAGGGATTGAGAGTTAGCAAGCTCGAAGAAGGTCAACAATGGGGGAAGAATATGAGCTAAAGAGATAAGGTTCATTGGGGAAGAAGACCCCCTTTTATAGGTGGGGAAAAAATCCAACCGTTATGCTCACAGCCCGCACAGAGTGGTACTACCGCTCCAAGGAGCGGTACTACCACTAGGGTGGAAGTACCCCTTTGAAAAACAACAGCGAGGAGGCAAAAGGCCAGAAGAACCGCCGGAGCGGTACTACCGCTCGTCCTCACGGTACTACTGCTCGACCTCACGGTACTACCGCAAATGGTAGCGGTACTTCTGCTTGCGAGCGGTACTAAAAAAATACATCCGGGCCTACCACCGCAATACTTGGGACGAGTTTTTGGTCCGGAGCGATACTACTGCTGTAGGAGCCGCGGTAGTACTGCTCTGGAGCGGTAGTAAAAAATTACATCCGCTCCAATTCGCGGTAGTATCGCAGCAGCCTTTTCAGAACACCAAAACTGCCACAACTTTTGCAAACGGAGTCCGAATTCAATGAAACCAAGTTTGTTGGAAAGCTAGCGACAAGGGCTAACACAATCTTCAAAAAATATCAATTAGAAGCAAATGAGAAAAGGCTCATAATAAAATGGTGAGAACCCTTCCTCGGAAAAGACTGGTAAAACCTCCAACACCGAAAACATCATAGAAGATGCATGCGAACTCCGTTTTCGATGAACTCAAGCTTGTCATCAAGATGACCATAAGCTCTAAGACTCACAAAGAGAACCAAACAAGAACCAAGAAAGATGATGCAAGGATGCAATGGTTTGAGCTCTCTACTAACGACACGATCAAGCTACCAACTTGAGAGCCCCCCTTGATAGTACGGCAAATGATCCTATAACCCGGTCTCCAAACTACCACCATGAGACTGGTAAAATAGAAAACCTATCAAGGGCAAACCTTTGCCTTGCACATGGTCCACTTGAGCTAGATGATGACGATCTTGACTCCCTCAAGTTGGACCACCTTTCTTGATTGCGTTGGCTCGATGAAGACTAGATGATTGCTCTCCCATAGTCCACTATGGGTGAGCCACTCTTCGGCACATCTTCACAAGTCCATTGTCACCACAATGGATGACAAGCTTCAAGCACTTGATCTCTTCGCGATGATCCACTTGAACTTGCACACGGCAATCTTGATGACGATCACCACTTGATGTCATCCTCTCCATGGGTTGAGTGATATCTTCCCCTTGACACAAGCCCATGAACACGTACCTAACCCCACGTAGAACTCTCACATAGACCACGGGTTAGTAGACAAAGCACAATGGACAATGCTTACCAAACCATGGGATCACTTGATCCCTCTCGGTACATCTTCTACGCTTTGTGAGTTGATCAACTTGATTCACTCTTGACTTAGTCTTGATCAACCTTGAATCTTTCCAACTCTCTTCATTTGGATGATGTCTTGAAGGTAAACATGAATGATCACACAATCTTCTTCTTCAAGACATGCTTGCAATAAGCTCAACTCTCACATGACCAAGCTTTGGATAATTCCTTAATAGCACCTTGGTCAACACAAACTCTCCTTGAAACCAACACATGTACTCTGATCACACAATCTTCTTCTTCAAGACATGCTTGCAATAAGCTCAACTCTCACATGACCAAGCTTTGGATAATTCCTTAATAGCACCTTGGTCAACACAAACTCTCCTTGAAACCAACACATGTACTCCAAGAAAAGCCTATGGACAAAACTTCAAATATAACTCAAGGCAACCATTAGTCCATAGAGATTGTCATCAATTACCTAAACCAAACATGGGGGCACCGCATGTTCTTTCAATCTCCCCCATTTTGGTAATTGATGATAATCACTTTCAAGAGAGTTTATACAAGGAATTATGTAGCACCACGCACTGCAACAGCCAATAATGCATGCGAATGAGATGCAAAAGCTAAGGAAACATAAACCAAAGCTTCTCCACAAAACTCTCTGAAACTTCTCCCCCATTGGCATCGATTGCCAAAATGGGCGAAAAGCTTAGAGGGCCAATATAGATTGTGGTCCTCCATAAATTGTGTATTTATCAACAAGAGAGTGGAATGAAATACACACATCCAACGGTAAATACTTGGAGGAAGACAAACTATATTGAGGCCCAAAGATTGCCAAAGGAAGATATGCCACAAAGACATAACAAAGAGAGAAACAAGCAATCAAGCAATCAAAAGATATCTATTGAAGCAAGCTATCAAAAGATACCAATTGAACCAACTAGGCCAATGATCCTACGAGCCACATGAATAAAAGATATTATGATATGAGCAAAGTAGTGTTCTAAAGAAACTAGAGAGGCTCCCCATGATTTGTGCACACATAAGAATATTTGAATTTGGAAACAAAGTGCACAAAATAGGATCATAGCTCCCCCAAAATCAATAGAAACTTACAACAAGTGCAAGTGAGCATATAGGAAACTAAGCCTAGTACATGTAACAAACACATGGTTGAGCAATAAGTGAAAGAGGCAACTTAAGAATGGGCTCAAACAAAATGATGTGTGTGAGTCAAGGCAATGCACTTGAGAAGACTAATGTACGGATGAGCATTAAGCATCAATAAAGTCTTGAAAGAATGAGGCAACACAGTGCAAGGCCTATCATTCCCACACACAACAAGCAAATGGGTTCACAAGCTTACTAATAAGCATATAGAGAACCTATGCTTGTGACAACCCACGGTGAAGATAGAAGATGAAAGGCGCGTCAAGACGAGGGATGCCAATTAAGATGGCAAAAACCTCGTAAAGAAAAGCATGAGGAAAATAATGTTCACCACACAAGAGCGCATCAAGACGCAACGATAGAAGACACGCACTCAAGGCAAAAGCTTTCACGCAGCCACCAAAGAAATAACATAAGAAAGACAAGGTGGACGTGAAAGAAAGGATATCATCTAGAGATGTAATTTCTCTCAAGTGTATATGGTTCTAGGTAGACTAGATCATGATGATATATATCTACAAAGAAGGATGTACACCCGAAATAGTTACAACACGAAGGAACAAGATATCCAAAATGAAGTCATACATATACCAATAAGATATTTGCTTGGAAGTATAGCACATGGCTAGATATGGTCTTATAGTATATAAATGAATTCCTACCACACACCCATCAAAGACATCACAACTAGCAACAAGACATCATTGTTGGTATGCTTTGAGAAAGAAAACAAGTATCACAAGAAAGAATGGATAACATGCCATGATACAACCTACACAAGGTTGATGCAAGAAATGTGTGCATGAAGTATATGAAGATACTTGTTACCAAGATAACATTGGAAGGATGTAGTAGATACCAATTGAAGGTACAAAGTAGTTCATTGATCATCCTAGCTTGACTCCAATAAGCACATGGTGACAACACCTTCCTTGTGAGTGAGCCGAGCATCCAATGCATCTCCACTTGTTCCTAGAACAATAACACAAACAAAATGGTACCCAAACTCATTGGGACCAAAGAGTTAGAGAACCAACAACACATATGACAAACTCCACATAAATATGTGCATATAGATATGAAAATGAATTTCATGCACATCTCATCCAATTTGAGACTTGGTGGAGTTCCCCCTATATATTGGGTCAAAGAAAGAAAACATGCCAAAGAAACTACAAGAAGTAAATATGCATGCTCAAGACTTTGAAGAACCGAGACCAAAACACAAAGAAATACCAAGCGAAGAAAAGATACCAAATGAATAAATCATCACTTGGAGGATATCCATAAAAGATACATCAAGGAATGAGATATCCATTGATACACTCAAAAAGAAAGATGTCAAACTCCCAAAAGAGAGAATGGTTCCAAACAAACCAAGCCCTCTACAAAGTTTCATGATGGCACAAAGCACCAAAAAGAAACGACTTGCCTTCCACAAACACACACTTGATAAGGATCACAAGATGAGTGTTTTATAGAGAATAGGATAGCTCCCCCAAGACTAGTGCATTATAGAGAATTTGCATTTGAATAAAAAATGCGGGAGGTGGGATCACCACTTTCACTATATCTAGAAAACACTAGACAAGGTCAAGAAATTAACAAGATCCACAAGTGGTATGGAATAGAATGGGAGTTGACACAATCCTAGGCAAGAGATAAAGCAATTAAAAGAAAAGGCCAATGTAAAGATGATCAATAATTTCTACCACACATAAGTGAGTACCAATTGTCAAAAGAGAAGAAGTATTTGGAAATAATTCCCGGTGGTAGATAACAAGGATATCCGACATCATCTTCACACCAAACAAAAAGCAAATTGCAACTTGTAGAGCTAACATGCCACCTAGGAACAAGATAATTTACAATATCAATTCTAGGTGACAATATCTCAAATGTACACATTTTCTAGGCTAGTAATATACACATAGCATATTACTCCCCCATAATGTGATACCAATTAAAGATAAACAAGAGGCAAAATAATGATCCAACACGAGATAATTAATGGACAATATAGAATTTGAATTCATGAGAAGACATACCACATAGCGACTAGATAATCTTGAAATATCAATACTAGATGGTATTAATCATGTAAACACATATATAGGATTGTGAGGTGCACAAAGCACATGACTCCCCCATAATGGGATATTCCATTAATCTCTCACAAGAGCCAACTAAGAAAAGAACAAGATGCAAAAGGCTCAATGCATGACACACATGTACATGATGTGCAAACCAACACACACATACTTGATTGCACAAGATAATCAAGTTGGAAGCACAACATATATAAACACATGCAAGGAACAAAACCAAACATGCAAAGGGGTAAGTAACTATCAATGTAAACACTTTAAGCACGAGTTACCGCATGGAGAAACATTGGATATAAGATAGAAACTTGATAATTCGAATAACTTGGCTTGAGACAATTAGAATGATGAAGTCCCCTTAATTCTTCATAAAGTAGCCAAGCCTCCAGTGCCCTCCAACAACACCTATTGATCAAGTTTGAGCTTGTTGGTCCCCAACCAAGTTGGGTCCTAAGAGGTTAGTCACAATAGGCTTGGCTATCCAAATGGTTCTCTTCTTGACACCACTTTGAGTACCAACAACTTTTGCAAACACATTGCCAACCTTATCCTTCCCAAGAGAATAGATATCATCAATAATAATTGGGTTGGATAAGTTACCACTAGTGCATGAAGACGCGAGGTGACCTTTCTCACGACATAAGTAGCAACGTCTACTCTTCACTTTCTTCTCACTTGATTTCTCAACTTGAGAAGCATTAGCTTGAGGATTCTTGGGAAGAGGACTTTCTTCAACTTGTGGTTGAGCATGAGATCGAACTTGTGGCCGCTTCCCATGTTGCTTGTCACTAATGGCCTTCTTCTTCAATGGGCAAGATCTAACATGATGCCATTCTACTTTGCACTTGAAGCAAACAATCTTGGCCGAATTCTTGACTTGTTCTTGGCCCTTCTTTTTGTTCACTTTGGACTTCTTCTTCTTGTTGGAGTTGAATCCAAGTCCACCTTTGTCATTGGGGGATTTTTGCACACTCAAGATATTGTTGAGTGTGAATTTTCCTTCATGACTCTTTTCCAAGTCTTTCTTCAAATAAGTGACTTGGGCCTTGAGCTCTTTGATTTTCTCTGTATGGTTAGTCTCAACACAAGTACTAGAGGAAGTATAAGCTTCATCGTCAGAGCAACAAGGCAAGGAAAGCAATTCATCGAAAGATGTACCAATGTTATGCATGGATGAATCGCGAGGACTAGCACAAGGTAATATAGCATTTTGACCAAAAGTACAGCTAGTATCCACATGAGGCTCACTAGATGTTACCTTAGCAAGCATGGCCTCATGAGCTATCTTTAGCACATTATGTGATACTAGAAGATCATCATGAGAGCTTGTGAGGTTTACATGATTTTCTTCCAACATCCCATAATTGCTAGATAGCAACTCAAGTTGAGCCCTTAGCTCAACATTCTCCTTTAATATGGATGCTTCACAAGAGATAGAGTTAGTAGCACAAGCATCATAATTAGCAACAAGAGGAGAAGACAACTTGGCAAGCTCTTTTGAATATGAAGCTTTAAGTTGAGCATGAGACTCGGTGAGTTTGATGAGCTCACCCTTGATGACCCTTGAGCCATTTTCGAGGTGCTCAAAATCCTCAAGGAGTCTAGCATGAGCAACTTCAAGCTTAGCATTTTTAGTTTTGAAATCATTGGCCACCTCGAGTGCTCTATCATGAGATTCCTTTATTCTAGATAATTCTAGAGCAAAGGTCTCCTCAAGAGATTCGGATGTGGTTTGTTCATGTTCAAGAGCTTGAGATAGCTCCGCGATCTCATTTGCGTAATCATGCTCATGAGCTTCCATTTTCTCAATGGTGACCTCATGCTCCTCTAGATGAGATTCCAACTCCTCAATGTATTTCTTGCCTTCAATGGCAAGAGACATGATTTCCATGAAGTTGGAACGAGCAAGTTTATTTTTGTGAAGAGCTTTAAAAATCATTTCCCCCTTAGTTTTTAAGGAGGCAACATTATCATTCTCTTCATCATAATCAACATCATCATCACTCTTGCCATCATCACAAGATATATTGGGATTCAAAGTGGGAGATACCTTTGAAGCCTTGGCCATAAGGCAAAATGCAATAGATGATGATGAAGGATCTGTTGAAGCACCATTCAAGACCACATCTTGTTCCATGGGGTGTTGGGTTTCCTCTACATTGTTAGCACAACAATTTGAGGACATATATGCATTTTTATCATGGCAACAAGACATAGTAAACATATCATCATGGGATTTAGTCAAGCAATTTCTACATGATATGCAAGGACTATGAACAGAAGCCTGTGAAACATTTGGAGTGCTCGAAGTGTTAAAGCCCAAGGAAGGAGCATTGCAATAAGATAGTGATGAAGGATCATCCACAATAAACATACTATCAACATTGCAATGACCAACACTACTCACCATATCATTACCTTGTGGCAAGCCACATGTAGGTGAAGTAGAAGAGGTTGAGAAGACTATACGGCCGGATGTGGAGGGAGAACAATCATCCCCACAAAACTTGGACATGCCATATTTATATTGAAGCTTTGTCCACAATTCATGAGCATCCCGGAACGGCATGAGTTGAAATATAACTACATTGCTCAAAGCATAGAAAAGCACATTAGAAGCTTGAGCATTGAGATAAGAGTTTTTCTCATCCTCTAAAGATAATCTTTGAGGATCCTTTGGAGGAGAAAAACCCATATCTACAATTCGCTCTAAATTTGGGTCCTTGACCCTAAAGAGATTAAGCATGCGAATTACCCAAACATCACAACTTGTGCCATCCAAACTAAGAGTGTGAGAGAATCCTAATCCCCTAGTCGACATCTTTACTCTCTAGGCAGTTAAGCCTAACAAAAAGAGACGAGGCTCTGATACCAATTGAAAGATCATGGATGTCGCCTAGAGGGGGGTGGGTGAATAGGCGTTTTAAAATAATTACGGTTTAGGCTTGAACAAATGTGGAATAAACCTAGCGGTTAATTTGTCAAGCACAAAACCTACAACAACTAGGCTCACCTATGTGCACCAACAACTTATGCTAAGCAAGATAGACTACTAGGTGATAGCAGGATATATGATAAGAAACAATATGGCTATCACGAAGTAAAGTGCATAAGTAAAGAGCTCGGGTAAGAGATAACCGAGGCACACGGAGACGACGATGTATCCCAAAGTTCACACCCTTGCGGATGCTAATCTCCATTTGGAGCGGTGTGGACGCATAATGCTCCCCAAGAAGCCACTAGGGCCACCGTAATCTCCTCACGCCCTCGCACAATGCAAGATGTCGTGATTCCACGAAGGGACCCTTGAGGGCGATCATCGAACCCGTACAAATGGCAACCCTTGGGGGCGGTTACCGAACCCGTACACTTTGGCAACTCTTGGGGGCGGTCACCGGAACCCGTCAAATTGCTCGGGGCGATTTCCACAACCTAATTGGAGACCCCGACGCTTGCCCAGAGCTTTACACCATAATGATTGAGCTCCGAACACCACAAAGGTTGGGGTTAACTCCCCAATGACACCACGAAACTTCACCACAATGGAATATGGCTCCGAGGTGACCTCAACCGTCTAGGGCGCACAAGCACCCAAGAGGAACAAGCTCAAGGGTACCAAGCACCCAAGAGTAATAAGCTTCTCAACTCGTAACTTCCACGTATCACCGTGGAGAACTCAAACCGATGCACCAAATGCAATGGCAAGGGCACACAGAGTGCCCAAGTCCTTGTCTCCCAAATCCCACCAAAGCAACAAATGCTAGGGAGGAAAATGAGAGGAAGAACGAAGAAGAGAACATGAAGAACTCCAAGATCTAGATCCAAGGGGTTCCCCTCACATAGAGGAGAAAGTGATTGGTGGAAACGTGGATCTAGATCTCCTCTCTCTTTTCCCTCAAGAACTATCAAGAATCATTGGAGGGATTTAGAGTTAGCAAGCTCAAAGAAGGTCAACAATGGGGGAAGAACATGAGCTAAAGAGATAAGGTTCATTGGGGAAGAAGACCCCCTTTTATAGGTGGGGAAAAATCCAACTGTTATGCTCACAACCCGCATAGAGCGGTACTACTCCCATTACAACTCTAGCGTCACTGAACCTTAAGTGAGTAGACCCTACGGGTTCGGGAACCATGCAAACATGGTCGAGACACCTCTCCGGACAATAACCAATAGGGGTATCTGGATACCCATATTCGCTCCCACATGTTCCACGATGATCTTAGCGGATGAACCATGATGTCGGGGATTCAATGAATCCCGTATACAGTTCTCTTTATCCATCAGTATGTTACTTGCCCGAGATTCGATCGTCGTTATTCCCCTACCTCGTTCAATCTCGTTACCGGCAAATCTCTTTACTCATTCCGTAAGGCATGATCTCATGGCTAACTCCTTAGTCACATTGAGCTCATTATGATGATGCATTACAGAGTGGGCCCAGAGATACCTCTCCGTCATACGGAGTGACAAATGCCAGTCTCGATTCGTGCCAACCCAACAGACACTTTCGGAGATACCTGTAGTGCACCTTTATAGCCACCCAGTTACATTGTGACCTTTGGTACACCCAAAGCACTCCCACGGTATCCGGGAATTGCACAATCTCATGGTCTAAGGAAATGATACTTGACATTAGAAAAGCTCTAGCAAACGAACTACACGATATTGTGCTATGCTTTGGATTGGGTCTTGTCCATCACATCATTCTCCTAATGATGTGATCCCGTTATCAACGACATCGAATGTCCATGGTCAGGAAACCATAACCATCTATTGATCAATGAGCTAGTCAACTAGAGGCTTGCTAGGAACAAGTTGTGGTCTATGTATTCACACATGTATTACAGTTTCTGGTTAATACAATTATAACATGAACAATAGACAATTATCATGAACAAGGAAATATAATAATAACCATTTTATTATTGCCTCTAGGGCATACTTCCAACACATTATCCATGATCATATTGTGAGGCCATTACTGTATCGATGGTACGCCATCTAGACCAGCGCCACCAAGTTTTGTGGCGCGCTTAATAAGCTAGCGGCAAGGCGGTCATTGCACGCTGCACACAAAGAGATTTTAATTTTTGCTTCTTCTTTGATTTATTCGTTTATTCAATGTTTTCCTACACATTGTGTAGCCCGTATGCCCTGCCGTGATGTATCACTGGAGAGAGGGACATCCATTTAGTTACATGCACTGTTGGATGAAGCTAAAGGGGCAGTATGTGTTGGACGACATGGTCCGTTCATGAAAAACTTGTTGAATATCCAGTTAATCTCATTGAATTTAAACTATTTTTGTACTAGACTTATTTGCATGCTATGTATGGATGATTTGTGATATTTTCTATCCAAACTTTGATGAAATTTCCTGTGTTTGCAAGAATTTTGTCTGGTTAGTAGAAACCCGGCTTGAAATGTATGCGGGAAACGTTGGATGGCCCGTCTCACACATTAGTGTCCTCGGACTGGTCCCCTGTCTGTGGACGGATGCCGGAGAAAATTTGTAGGCTAGCGTAACGCTGACCCTCAAACCGCCCACATACGTCCAGACCGTGTTGTCCAGACAACATAAGTCATCCAACGCGGGCCTATATCGCTCCGCTGAGCGGTCTGGACGTGCTTTCTCCCGCAAACTGGAACCAAACATGGGGGAGGGGGGTGCAGGAGTTCAAACACGTGAAATGACGCTCTATGCCCGTGACCCACCCAAAAGGAAGGCGAAGCCCGCGTTTTTGAAGCAACACGCATTGCTTTTGGTGCCAAAATCCCCACCCTCTACTTCCATTCCCCGCCACTCTCTGCCCAATTCCCGCTCTTTTCTCCCACCCTCTCCTTCCTTCCGCCGCCGACATATGGAGCCGTCGGAGAACCTATACATCCTTTCCGTGGCATCCGACAAGTAGGAATAGCAGTCTGTATAAAAGCCGGCTGGGTGTCCCGCCGAGACCGCCGGATATGAGCAAAGCAGCTCACTGCTCCACCTCCAAGCCTGACAGATCAAGTCGTACCGCGCCTCCCATGCCTGCAACTGAGCCCTATCGGCACAGAAAGAAGACGGCTGTGTGGACATCGATGAGGTGGCGGCCAACACATCCGCGTCCGCTGAGGGAGTCCTGGACTAAGGGGTCCTCGGGCATCCGACCTATTGGACATGGGCCAGACTGATGGGCTGTGAATATACGAAGACCGAAGACTCTACCTGTGTCTGGATGGGACTCTCCTTGGTGTGGCAGGCAAGCTTGGCGATCAAATATGAAGATTCCTTTCTCTGTAACCGACCCTATGTAACCCTAGATCCCTCCATTGTCTATATAAACCGGAGGGCTAGGTCCATAGAGATATATCATCATAATCATAGTCAGACAGGCTAGACTTTTAGGGTTTAGCCATTACGATCTCGTGGTAGATCAACTCTTGTAATACTCATATTCATCAAGATCAATCAAGCAGGAAGTAGGGTATTACCTCCATAGAGAGGGACCGAACCTGGGTAAACCTTGTGTCCCCTGTCTCCTGTTACCATCGACCTTAGATGCACAGTTCGGGACCCCCTACCTGAGATCCGTCGGTTTTGACACTGACATTGGTGCTTTCATTGAGAGTTCCACTGTGTCATCGTAAAAAGGTTTGATGGCCCCTTCAATCATCTACAACGATGCTGTCCAAGGGGAAGTCTTCCTCCCCAGATAGACCTTCATGTTCGGCGGATTCGCACCGCGGGCCAACTCGCTTGGGCATCTGGAGCAGGTCGAAAGCTACGCCCCTGGCCACCAAGTCAAATTTGGAAGCTTGAACTACGTCGCGGATATCCGTGGAGACTTGATCTTCGACGGATTCGAGACCACGGTAGCCGCTCCCTGCCGCCACGATGAACATGACGTAATTTTGTCATTGGAACATACCCAGTAGATAGTACCTATAGCTGCTCCGGCTTTAGATCTGGAGCAGATTGCGCCATCCGAGGACGGGAAGCTCAAGCCCGCCGCGGAAGCCGCAGACTCAGTGGCGTCGGAGCCACACACAGACTTAACTTCAAGTGACATCTGTGTCACCGGAACCATGGACTCGTCTCCGCCTATAGGTTCCGAACCTTGTGCGTCCGCATACGTCGAGCTTGATCGGTTATCGATCGTCGAATTCAGCTCCGCGGACATCTTCCGACACTCGCCCTTGGGCGACGTGTTAAACTCATTAAGAGCACTATCCTTAGCAGGGGCCCATAGCCGAATTGTATCCGGTTTGAACAAGAGGCTGATGACAGAGAATTTCGCTTCCCACCCACCGCCCACTTCTTAGCCACTATCGAAGATTTAACCGACATGCTCGATTATGGATCCGACGACATTGACTTTATGGATGAGGAAGCCGGAGAGGAAGAGGCTCAAAACCTGTCGTTTACCGTACGCTGGACGACCACTTCCTCATATGATGTATACATGGTGGATGCACCAAAAGAGAATAGCGGCGATGACAAGGAAGATCCAGTTGAGGATAAACCTCCTAAGATACAATCAAAGCACCGGCGTCAGCGGCACCGCTCTAAGTCACACCGCAGCAAAGACAGCAACACCGGCACAGGAGAAGATAACACTCCGGAAGGTACCGAAGACAACAAAGACCCCGTTAATCCAACTGCCGAACAAGACGAACGGGAAGATGGGCAAGTTAGCCCTGGTAAACAGGCCCCGCACGAAGACTCGGAGGACAACAATTATCTTCCACTCTCCGAAGATGAGGCGAGTCTCGGCACTAAAGATTTCATCGTGCTTGAGGAACCCCTTGAGCAGGAGGGCTTCAAGCACCGGCTAATAGCCACTGCAAGGAGCTTGAAAAAGAAGCAGCAGCAGCTTCAAGATGACCAAGATCTGCTCAACGATAAATGGACCAACATCCTAGCAGCCGAAGAATACGGCCTCAAGCGCCCAGCCAAAAGCTACCCGAAGCGCAAATTGCTACCTCAGTTCAACGACGAGGCGCCATAGCACATATCACCATCGCGCAATGCGGCTGACCGACCACCACGTGGTCGGGATAAAATGGCAACTCAAGCCGAACACCAGCCCGCCCCACCTCATTGCAAATACAGAGGTAAAACAGCTCGCGGTCATACATATGACCTTCGGCAGGACCTGAACAATAGATCATGAGATACGAGATCAATCTACGGATCGCGAGGACATGCCTCGACACGTGACGACGGTTATCTATTCGGACATGACAAACCTAGTGTTGACACCAGATTTTGACACGGCCAAGAACTTAATTAAGATGACCTCAAATGGAGAAGTGCTTAAAGTGAGAAAGTTTCGTATCGTCAAAAGGATAAATTTTCATATTTGGGCCATAGCCATCAGATCTCATCTCTAAGGCCGAAGTTGTGTTTGAACTACTCAGATTTTATATTCAAAACACTATTCAGCTGATTACGCCCCCAAGATGGCCTTATATGAGAAATGTTTCTACATGGATTGTCTTCGCCTCGTCGAGGCGATCGATTTCGATATAAAAACGTCTAAATCGGAGTTCGTATGCAAAAGTTAGAGCCAAAACAGTGTGCCGCATAAGTTTGCCCCGGAAGTTCCGGGCAAAACTTCCGGGGAGGTCCGGGCTAAACCAAAAGTTTGCATGCGGTGCGCCACGAAAACTGGAATTTTAACATTGTTTGCACACTTGTGGGGCCGATTTCGACATCAAGATGACCTCGGATGAAAAAGTGATCAACAGAAGAATTTTTCTCCATTGCAAGATTTACAACTTTGCTTTTGGGACCATCGTCATCCGAAGTAGTATGCGGCCTGCAGATTCAGTGCAATAGGGCTACTTGATATAATTTCAGCCCGGAAGTTCCGGGCCAGACCGGAAGTTCCGGCCCTCGTAGTCCGAGTTAGGGTAACTTTTGATGATTTGGACATGATTTGAGTCCTTTTCTTGTACGGGAAGTCCGGTCGCCTCATATATATGTAAGGGGTGACGGCCGATTGAACAACACACAATCGAACAAATCTATCTACACCTTTTGCCTTTACTTTTCCTTCTCCCTTGTTCTTCTTCTTCCTCGTTCTTCGTTCGTTCTTCTTGTTGTAGGGCGGCGAACCTCGAGGCCCTAGGGGCGATCAGGTCGACCTAGGGCAGCCCATAGCTACCGCGCGCCCTGACGGGGTCCCTCCCGGGCGTGTGGGGTTTCGGGTCCTGAAAAGCACTCCCCGGATTGCTTGCGTACCGCGCTTCCGGACGGGTCTCCTTTGACGCGAGCTGCGGTGTATCACCCTCGGCGTTGGAGGTACACGGTGACGTGTTCGTGTGCGAACACACTTTTTGGCGACTCCGCTGGGGACGAAGCTTTGAACGGTCTCCAGCCCGTTCTTGCTACGAAGAGATCGTCATCTAGGGTTTGCAATCTACAAAGGTAATATGAATACCCAATTCCCTACTGTAGATGCAAATAATTCATATGATGTTACTAGATCGTTCAATGATTATACTCTATCGGCCAGCCCTAATTTTTTCAATAATGCATCTAATTACGTGCATAGGCCGATTCAAAGTAATTAACATGTTTCAGCTTCTTATGATACTAGTAACATACAATATATGTATCCTAACTCTCATGCATCGGCAACCCCACAAATCCATATGCCGATGAACAACATGATGGGTTCGGTTAATCAATTTGAAACACCTCATGTTAAAATTTCCAATAGCATAGAAGAAAGTGTTTCACCTTTTTATTCATCGGCAACTAAATTGCAGTATGTGAATCCAACCTTGCTGATGGATGGGAGAATTGGCCATGCTACTACTAGCTATTCGACCAGTTACTCTCAACCATCATATGCTGCACCTCATTTTAGTAAATTTTCAGCACCGTATGCAACTGTAGATGTTCATAATTCGGCCCCGCATCTTTATGGTCATAGCCGAATAAGTGAAAATTTTACAGGAACACATGTGTCGTCATCGAATACTGTAGCATATAATGCATACTCTACACAATTCGGGAATTTCGGCAACACTCACGAATCATTGGCGAAAGAATCTGAAAGTATTGTGGAGCAATCCCCTCCAGAAGCGCTTGTGGCTGTATTAAAAAAGAGCTTGGCACAAAACAAGAAAATTAGTGCTCTTTGCCTTGAACAATATGAAAAGGGGTTGTTTCCTGATTATGCTGCAATAAAGGCTAGAGTTTTGCAAGAAGATGAAACTACATGCATTGATAGAATTGGCGAAAGAGCATATGGTTATACAGCAGTGCATACACCTCCACCTAGTACCGCAGCATATTATACACCCCCTACACAATTGCAAAATTTCGGCAACACTAACACTTCATTGCAGAAATATTCTAAAAGCATTGGGGGGCAAACTAATGTAGAGCGGGCTGAGATTGAGAGGGGAGTTAAAGCTTTGCGCGATAGGGTGCAAGTACTTGGCCAAGAGAGAATTGATAGGGAATTAGCTCAAAGAAAAGAAGTGTTGCCAATTAATATAACCGGTGAAAAGAATGATGATTCGGAAACTAAAAGTGCTTCGGTTGAAAAAGCCGAATCAAGTAGTATATACTCCGGATCCATCAAATCCAAAGAGGCAAGTATTATTGAGAAAGGGCATGGCAAGCATAGTAAAACAAGCATGCTTTATTTTTCTGAAATTAATGGAACCTACTTCCTGCCCTATGAGTTTCGTGCCATAGAAATTGACAAGCTTCAAGGACAAGAACAGGTAGCCAAACAAAGTTCGATTCACAAAGATCTTCAAATTTATGATGCACGAAATCAAGAAGAAATTGTGACATGGTGTTGGGAAGTCATCCAGAAGCAATGGACAATATTATTCATCATATGCAATCATCATGCTCTCCCAACATATTTGAAGAGGTATGTCTAGCAAGTAATTTACCTATTTTCAGATTTGGTCACAACTTTATTGTTGATGCATCTATTAGAAAAATTCTAGTAACTAATTTTCAAAGACCAATGAAGAAGGGCAATTTACTTGTTAGCAATAAAATTGTTACTAAGCATATCGGCCAATATATTGTACCATTCAAAGAGACCGATAGTGACTTATTACTGCAGCCAAAGTTTTTCCCATTGCTTTATTTAAAGTTCATATCTAATTGGGTAGCTTTTCTTGCTTCATGCTTGGCTTATGCATGGTCTCAATTGAGACGTGTATATTCTAACTACTTTGATTTCAGAAATTTAAAGCCAAGGTTAAAATCTTTTGAGAAAACCGATGCTAGTATAGTTTCTTATTTAATGACATCGGAAAAAGTATGCGAAAGAGAATTCATAGCCGAATGGGAAGATGCCAAATCTGAACCATTCGTTTGCTTAACTCCAAAGCCGTTCTCACAACAAGATCAGCTAGAAAACAAAAAGTATACCGTCAATTCAAACATGTGTGATCAAATCTTTGCTTTGTTGTTGAAAAATAATTACATTAGAATTCTTGATCACCATGTCAAGCCATCTATCCAAGGACGAATGTATTGTAAGTTGCATGATTCGTCCAAGCATAATTTTGAGGACTGCCACATGTTTCGTCAAATAGTTAAATCGGCCATTGAAAAAGGACGATTGAAATTTGTTGAAACACCAAAGGATGACCAGTCTATTCCGATTGGTCTTGATGGCAAAAAGTTTTTGCATCGGCTACTTCAAGCCGATCCATCTAAAGAGAAGGTAAAAACTGCAGGCGATGGGATCAAGCTTTCAAGTAAAGAAGTTGTTGAAGATCACAATGAACATGAACTTGAGGGTGAGAATTCCATCGAAGCTACAATGAAGATGCTGAGGACTGGGGGGCAACAAAGAAATCCAATGATCGATGAAAGCAAACCAAAAGAAAACAAAGGCCGAAATAAGCGCAAGTGTAAGAGATCAAAAATCACCTTCGCTGAACTATTGGATAAATATCAAAAGAAGAGTGGAGAGAAGAATGCTTATCGGCCAAATCATGCCAAGAAACCAAGATCACCCCCAAGGCGCAAATATGAGGATCGGTATTGGCAAAGTGAGCATTTTAATGCAACATATTCATGTCCTTATTTTGGGCCGCCAGTGCCAATGCCGTGGATGCATCCCTATGCTCATGTAGATCCATATCCATCATGGGACAGGTATGATACAAGGGCACACTCTCCATCTTATTTTAGACCATCTAACCAATATTATGCATCTCCAAGAAGATCAACATTTGAACAATCATATGTTAAAGGCCGTTTCAATCATAAGGAATCGGCCCGGAGCTCAAAGAAGAAGAAAGAGGTGGTCAAACAAGTGTACCGTGTTAAAAGAGATGGTCGTAAGAGTGCAACTTCAGATTTGATCTCAAATGAAAAAGAGCCAATTAACGTGTTGACATTGGCTACTAAAGGCAATGAGACGAAGCAACCAATTATCTAGAGTCAAAGTGCCAAATCTGAAGAAAAGAAGTTGACAGTGCACAAGGTAAAACAAGAATTGCCATTGCTTCAAACAAAATCACAGCCGGGGTGCCCACTCGGCTTATCGTATTGGCGAAAGAAGGAATTACAAAAACTTAGTGCACAAGAGCTGAAAAATAAGAACATGGCATGGGTTCACAAGAGGAGCAGTCAAAATAAAAATGATGTGCAACCTTCTATTGCAACAAGTGTTATAAAAGTGAAGAAAGAAAAGGATGGAAACCAGAAACTATTAAGCCAAAGGTTTGCATCACCCCATCAAAATCTTCGGTTAAGACATCATCCATGTTTTTCAACCATACCATTGATGCCTGTCGGTGTCAAAACCGGCGGATCTCGGGTAGGGGGTCCCAAACTGTGCGTCTAGGCCGGATGGTAACAGGAGGCAAGGGACACGAAGTTTTACCCAGGTTCGGGCCCTCTTGATGGAGGTAAAACCCTACGTCTTGCTTGATTAATATTGATGATATGGGTAGTACAAGAGTAGATCTACCACGAGATCGGAGAGGCTAAACCCTAGGAGCTAGCCTATGGTATGATTGTTGTTCTGTATGTTGTCCTACGGACTAAAACCCTCCGGTTTATATAGACACCAGAGAGGGTTAGGGTTACACAAAGTCGGTTACAATGGTAGGAGATCTGCATATCCGTATCGCCAAGCTTGCCTTCCACGCCAAGGAAAATCCCTTCCGAACACGGGACGAAGTCTTCAATCTTGTATCTTCATAGTCCAGGAGTCCGGCTGAAGGTATAGTCCGGCCAACCGGACACCCCCTAATCCAGGACCTCCTCAGTAGTCCCTGAACCAGGCTTCAATGACGACGAGTCCCGCGCGCAGTTTGTCTTCGGCATTGCAAGGCGGGTTCCTCCTCCAAGTACTTTATAGAAGATTTTTGAACACAAAGATAGTGTCCGGTTCTGCAAAATAAGTTTCCACATATTGCCATAGAGAGAATAATATTTACACAAATCTAATCTGCTGACGTATTCCGTAGTGCGACGCACCACGGCCAAGCCTTTATTCGAATCGTTTTATTATCCCACCTCAGCGTGTCACGCGAGGCGGTTTCCTTGGCACATCTTGTTGAAGCAGAGATTGTGTCCCCTTATTCCGGGATTCTCATTAATACGGGCATGGGTAACCCAACCGCGCCATTGATTACGACGCTTGGGAGATAAGCAAGTTTTACCAGGCTGGTGGAGACATGTAGTTGCGTCCACCCATATAAGGGGATAAGGATCCACCTTTTCACCTACGCCTTCTTCCTCCTTTGCCTATCCATTTTCACGCACTCGAGCTCCAGCGCCCAAATCCGCACTCCCCACCTCAACCTTCTCTGGCCATGTCCGGAGCGGGAGGCAAGTGGATGGTCTCCTCCGTTACGGAGGGACACATCAAAAGACTAAGGAAGGCCTGATACTTGTCTAACGACATTGCGCACCGGCTTCCTGAAGAGGGGCAGCTCATCCCCACCCCTAGGCCCCATGACAGGGTGGTGTTCCTCCCCCATTTCCTCCGCGGACTGGGCTTCCCTCTCCACCCATTTGTCCGGGGGCTCATGTTCTACTATGGCCTGGATTTCCACGATCTGGCCCCGAACTTTGTCCTCAACATCTCAGCGTTTATTGTCGTGTGCAAGGCTTTCCTCCGCATCCACCCCCATTTCGGCCTATGGCTCAAGACTTTCAATGTCAAGCCGAAGGTGGCGCGTGGCAACTAGGCGGAGTGCGGAGGCGCCATGGTGGGCAAGATGCCCAATGTCTTATGGCTCGAGGGCTCCTTTGTGGAGACCCTGAAGGGGTGGCAATCGGGGTGGTTATACATCACCGAGCCGCGCGACCCTGAATGGGTCGCAACCCTCGAGTTCCGATCCGGACCCCCTACGCGGCTTACCTCCTGGAAGGAGACGGGCCTGTCGTGGGGTAAAAAAGGAGAGCTAACCGGACTCCAAACAGGCGTCCAAACCCTGGTGGACAAGAAGCTCAAACTTGTCAACGTAGTCTAGGTTATGCTCATCCGCCGGATCCTCCCGTGTCAACAACGGGCTTTCAACCTGTGGGAGTTCGACCCGGCGCGACACCGAACTCTGAGCAGGCTCTTCGACACGATGTACGAAGATGCCTGGAAGGTGCTTTTCAAGGGCGCCGAGGCCCCCGCATCTGCTACCGAGGATTGCAGATTCAGTATGCAGCGTCACGCTCATGCGGTAAGCTGTTTTTACCTTTGACAGGGTATCAGTTTTTCATAGTTTGACTCCATGCGGGATCTAAGAGTAACGCCCCGAGACCGATGTGCCAGGTGTCGTTCAGTTATTCGCTATTGTTGCCTTGTCATTGCTTGCGTGTCATGCATTGCATATCATGTCATCATGTGCATTTCATTTGCATACGTGTTCGTCTCATGCATCCGAGCATTTTCCCCGTTGTCCGTTTTGCAATCCGGCGCTTCGTTCTCCTCCGGTGGTCGTTTCTACCTTTCTTTCATGTGTGAGGTTTAAACATTTCCGGATTGGACCGAGACTTGCCAAGCGGCCTTGGTTTACTATCGGTAGACCGCCTGTCAAGTTTCGTATCATTTGGATTTTGTTTGATGCTCCATCGGTTAACCGAGGGACCGTAAAGGCCTCATGTGTGCTGCAGCCCAACACCCTTCCAAAGTGGTCCAAAAACCCACCTAAGACCTCTCCATCATCTCGGTCGTTCGATCACGATCGCGTGGCCGAAAACCGCACCTCATTTGGACTCTCCTAGCTCCCTCTACCTATAAATATGTGCTCTCTTCCAAATTTTTCGAGCAGTCCAACCCTAGATCCAACTCCCTCCGCGTCGCCGGACATCTCCGCCCGCCGGCCGACGCGTCCACCCCGCCCGGCCACCTCACTCCGGCGAATCACACGCTGACACCTTAGCAGCGCCACCGCCACGCACCAATCACGGCGTGCCACCTGTCCATCGCCGGCTCCCTCCACCGCGCCACCCGCGGCGCCCAGATCCGGCCCGCCCGGGCCCAAACCGCCGCCGCCCGAGTCTTCCTCCGCCGCCGCCTCCTTGCTTCTGCCGCACCGGTCTCCGCCGCCGACTGCCGCCTCGCCTCACCTTCCCCGCCGCCGCACCCGCTCGCCAGAGCTCGCCGGATTCCGACGAGTCGCGCTGTCCACGCTCCTCCGCCGGCCTCGGACACCGCGCTCCGCCACCCGCGCGTGCCGCCCTCTTCCTGACCCCGCGTTCCCTCGCCGCCGTCCTACTCCCCGTCGACCCCGCCGCCAACTCCGGCGACCGGATCCACCCGGACCTCCTCCCGGTGCCACCGCCCTTGCCTCGATCGGGAGAATGGCGTCGTCCGCCGTTGACCGCGACCTGGGCCGGCCCAGCTCCCCCGGCCCAGCGCAGCGCCAAGCCAGGCCCAGTCGGGCCAGATTCGTGACGCACCAGGCTCAGCGTCCCCCTGCTTCGGTCGGCGTGGGAGGCCCAGCCCCGCTGCCCCAAGCCGGCTCCTCTGCAGATGGGCCAAGGCCCATGGGTGAGCCGCCCCCAGCGCATGCTCCAATTTTAGGATTCGGCCCGTGATGTTTTTTTTCAGCGCCTGGGATTTTCCTATTTATCCAGAGATTGCCAATTTTGCAGAAAAGCCCCCCTAGTTCATGCATTTAATAACTCACTAACCGTGCATCGGATTAAAATGTTTTATATATGAAACTTGCTCAGAATTTTATGTAGATTAATAATATCCAACTTTCATCTATGTTTGAAATGTTTAAAATGCTGTTTCTTTAATTTTTGCTCCTATGCCATGTTAAAATGCTTTAATTCATAACTAAATAACCGTAGCTCCGATTTAAATAATCTTTATATGTAAATGGGGTAGAAAAATGCCTAGTTTAACATGGTGGCTTCAATTTGCATGTTTAACAACTCTAAAATAATGTTTAGGGCAGAACAGTACCAAACCTTAAATTATGCATATGAGGATTTTCCGGAATTGTTGTTCGTTGCTTCCGGCCTCATTTGAACTTGCCTAGATAGGTAGGTTTGTTGTGCTTCACCTCTTGCCATGTTAATCAAAATTTAATATTGTTGGGGTACATAAACGAGAGAGAACTAAATAATTGATGTGGTGTTTTGTCAATATGCATCCCGATGCATATTGAGCTCCACTTAATTTGTAGGAGTGATTGTGCACTTTGCCATGCTATGCATACTTAAACCGGACATGCATCATACTTGATTGTGCATCATGCCATGATTATGTGATGGTTGTTTACCATGATTGTTTGCTCCTTTCCGGTGTTTGCTCCTTCGGGTTGATTCCGTGAACGTCGCGTTTGTGAGGATCCGTTTGTCTATGTTCCGTTTGTCTTCTTCATGGACTCGTTCTTCTTCCTTGCGGGATCTCAGGCAAGATGATCATACCCTTGAAATCACTACTATCTTTGCTTTGCTAGATGCTCGCTCTTTTGCTATGCCAATGCTACGATGCCTACCATTTGCTTGTCAGCCTCCCAAATTGCCATGTCAAACCTCTAACCCACCATGTCCTAGCAAACCGTTGATTGGCTATGTTACCGCTTTGCTCAGCCCCTCTTATAGCATTGCTAGTTGCAGGTGAAGATTGGAGGCCGTTCCTTGTTGGAATATTTATTTACTTGTTGGGATATCACTATATATCTGATTTAATTAATGCATCTATATACTTGGTAAAGGGTGGAAGGCTCGGCCTTATGCCTGGTGTTTTGTTCCACTCTTGCCGCCCTAGTTTCCGTCATATCGGTGTTATGTTCCCGGATTTTGCGTTCCTCACGCGGTTGGGCTATAATGGGAACCCCTTGACAGTTCGCCTTAAGTAAAGCTTTTCCAGCAATGCCCAACATTGGTTTTACCATTTGCCACCTAGCCTTTTCTTTTTCCCTTGGGGGTCGCGCGCCCAAGGGTCA
>NC_041392.1:265734764-265763913 GCF_002162155.2 Triticum dicoccoides
CTGCGGGGCCACCTCGGGGAAACTTGAGGGTTGGTTTTACTCGTAGCTAGTCTCATTTGAGTGTGCCCTGAGAAAGAGATATGTGCAGCTCCTATCGGGATTTGTCGGCACATTCGGGCGGTGTTGCTGGTTTAGTTTTACCCTGTCGAAATGTCGTGTTGTACCGGGATACCGAGTCTGATCGGAATGTCTCGGGTGGAGGTCTATTCCTTCGTTGACCGTGAGAGCTTGTGATGGGCTAAGTTGGGACACCCCTATAGGGATTTGAACTTTCGAAAGCCGTGCCCGCGGTTATGGGCAGATGGGAATTTGTTAATGTCCGGTTGTAGAAAACCTGAAGTTGACCTTAATTAAAATGAATCAACCGCGTGTGTAACCCTGATGGTCTCTTTCTGGTGGAGTCCGGGAAGTGAACACGGTGTTGGAGTTATGCTTGACGTAGGTAGTCTAGGATCACTTCTTGATCATACTTTTATCGACCATGCTTTGCCTTCTCTTCTCGCTCTCATTTGCGTATGTTTAGTCACCATATATGCTAGTCGCTTGCTGCAGCTCCATCTCATATCTTGCCTTACCTATGAGCTTAAATAGTCTTGATCGCGAGGGTGCGAGATTGCTGAGTCCCCGTGGCTCACAGATACTTCCAAAACCAGCTTGCAGGTGCCAATGAGACTATGCAGATGACGCAACCAAGCTCAGGAGGAGCTCGATGAAGATCTTGTCCTTTGTGTTGTTTCGTTCTAGTTGATCAGTAGTGGAGCCCAGTTGGGGGTGATTGGGACCTTTGTCTCATTTGGGGTTCTTCTTTTATTTTGGTTCCATAGTCGGACCTTGATTGTATTTGTTTGATGTAATGCTTTATTCTTGCAATTGTGTGAAGTGGCGATTGTAAGCCAACTATGTATCTCTTTCCCTTATGTATTACATGGGTTGTGTGAAGATTACCTCACTTGCGACATATGCCTTCAATGCGATTATGTCTCTAAGTCGTGCCTCGAGACGTGGGAGCTATAGTCGCATCGAGGGTGTTACACTAAGCTCCCTTACCTTTGACAGGATTGGCAGGAGACGTCCGGACAGATCAACTGTCCGGCTCCTTTGCCCGAAGGCCCAGCGGATGCTCGTTTGGCGAAGCTGCTGGTACCGGCACCCTATGTGGTGCCGGAGAAGAAGGCGCAGAAGAAGGCCACGGGGACTCGAAAGAGTGCCCGACACCCGGAGGTGTCGGATTCATCATCCGATGACTCGACGCACTCCTCCCACGAAGACGAGGAGAATGAAGAAGAGACCTCTCCCCCTCCAGCGGGGGAAGGGAATAAAAGGAAGGCCGCCCCAATTGGGGAGGCCGAAGGGTCCAAGAAGGGGAAAACCCTTTCTCCGGACTACTCCACCAACGCCAACGACGGCAAAGAGGAGTGGCCGCTTAGGGCCAAGCCCCTGGCGAAATCATAAGTATCCGGATACCAGAGTAATTCATAGTATTCCTTTATTGCACAGCTTTCCCTTATGTCGAATATGATTATGCAGCCCACCCAAAGACCGGCTCGACGCGTCATCGAGCGGTTCACTGGACTCGTCGGATGTGAATTCGCTTCCGACGGCTTCCTCCCCCCGCCCTACAGACGACGCCGAAGTGTTGTCCCAACAGGTTCCAAGCCGGGAGGAGGTGGTCCTGGAGGCGCCGCAAGGCGACCTCCCGGACTCCAGGAGTAAAGGGGATAAAATCCCCTAGGGCTCCAAGTCCGGCTCTAGGCCGGACACCGCTCCGGAACCTTCAAAGGTTCCAGAGTTCGGCGGGCGACCTCCTTCCAAGAGGAGCAAGCCCTCTGTGCCGGTGACCCCCGTCCAACCGGAGGCGCCGGACAGTCTGTTGGAGGCGCTCAAAGGCGCCTCCATCGACGAGGAGCACCGCACCATTATGAGTGCGGTAGTCCAGAAGGTTCAGTCCGCCAAGAGCGGACTGACTAAAGCTTGTACTAGCCTTTTAACAGTCTTTGAGGTAAGTAAAGAATGCGTAAATAATATTACCGCTAGACAGTAGCCCCTGATGCTCTGTTTGGCGTTCGGGAAGAAAGCCGAATAGAGGATCAAATAAAATTCGCAGGAGTCTAACAAAAAGGAGTCAATATGCGTATGCAGGCTTCTCTGCTGGCGTCCGCCGCACTGACTGCGGAAGTGGACACGCTAAAGCAGAACCTCGAGCAGTCGAGCAAGAGCTCAGGCGTGCCAAGAAGAAGCTCAAGGACAAGGAAGGTAAGAAATACCTTGTTTAAATATACATATATATATATATATATATATATATATATATATATATATATATAAAGGTGCAATTGCAAAAAATGACAGGATTATCATGGCTATTGTAGGGGCCATGTCTGAGGTGGCGACCCTTAAGCAAGCGCTGCTCGAGGTCGAGAAGAGGGCGGCCACGGAGCGCACCGAGCGGGAGAAGTATGAGGCGAGGTTGGCAAGGTGCGGCAGGAGCTCTAGGCTCTCATGGAAAAACATGAGAATTTGGAGCTTGACTCAAAGACGCGAGCGTCCGAGCTCGCGGTGGCTATTGAAAATGCCAAGTCTGCCAAGGCCGAATCCCAGAAGACCCTCCAGGAGTTGGATGAGGTGAAAAAGATAGCTGCGGGTAAGGTATTCTTTATGCAAAGCAAACACGTAAACATAAGTTACTTGTTACTTACCCGAATCCGGAGCTCTCCACGAGCATTCGCAGATCTTCCCCGTAGCGTGTCCGATGCCACCGCATTCTATCGAGCCGAGGAAGGCAGCTCGACAGAGAAGGTGTTCTGGTCTCAGTATGCTGAGGCCGAACACCCCATGCCCCTGAGCGGCCAGCTGAAGCAACAGGTTGAGCTCCACAAGGTGGCCGAACAGGCCATAAAGGGCCTCATAATTCAGCTGTGGCCTGGAGAGGCTCTGCCTGGGAGCTATTTCGGGCTGGTGCGGCGGCTGATGGGGGCCTGTCCAAGGCTCGAAGTCATCAAGCGCTCCGTCTGCATTGAAGGCGCCCGTAGGGCCCTTGCCCGTGCTAAGGTGCACTCGAGCAAGCTGGATGCTGAGAAGCTTGTGAAGGACGGGCCACCGCCGGGGAAGGAGCATCGCAAGCCCGAGAATTATTATAAGGATGTTCTGAAGGGTGCCTGCCTTATGGCGGATGAATGTTCCAAAGATGTAATTTTTGAGTAAAACTCGCTCGTTTTGTCCTGTGCGCTGAAAACTTGTTGATATGCGCTAAGAAATGCTGTAGGAATTTAAAATATTACCTTCTGTACGGCTGTTTATCAATTTTGAGAGATGGCGAGTCGTCGGCTTCTGCCCCCGTGCCGCTAGTGCTGGGGTGTTCGGGCATAAACCTGAGCACTCTTTTTCCCATGTTTGGGTCCTTCGAGGGAGGCGCTCAGCCCAACGAACAAGGCAATCGAACTATCATGCGTGAATACTCTCACTTAGCCATAGAATTCTATAATTTTAAATATCTGTGAAGCCCCTGGTATTCGTAAGACCGATTTTGGGGCGCTATCCATGCCTTGGCCGGACAGAGTCGACTCCTCGCTCCAAGCGGCATAAGTCTTTAGGGACTCGAAAAACCTCTCGAACAGCGACCAACTCTCGCTTCATCATGACCGTCAGTTTTAGCTTTCTCTACTGAGGTGCTCGACCCAGCTCGACTGGGGCACAATCGCAGTAGTTCTCCTAGTGCTACCTTAGCCGATATAGCAGAACGTAAGGCACCAAAACATAGGAGCCGGGCAAACCCAACTATCGACCCAAGACATGATTCGGAGCCGATGCATATAATGCTATAAGTTCGGGGTGCCGCACTTGTTAAAGTGTTCGGACTTCTCACACCATACTGAGGGGTACTAAAGCCCCTGGCGTATTTTGGCCGTATCAAAGTGTACGGGTGCAACATGTCATTAAGGAGCATATATTTGTAAAAAAAAGTAATGCAAAAATAGACAAAGGCTATGCATTGTTTATTAAAAAGGGCTGCGATCAAACTAGAACGATACAAATAATGCGATAAGCAAAAGGTTGGACTATTTAACATGTCCGTTCCAGGGGCGGGCTGCTGAATGGTAAGCGAAACAGGTATACTGCTCGTGATAGAGACCACCTGGGAGTTCCGTAGTGCGGCATGGCTTGTCTGCTTCCCTAGTTCTTGCATTGTTTGTGCGGCAATTAAACTGCCGAACAGGCCTTCCGAAGAGTGGAGTCCTGAAAGTAAGAGAAAATTAAAAAATCGGCAGCCCTTGGTGCAGTTTAAGCCATGTTTCGGGTGTGCCATGATGGTGCCCCTCCCCCTGCACCCATGGTATTTCTAGAGCGTAGTTATGTATGCGAAGTACTGGTGTCGCATTTTTGCGAGGGCTGGGGTTGGGGCCGCAATGCTATGCCTGCTCGGAACATGCCAGGCGGTCTTGTTGTAGGTTACTCCGGGCGCGCTCGACGGTGTGCGGACGTTTAATGGCCGGACTGGAGAACTGCCTGGAGAGGCTGCTTTGTACTTCCGCAACAAGGGCCGCCGTGTGCTCCTCCGTTCGGAGAGAGCGTTCGGTGTTTCCATTGACCGTAATTACTCCTCGAGGGCCTGGCATCTTGAGCTTAAGGTATGCGTAGTGCGGTACCGCATTGAACTTGGCAAATGCGGTTCGCCCGAGCAGTGCGTGATAGCCACTGCGGAATGGGACTATGTCGAAGATTAACTCCTCGCTTCGGAAATTATCCGGAGATCCGAAGACCACTTCAAGTGTGACTGAGCCTGTATAGTTGGCCTCTACACCTGGTATTATGCCTTTAAAGGTCGTTTTGGTGGGCTTAATCCTCGAGCGATCTATGCCCATTTTCCGCACTGTATCCTGGTAAAGCAGGTTCAGGCTGCTGCCACCGTCCATAAGGACTGTAGTGAGATGAAATCCATCAATAATTGGGTCTAGAACCAATGCGGTGAATCCGCCATGACGGGTGCTAGTGGGATGGTCCCTTCGATCAAAGGTGATCGGGCAGGAGGACCATGGGTTGAACTTTGGGGCGACTGGCTCAACCGCGTATACGTCCCTTAACGTGCGCTTCCCCTCCCTCTTGGGGATGTGGGTTGCGTATATCATGTTCATCGTCCGCACTTGTGGGGGAAAACCCTTCTGTCCACTATTGTTCGGCGGCCGGGGCTCTTCTTCGTCATCATGCAGCCCCTTGTCAGTATTTTCGGCATTTAACTTGCCTGCCTGCTTGAACACCCAACAATCCCTGTTGGTGTGATTGGCCGGCTTTTCGGGGGTGCCATGTATCTGGCACAAGCGGTCGAGTATTCTGTCCAAACTGGACGGCCCCCTAGGATTTCTTTTGAATGGCTTTTTCCGCTGACCGGATTTATAGCCTCTGAATCCGACATTAACTGCCGTATCCTCAGGGTTGTCACCGTTAATGCGGCGCTTCTGCTTGTTGCGACGCGACCTGCCACTACTGTCCCTGGTATCCGAATTACCAGGGTTCTTGGTCATGTTGTTGCTACGAGCAAGCCAGTTGTCTTCTCCCGTGCAAAAGCGGGTCATGAGTGTCGTGAGTGCTGCCATAGATTTCGGCTTTTCCTGTCCAAGGTGCCACGCAAGCCACTCGTCACGGATATTGTGTTTGAAGGCTGCTAGGGCCTCTGCGTCCGGACAGTCGACTATTTGATTTTTCCTTGTTAGGAACCGTGTCCAGAATTGCCTGGCCGATTCCTCTGGCTGCTGAATTACGTGGCTTAGGTCATCGGCGTCTGGTGGTCGCACATAAGTGCCCTGGAAATTGTCGAGGAATGCGGCTTCCAGGTCCTCCCAACAACCGATTGATCCTGCTGGCAAGCTGTTAAGCCAAGCCGAGCTGGTCCTTTAAGCTTGAGTGGGAGGTATTTGATGGCGTGGAGATCATCGCCGCGGGCCATGTGGATATGAAGGAGATAATCCTCGATCCATACTGTAGGATCTGTTGTGCCATCATATGATTCGATGTTTACGGGTTTGAAACCCTCAGGGATTTGATGATCCATTACTTCATCTGTGAAGCATAGTGGGTGTGCGGCGCCTCTGTACTGGGCTATATCATGACGTAGCTCCAATGAGCTTTGTCTACTGTGTTCGTCCCTACTGGATTTGTGTCCGGCGTGACGGTTACCGTCCTGAGTCGCGGGGCGCCCACGCAATCCGTAGATCGACCTTATTTGCCTTGCCTTGTCCTCCAATATATCTCGCAGGTCTGGCGCAATTTCCCGTGCCTTGGTACGGGGTGCAGCTTGAGTGGAGGGCCGAGAGGCCTCTCTGTCGTGACCACGAGGTGGCCGGTCGGCCGTATCAAGTGCTGGTGATGTAGGTTTAAGTGCTTCTTCCTCTAATCGGGGTAGCAACCTGCGCTTTGGGTAGCTCTTGGAGGGGCGTTCGAGTTTATGCTCTTCGGCTGCAAGGACTTCAGTCCATCTGTCGACTAGCAAATCTTGATCAGCTCTAAGCTGTTGCTGTTTTTTCTTGAGGCTTCTTGCCGTGGCCATGAGCCTGCGTTGAAAACGCTCTTGCTCGATGGGATCCTCTGGCACGACGAATTCGTTGTCATCGAGGCTTGCCTCGTCTTCGGAGGGAGGCATATAATTATTGTCCTCGAACTCTCTATCTGCCGCTCTCTCATGAGGGCTGGCTTCTCCATCCTCCTGTGCTGAATCTTGCTGGAGGGGGTTTTCTTCGGCACTCTCCGGAGTATTATTATCTCCCGTGCTGGAGTCACCGTATTTGCTTTGGCGGGATTTTGAGCGGCGCCGCTGACGCCGGCGCTTAGGCTGTTTCTTGGAGGGGTCATCCTTCGTTGTTCCATCGCCATCTCCTTCTTTTGGGGTGTCCACCATGTATATGCCATATGACGAGGTGGCTTTCCAGGGCCCAATAGGCGCTGGTTCTTCATCGTCTCCTGCATCGGCGTCCATACCGTCGATGTCTTCGAAGTCGAAGTCGAGCATGTCGGTTAAATCATCAACAGTGGCTACAAAGTGGGTGGTGGGTAGGCTTTGAATTTCTTCATCATTCGTATCCCAACCTTGCTGACCGTAGTCCGGCCAGGGCTCTCCTGATAAAGAGAGAGACTTTAGTGTTTTCAGAATATCGCCGAGAGGCGAGTGCTAAAATATGTCCGCGGCAGTAAACTCCATGATCGGCGCCCAATTGGATTCGATCGGCAGGGGCGCGGAGGGTTCGGAGTCCGGAGAGGAGTCCGGCTCCTTGGAGTCACGAGTCTCGCGGAGTGCAGGGCTGGTGTTCGGCTCGATCGCCGTTGGGATCACAGCCGCCGAGGCGGCGTCCAACCACCCATCCTCGATCGGCGGAGTTGGCTCCGAATTAAGGGTCAAAGCCGATGCGGGTGCGGCCTCCAGGGCACTGTTTGGCGGCAGAGCTAGATCATGCTCGTCGTGACAGTGCGGCGCGCTCGGCAGTGGCTCGAATCCGTCGAGGATCAAGTCCCCGCGGATGTCAGCCGTGTAGTTTAAACTTCCAAATCTGATCTGACGGCCAGGGGCATAGCTTTCGATCTTCTCCAGATGGCCAAGTGAATTGGCCCGCTGTGCGAAGCCGCCGAAGACAAAGATCTGTCCGGGGAGGAAGGTCTCACCCTGGACTGTATCACTATCGATGATCGTAGGAGCCATCAAGCCTCACGGCGACGACACAGAGGAACTCTCAATGAAAGCACCAATGTCGGTGTCAAAACCGGCGGATCTCGGGTAGGGGGTCCCGAACTGTGCGTCTAGGCCGGATGGTAACAGGAGGCAAGGGACACGAAGTTTTACCCAGGTTCGGGCCCTCTTGATGGAGGTAAAACCCTACGTCCTGCTTGATTAGTATTGATGATATGGGTAGTACAAGAGTAGATCTACCACGAGATCGGAGAGGCTAAACCCTAGGAGCTAGCCTATGGTATGATTGTTGTTCTGTATGTTGTCCTACGGACTAAAACCCTCCGGTTTATATAGACACCGGAGAGGGTTAGGGTTACACAAAGTCGGTTACAATGGTAGGAGATCTGCATATCCGTATCTCCAAGCTTGCCTTCCACGCCAAGGAAAGTCCCTTCCGGACACGGGACGAAGTCTTCAATCTTGTATCTTCATAGTCCAGGAGTCCGGCTGAAGGTCTAGTCCGGCCAACCGGACACCCCCTAATCCAGGACTCCCTCAATGCCTTTGCCATGGAATTCATCCCTAGGTATGATCAATTACCCTCCATGGATTCATTTTGATCCATGGATGCAACATAATTTTCTATATCATGAGAGGGAATGACCAAATCACTATACATTTGGTTAGTTTCATATTTGTTGCTAATATAAAGGGGCCGAAATATTTTATTGCTATTTCATTTGTTTATTTCGGCTATACATACTTTGGTGGGTGAATTCTACATGGACCTCATGGTAATGGCCGATACCTATCTATCGCCCTGAGAATATATCTAAGAATGGCCGGTGTGGTATTCTAACATTGTCCTTAGTTTGAGTAGAGATTGAGATAAGTGCTTGCAAAGGAAGTTGTCAAATTGATGCCATTGAAGATATTATGCATAGACCAATTCATCAAAATTGCAAAGTGAACTTATGTTTTGATTCGGTGTGCTTTGGCTTATTAGTTTTCAGAATTTACGTAAGGCCAAATCATGGTTGATTTTATTATTGAACATCATGTTGACATCATGCATAATATTGTTTTAGCTTTATCTCTTTAGTACCATGGAGATTATATATTGATGGTTAAATGTCTAACAATGGCCAAGGTGTTGGTGTTGTTTATTTATCTCCATATGAAGCTATTTTGTGAAGCCTCATGCCGCTTAAAATATTTTTGCACAATGATCAAAGCCGAATATGCATTGTTATTCGGATTGGAGCTTTGCCTTGCTATAGGTTCTATACATATTGAGGCTTCCAGTGATTCATTATTAGTAGTGCAACAAATATCCAAGGGTTATCAACGTTTTGATGAATCACTTATAGTTTATCTTTTGGTATGTCTAGATGCAAGATTTACCTTGGGTTGCTTTAAAATTGTTCATATATCTAGACATGACAATTCGAAAGAGTTGTCACAGCAAGCATTTGGCTACTATGTTAACCATGGTGTATTGCATTTCTATCAATAGCCGATGCTAGGTCTTGTCAACATAGGTAAGGCCGAATCGAAGCCCATCTCTTCGGCCACTTATGAAACTTTTATGCAGATGAAGTAAGGATTGAAGGAAGTTCATTCTTGATTATCTGCAAAATCCTAACGAAAGGGAGAACAATATGGTTCGGAGGATGGTTTTGGTCTATGGAACCTTATCACCGGATTGTTATAGAAGCTGAGAAGTTTTCACCCAAGTTTGCATCAAGAGGTTCAAACAAGCAATGGCCGATATATACTTACCGTCCTAAGAACATGCAAAATGGCCGATGGAGTGTTGACATCGTCCTTAGAAAAAGCATCGTGCAAGTTATTTTTCGGCACACAAGTTTGTCGAAAAATAGGGGGGCATGTGTTGACACTAGATTTTGACACGACCAAGAACTTAATTAAGATGGCCTCAAATGGAGAAGTGCTCAAAGTGAGAAAGTTCCATATCGTCAAAAGGAGAAACTTTCATATTTGGGCCATAGCCATCCGGTCTCATCTCTAAGGCCGAAGTTGTGTTTGAAGTACTCAGATTTTATATTCAGAACACTATTAAGCTGATTACACCCCAAGATGGCCTTATATGAGAAATGTTTCCACATGGATTGTCTTCATCTCGTCGAGAAGATCGATTTCGATATAAAAACGTCTAAATCGGAATTCATATGCAAAAGTTAGAGCCAAAACAGTGCGCTGCATAAGTTTGCCCCGGAAGTTCCGGGCAAAACTTCCGGGGAGGTTCTGGGCTAAACCGAAAGTTTGCACGCCGTGCGCCCCGAAGACTGGAATTTTAACATTGTTTGCATATTTGCGGGGCCGATTTCGACATTAAGATGACCTCGGATGAAAAAGTGATTAACTGAAGAGTTTTTCTCCATTGCAAGATTTACAACTTTGCTTTTGGGACCATCGTCATCCGAAGTAGTATGCGGCCTGCAGATTCAGTGCAAGAGGGCTACTTGGTATAATTTCAGCCCGGAAGTTCCGGGCCAGACCGGAAGTTCCGGCCCTTGTAGTCCGAGTTAAGGTAATTTTTGATGATTTGGACGTGATTTGAGTCCTTTTCTTGTACGGGAAGTCCAGCCACCTCATATATATGTAAGGGGTGACGGCCGATTGAACAACACACAATCGAACAAATCTATCTACACCTTTTACCTTTACTTTTCCTTCTCCCTTGTTCTTCTTCTTCCTCGTTCTTCGTTCGTTCTTCTTGTTGTAGGGCGGCGAACCTCGAGGCCCTCGGGACGACCAGGTCGACCTAGGGCAGCCCATAGCCGCCGCGCGCCCTGACGGGGTCCCTCCCGGGCGTGTGGGGTTTCGGGTCATGAAAAGCACCCGCCGGATTGCTTGCGTACCACGCTTCCGGACGGGTCTCCTTCGACGCGAGCTGTGGTGCATCACCCTTGGCATTGGAGGTACACGGTGACGTGTTTGTGTGCGAACACCTAGTCATGCGTGGGCCGAAAGCCACAGACAGACTCCATCGGAGCTACATCGTGATGCGGCCCGATATAGAGACGCCGCACACCCTCTTTGCTTGACTGGCGAAGTCATGGAACATGAATTCCTAGAAGGGTTCAAACCCGTGAATATCGAATCATACGATGGAACCACAGATCTCGCGGTATGGATCGAAGACTTCATTCTCCATATTCATATGGTCCACGGCGATGACTTTCATGCCATTAAATACCTTCCCCTAAAACTCAAAGGAGCAACCCGGCACTGGTTGAACAGCCTGCCCGAAAATTCCATCGGCAACTGGGAGAACTTGGAGAAGCCTTCCTTGACAACTTCCAAGGTACATATGTTCGACCTTCGGACGCAGATGACTTAAGCCCTATAGTTCAACAGCCCGGAGAGTCTGCCAGGAAATTCTGGACTAGGTTCTTAACTAAAAAGAACCAGATCGTCGACTATCCAGATGCCGAAGCCCTAGCGGCCTTCAAACACAGCATCCACGACGAATGGCTCGCCCGCCACCTCGGCCAAGAAAAGCCGAAGTCCATGGCAGCCCTCACGACACTCATGACCCGCTTTTGTGCGGGTGAGGGTAGTTGGCTGGCCCGTAGCAAAAACCATGCAAGCGACACCGGCACCCCTGAAGCCAAAAATAGCAACGACAAGTCCCGACGCAATAGATATAAGTGTCGAAACAACAATGAAAACACCGATGATACGACAGTCAATGCCGGATTCAGTGGCTCTAAGTCCTGTCAGCGGAAGAAGCCGTTCAAAAAGAACAATTCGGGCTCATCTAGCTTGGACCGCATACTCGATCGTCCGTGCCAGTTCATGGCACCCCAGACAAACCACCCAATTATACCAACAGAGATTGTTGGGTTTTTAAACAAGCCGACAAGTTAAATGCCAAAAGCAAGGAGAAGGGATCGCAAAGTGAAGACGACGACAAGGAGCCCCAGCCACCAAACATAGGGGGACAGAAGAAGTTTCCCCCTCAGGTCAAAACGGTGAACATGATATATGCTACTCACATCCCCAAGAGGGAGCGTAAGCGCGCGCTCAGGGACGTGTACGCGATAAAGCTAGTCGCCCCAAAATTTAATCCATGGTCATCATGCCCTGTCACTTTCGACCACCGGGATCATCCGACCAGTATCCCTCACGGCGGTTCAGCCGCACTGGTCCTGGATCCAATAATTGATGGGTTCCACCTGACACGAGTCCTGATGGACGGTGGCAGCAGCCTCAACTTGCTCTATCAGGATACAATGCGCAAGATGGGCATTAATCCATCATGGATCAAGCCCACCAAGACTACCTTTAAAGGACTCACACTAGAGGTTGTGTTCGGATCTTCGGACCACTTCCGAAGCAAGGAGCTAATCTTCGATATCGTCCCCTTTCACAGTGGCTATCAGGCACTGCTTGGACGAACCACATTTGCTCAATTCAATGCGGTGCCACACTACGCTTATTTCAATCTCAAGATGCCCGGACCACGCGGCATCATAACAGTTAATGGAAACACAGAACGCTCCCTCCGTACCGAGGAGCACACCGCTGCCTGAGCAGCAGAAGTACAGAGCGGACTTTTCAAACAGAACCTCAATTCGGCGGCCGAGCCGCCTGGACATTGTCAAAAGAGTCCGGACTACTCTACAGCAGGACAGCTCAGCTCGTCAAGATCTCGACTAGCAATTCGGCCTCCGTCCCAGTCCCGATCAAGTAGCGGTGTTCGTACCACGCGTACATAACTACGCACTCAAGATACCATGGGCATAGACGGAGGCATAATTGGCATGTGATCCACAATACGGCTCGACCGCTCTCGGACACACATACCCTCACCGTTTTCTTTTCTCCTTTTCAGATTTTCTTTCCACAGGTTCCCCCTGGTGGTCGAATCATCGGCCCTTTCAAAGGATAAATATACCAAGTTGACACAAAGCACAGATGTATAGGGGAATTTTTGGGTAGTCTCTTTAACAATCACTCTACCTATTTTCAGGACCCACACACAGCTCTCTCTTGGTCGTGGCTTAGCCCCGTTGCTTATTGCACTATTTGTATCAATGCGCTTCAATGTATTAATAAAATTATAACGGAAACAATTTGCGGCCCAAATTTTGCGACCTTGGCTCATTACCCTTGCTCTTTTTTCTGTTTTCCTTTTTCTATTGATAACCTTATCAGATAGCACCCGTACACTTTGGTACATTCCAATTTGCCAGGGGCTTCATAGTGCCCCACAACACGGCAACAAAGTCCGAACACTTTCTACTGTTCGGCACCCCGAATTTAGCACTATATGCATTGGCTCCGAATCATGTCTTTGGTCAATAGTTGGGTTGCCCGGCTCATGTGCTTGCTACCCTATGTTCCACTACATCGGCTAGGGTAGTAAAGGGAGAACTACTGCGATTGTGCCCTGGTTTACCCGGATGAGCACCTCAGTAGAGAAAGCCGAAAACTGACTGTGATGATGCGGCAAGAGCCGGTCAGCTCTTCGGAGGTCTCAAATCATTAGAGATTTTTTCCGCATTATGTGAGGGATTGGTACTTGCCCGATCAGGTGTTTATAGCTTCCTAGTTCAGATACCAGGGGCTGTGCCTAAATTTTTATCGTCAAACTCCTATGGCTAAGTGAGGGCATTCAAGCCGCATAGTCTGATTTCCTGGTTCGCTGCGCTAAACACCTCCTTCAAGGACCAAACAATTGGATCAAGAGTGTTTAGATTACATCCGGAACACCCCCGTACTTCCTACATGGGGGCAGAAGCCGACGACTGGCCAACTCTCAGATTTCACATAATACGGCCGCACAGGAGATGAATTTTTTTAAACAAACCTTATATTACATAACAAAATTTATTTCATCATACAAGGCAGAGACAACATGAAGATATTCATTCGAAAATAACGTCTTGCGCACATTGCGTTGCCACAATACGAGACCCCTCCAGGACATCGGCAAAATACCGCTCGGGTGTGCGTTGCTCCTTGCCCTCTGGCGGTCCCTCGGTCATAAGCTTGACGGCGTCCATCTTCGCCCACCACACCTTCACGCGGGCGAAGGCCATGCGCGCACCCTCAACCCAGGCCGATCGCTTGACGACCTCCAGCCGAGGACAGGCGTTCACCAGCCGCTTCACGAGCCCGAAGTAGCTACAGGGCATAGCTTCGGCAGGCCACAACCGGATTATTAGATCCTTCATGGCCAATTCGGCCACCCTATGTGGCTCAACCAGCTGTTTTAGCTGATCACTAAAGGGCATTGGATGTTCTGGCGCAAGATATTGCGACCAGAAAAGCTTCTTCGCTGAGCTCCCCTCTTCGGCTCGGAAGAACTCCACAGCGTTGGACACACTGCATGGCAGATCTGCAAATGCCCTTGGAGAACTCCGAATCTGGGTTAGTAAGAAATACTTCTTCTTCACATACTTGCTTTGCATACTAAACGCCTTACCCATCGCGATCTTCTTGGCCTCTTGGATCTCCTGGAGGGCACCCTGGGCTTCAACCCGGGCCACTTCCGCGCTTTGGCGAGCCTTGGCGAGTTCGGTCTCCCGAGCCAAAACATCGCACTCCAAGGTCTCGCACTTCTTCACAGCGTCATGGAGCTCTTGCTGGACCTCGTTCAGCCTGGCCTTAAGCCTCTTACGAGCGGCCTGCTCCTTGACAGCTTTCCCCTCGGTTTCGGCCAGGGCCTTTTTAAGGGCCTCGACCTCGGTCGTCGCTCCTACACATATCATGACACTACGGTCAATATACATCATTTATTCTTTCTGAATATATAGTGAGCCATTACATACCTTGCTGGTCTTCCAGCTGCTTCCTCGCTTGGCCGAGCTCCTCCTCGGCCCGCTCCAGTCTCTGCTTTAGCCCGTGACTTCGGCAATGTGTGAGGCCGCGCCCAGCAACGATGCCTGCTTATTCACATAAGACACATTTGGTTAGTTTCCTACGGAATTTAATTGATCCTCTATCCGGCTTTTCTTTCCGAACACCGGACAATGTCTCGGGGGCTACTGTCTATATTGGGATTTTCTCTTTTGCGCTGCTTACCTCAAAACCTGTCAGCAGGCCGCAGCAGGCTTCGATCAGTCCGCTCTTGATGGACTGAACCTTCTTAATCACCGTACCCATAATGATACGGTGTTCTTCCACAATGGAAGCACCTCGTAGTGCTTCCAGTAGATTATCCGGCGCCTCTGGTTGGACAGATGTCACCGACGGGACGGGCACACCTCCTTCTCTTGAAGGAGGCTGCTTGCCGGATTCCGGAGCCATATGGGTCTCCGGATCCGTGCCCGGATGGGGGCCGAACTGAGCATGCCCCCCATCGTCAGTCTCCATGGGGGTTTGTTCCCCCATGTGTCCGGCGGCCGAGGTTTCACCCTCCGGCGCCACCGTGACGGCCTCCTGAACCTCTCCCTGGCCCGGAAAGGTCCTTTGGGACAGCACCTCATCGTCTACCTTGGCCTTGGGAGAGTAAGCGGCCGGCGATGACTCGCTGGCCATCGACTTTGAATCCAACGAGCCTCTTGATGAGGACTGCTGGGAGCTGTCATGGGCCGGACTGTAATAACATGATTAACCATATTAATACCATAAAATGGAGGAGCCGGATAAATGGACGCGTGCGGGTTCTTAGTACTCATGATGCAGCCAGGGGCTTGTTCCGGGGGCATCGCTCTGGACTGTTGTCGATGTCCCACACGGAGTTATCCGCGAGAGGACCTTTCCCCCTCTTGGGCGCCTCCACCTCCAGATTTGTGGAAGCCGCCCTCTTCTTCTCCCCCCATCAGGACGAGAGTCACTTTCCTCCTCCTCCTCCTCATCTTCGGCGGCAGAGGAGAGGGTCTTGTCTTCAGACTCAAGTCCGAAGCGCCCATACGGTGGGGGCCACTCCGGACCCCCTTGGCCTTCTTCTCCGGCGCCTTATAGGGCGCCGGTACCAGCATCTTCGCCAGGCGTAGGATGACTGGTTCATCGGGCAACGGAGCCGGACACCGAATTCGCTCCGCTCTCTCCGTCCATACCTGAAATAACAAAGTTTAGATATCCTCCTTGAGACAAGCAAGTAGAGGATGCGTAAAAGGCTTACCTCATTGGCGGAATGGGTAATGTCATGCCAGCGGTCCGAGTCTATGGCTGGCGGCGTCTCGTTGTCTTTGAAGAGCAACTTCCAGGCATCTTCATGAGTGGTTCCGAAGAGCCTTTCCAGAGTTTGGTACTTCTTCGGATTGAATTCCCATAAAGGGCGACTTCGGCTTTGGCATGGGTGAATCCGGCGGACTAGCATCACCTGGATCACGTCGACGAGCTTAACGTTTTTATCCACCATGCTTTGAATGCACGTTTGTAGCGCTATCAGCTCGTCTAATGAAGACCAATTTGGACCCTTCTCAATCTAGGAGGTGAGCCGCATTGGAGCTCCGAATTTGAACTCGGCAGCCGCGGCCCAGGTGGTGCCGCGGGGCTCTTTGATGTAGAACCACAATTTCTGCCACTCCTTGACAGTCTCCACGAAAGTACCTTTTGGCCAGGTGACATTGGGCAGCTTGCTCACCATGGCGCCTCCGCACCCCGCGTACTGGCCATCCACCATCTTTGGCTTCACGTTGAAGACCTTGAGCCACAGTCCGAAGTGGGGTTGGATGCGGAGGAAAGCCTCACACACGACAATAAATGTCGAGATGTTGAGGAAAGAATTCGGGGCTAGATCATGGAAGTCTAGCCCGTAATAGAACATCAGACCGCGGACGAAAGGGTGGAGTGGAAACCCTAGACCGCGGACGAAATGAGGGATGAATACCACCCTCTCGTTGGGCTTTAGTGTAGGGACGACTTGCCCCTTGGTCAGAAGACGGTGGGCGATTTCCTTCGCCAGATACCCGGCCGCCCGAAGCTCAATAATGTCCTTGTCCTTGACGGAGGAGGCCATCCACTTGCCTTGACCTCCGGATCTGTACATGGTTGAGTGCTTGCTCGAGTTGGTAAAGATGAGAACTTGGGCGCTGGAGCTCGAGGATGGAAGAACAGAGAAAGAGAGGAGGCGTGGGTGAAGAAAGGGAGTCCTTATCCCCTTATAAAGGCAGTAAATATCGAACGCCTCCCCACTCACCCTAAAACTCGCCTATTCCCAAGAGCTGTGCAAACGGCACGGTTGGATTACCCATGCCCGTATTGATGAGAATCCCGCAATAAGGGGACACGATCTCTGCTTTGACAAGACGTGCCAATGGAAACCACATCTCGAAATGCGGAATGGCGGACAAAACGGTTCGATATAATGACCGGACGGACGTGATGTCATCTTGCAAAAAGTTGTCAGCAGATGGGACTCATGAAATATTATACTCTCTATGGCTGTCTGTGTGGTACTTGTGTTGCAGATCCAGACACGTTTGTTTCATCCGAAGACTATCTTGGAGTATTCGGAAAGGGGAACCCGCCTTGCAATGCCGAAGACAATCTGCGCGCCGGACACCTCGTCATTGAAGCCTGGTCCAGGGGCTACTAAGGGAGTCCTGGACTAAGGGGTCCTCGGGCATCCGACCTATTGGAAATGGGCCGGACTGATGGGTTGTGAATATATGAAGACCGAAGACTCTACCTGTGTCCGGATGGGACTCTACTTGGCGTGGAAGGCAAGCTTGTAACCGACCCTATGTAACCCTAGATCCCTCCAGTGTCTATATAAACCGGAGGGCTAGGTCCGTAGAGATATATCATCATAATCATAGTCAGACAGGCTAGACTTTTAGGGTTTAGCCATTACGATCTCGTGGTAGATCAACTCTTGTAATACCCATATTCATCAAGATTAATCAAGCAGGAAGTAGGGTATTACCTCCATAGAGAGGGCCTGAACCGGGGTAAACCTTGTGTCCCCTGTCTCTTGTTACCATCGACCTTAGATGCACAATTCGGGACCCCCTACCCGAGGTCCGCCGGTTTTGACACCGACATCCGCCGCCATCATCAAGGAGAAGTAGAACATGGGAGTCTGCCGCCTCTTGGGTTCCATGAAGGCCACCGTAGAGGCTATGCCGACATAGACAACCAGTCTCTTACCCTCTCGTAACAAGTTTGGTCCATGCAACATAGGGACTCTTCCCCTCAGGCTGAAGTATCAGCCAGCGGGTCCACTCCGATGAGCGGTGGAAAAGCGAGTCACCCTTTGTGCTTGAATTTCACTTGATTTGTTGAAAAACTGTTTGAAATGTATGCGATCAACATGACCTCTTGTATTCATGTCCACGGACTGATACCCTGTGTGCGGATGAATGCGGGAAGAAATTTACTCGTTGCCGTTGAAGATGCCCTTGTTGTCGAGGAAATAAGACCAACTCCAACACGCAACCCCATCTTGTCCGCCCGAGTCCGTTTGGGACAAAACAGACAGATGACACGGCCCAACGCGCGGCCGCATCCTCAAATTTTGTCCGTTTGGCGTTCGACCCGTCCCATTTCCGACGCAAACATGCGCTCGGTTTGCGTCCAGATGGACGCGGAACAGACGGGCACACGGTTGCGGGTCATCCGCCTCAGGGACGCATGGTGGCCTCCCAACTACCACCCGCCGCCCAAAGTAAATGCGCACGCGCAGCCGGCCCCGGCTGTCAGCCACAGATCCTGCGGTTGTCGTCCTTCTTAAATTGGAAGCCGTGGACCTTTCAGTCCACAGCTTCCACTTCCCGGCCGGCCTGCCTCCTCAAGCCCCAACACAAGCGAGCAAACCCTAGCGAGCGCCGCCGCACACCCGCTCGCCCTCCACCCCGCCGGCTCCATGGGCTGGCATTGGATCAGTGGGAAGGGGAAGCACAACCACGAGGCCGGCTCCTCGTCTGGCCACCGCCGCTCGAGCAGGTCTGCACCTCCTGCACCACCATCCCTGCCATCTCCGTCCCCCGCCTCACCACCGGCTTTTCAGCTCGCGCCGTCGGTGGCCGGCCAGCGCAACAGGATGTACGTCCACGTCCATGTCTGCCGCCGGTACCGGGAGACGTCCTCGCCGCTCCCGTGGTGTGATGTTCATTTGCTAAACAACTGGCATCTCTCTGCGGACCACGTGCCAATCCCGGCAGTGCCGGTGAGCGACCGCGCGCCCCGCGAAAAGATCCACCGTCGCTGCCAACTGCTGCCACCGGATCTGCTGCGGGACTCCAGGTACGGCTTTGACTCGCCTCTATGGGACACTTGGTTCCGCGATGAGCACGACCTGCGTCGGCGGTCCTACTTTGGTGGCCAGCGCCCCACGCGTCCAGCTCGTGCAGACAGCCCGCCCCACGCACGCGGCCGTAGGCGTGTGCGCGGCGTCTCGCCGACGCCGTCGCCGTCACCATCTCCGTCCCCTCCACCGGCGCCAGGCATGATTGACGAAGGGGAGGCCCGGCTCATGAGGCGTGTCATGGAGGATTCCATGAACACGCACGACGAGCGGCAATAGGATGGCCTCGAAACCGCATTGGCCCTCTCTGCAGCCAGCGACGTGGCCATCCCGGAGCTGGACGTCGCCGTCAAGGAGGAGGTGCATGAGGAGCAGCCCCTCGCTGCGTGGGACCCACGTCTGGTGGGCCAGCACTGGAGTTGGTCCTGCACGACGCCGTAAATGGCTGACTCGGTGGGAGTCGGCTCATGGTCAGCAACGCCACCGCGCTCGTCGGAGCACGAGCAAGAGCCACGGGAGGAGGTAGTGCAAGCGCCACCGGCGCCTCCGATCTGACAGGGGCCGCCAACCCACCCGTGGCAGCCGTCGGCCTATGTTGACCTCTGCAGCGACAATGACTCCTAAAGACGACGGCAGCCATGGGCGACGGGCCTTTATCTACCTTTTTTATGTCTTCTATTAAGTTTTAGATTAATTAAAATGTGTGTTGAACTTTGGTACTATAGCCGTATGGGGCGTATGGACGTTTTATGTTTATATTCTTTTTTTTGCAAGTTTATTTTTTTAGGGGGGGGGGGGCAAAAATTTAAAGCCCACGACCCCGTACGGTTTAGGATGAGGCGCGTCATTGGGCGCATCGATGTCCGCACGACCGCAAACGGACGGTCGTATTCGTTTTCGTGCCCCAAACAGACGAAAAGCGAACGGACCGGACCGTTTGAAGTCGTGCCTTGAAGTTGGCCTAGATCGTGATGAGACAGTCGGTCGGCCGAATGTTGCCTGAAGCACGTACATGCAGGTGCAGCCCATGAACTCCAGTAGAAAAACGATGGCGCCCTGACGCCCTGCAATGCAAACCAAGCAGGAAAACCGAGAGGCCACTTGGCGCTGATCGGGATCCAAGGCGCGGCCGACTCGTCCCCATCCGCCACCTCCTCCCCGTGCGTGTCGCGCACACCGTGGCCTCACCGCCGAACAGCACACAGCCACAGCCAAGCTCACTCCGGGAGAGGAGGCAGGCACGTGACCGGGGGCCCTCTCCGGCGTGGACCCGTCATCTCATCTGGCGTGGCATGGGCGCCCGCCTCGCCTCGCCTCTTCACTCGTCCCCACGAAGATACACGGCTAGATTCGATCCCGCGGCGTGACCTCATTGGGTGGCCGCCCGTGCTCGCAACGCAGTGAGTCGCCGTGACCACTGTGCTCTTCTTCTGTGCTGCCGCGCGCCGGGGGCGGGCACGCAACGCAGCAGATGCGATTGGAGCATGCGCGAGCTGCAGTTGGCCATGGCGTGATGCGTCCGTACGCGATGCGCGGATACACGCGGATTCGGCTGCCGGTTGGTGGATCCATCCGTCCATGGACTGGATCGGTACCACCACCACCTCAGGCATGGGCAGGAGCATCGTGCGGGATCGCACGCGCCCCGCCCATCCGTAGCAAGCAGTCAGCTAGTAGCTGGTGATGACCCAGCCACGTAGTAGTATGTCCCAGGGTTCAGATAGGGCATGCAGACGCAGCAGTCGCCAGGGATACGGATACGGATACGGCGCAGGATAACGATCCGTCTTCTTGGACGCATACATGCAGTATGGCATGTCAGTACAAATACGCTCCAACTAGCTGAAAAAATCTTGCAAAGCGATTTCCTATCTCATGGGCGGTTTGGTTGTTTTGCACAGCGCGGACGCATGGTTTCAGTTTACACGAGACGGGAGACCACTTTATCTATCTAATGGTCTAAGACTACCCATAACGAGAATAACATAGATAGTAACGTCACACATATTTAGATAAAATAGATGATGTGACATATAATAAAAAAAGAGTCATGTGATAACCTAGCTAGTTACTATTAGTATGAATAATGTCGGCGTCCTGGAAACGGGGGTCCTCCGACTTGCCTGTTTGCTGCCCGTGGCGTGGCTGAGCTGGCAGGTCCGTACGACCCATCTTCATCGACAAGGCATTTAAGGTCCTCGCGAGGGGTCAAGCCTCGCGAGGCGGGCGGCGCAAGACCACCTCAGGAGCGGCCTCGTCAGGCAGGCTCACGAGGGGCGGAGAGATCTAGGCAGGGCAAATTTCGCGAGGTCCTCGTGACGTGGGCCATGGCGATTGAGACCAGGCGGGCGCCAGCGCGCAGTGTCCTTGTTTTCTCTTTGATGCCAAGGGGGCAAGCGCAGGTGCGGAGTACCGAGGCATCAGGCAAAGGTTTTCATATTGGTGCAACGAGACCAAGACCAGATGGACGGCAAGATGAGGTCCCCATGAAGCCCAAGACGGCGTCATCACCAGAACCTGGCAGGCGAAGACCACCTTTTGTCAGGAAAACTTGTACTAGTTGTCCCCTTTCGAATTGGCCGTTGTTGGCTCCCTTTCCACTTAATATTTGGGGAAAGGACCAGGGCTTATATAAGTAGAACTAGCCACCACAGTCAAGGGGGAGAAGGGAGGATCGACCACATCGCAAGTCGAGAGCGGATCCAAGATCATCTCACCCACACAAGTTCACCAAGCATAAGAACACATCAACCTCGCGAGGCTGTTCTTTCCCTTGTACTGTTCATCATCAGGCCAAAAGGCAATCCACCACCACCACACTGAAGTAGGGTATTACACCACAACGGTTGCTCGAACCAGTATAAATCTTGTGTCTTTCTGTGTTGTAAGTTCATTGTTTTCGTCCGCAAGATCTTAGAGAGCTAGGGCATGGATCGATAGGGAGAAAACCTTCGCGTGCACCCCAGTGTTCGAACCTCAAGGGTCTGCCAAAACCCGTGATCCTACATTTGACGCGCCAGGTAGGGGTGTGCCGAAGCTTCCTTCCGTCGCCCCGCGCTCCGTTGCTTTGTCGTCTCCATGGCAGACGCGCGTCGCGCTCGTGCTGAGCGTCGGGCTACCCTCGCCGCCCACGTCGCTCAGACGGCTCCTGTCGGCGGGCCACCTCGTCGTTCCCCGTCGCCTGCCGCCAACGCCGCCACCAGCCCGACGGGGAACGAGCAGCAAGCATTCTCGCTGCATCCCTCGATGCGGCAGGACGGCCGCACCGCCACTCCATCACTGATCCCGGCCGGTTCTTCTTCCCATGCACGTCGTCCTCCCATGGACACACGGGTCGCGCTCCTCATGGCCCACGAACTCCTGCGCTACCGTCCGGTCAACGACCTCTACGAGGACTGGCTCGACCGCATCGCCGAGCTTGTCCGCCCCGGAGGAAGCTCCCCAGCGCCGTCCCTCTCTCCGCCTCGCCCTCTGCCAGCTACGGGCGATGTAGCTCACGGAGCACCTCCACCACCTCAGTCCCAAGATGGCGCCCTGGCTCCAAAACGCGCGGCTACACAACGCGACCCGCCACGCCCCTTGCCCGCGCGTGAAGAAAGAAGCTGTCAAGAAGTCCCTCAGCCGCAACAAAATGATCCGCTGCTCCTCGCACCACAGGACCGGCTGCTGCGGCAAGTCCGCGCGCCACCTGTAGCGGCAGGCCGCGGACTCCATCAAGACCAAGCTCCACCCCCAAGGCGGGTCCCAGTGACCACAGCTGGCTGCCGCGCCTTCACCCCCGATCTGCGTAGCGTCGCCTGGCCGGGCAAGTTCAAGCCGGATCTGCCTCCTCGCTACGAAGACACCCTCGACCTCGAGGAGTTCCTGCAGCTCTACGAGTTAAGTATCGAAGTGGCCAACGACGACGAGAAAGTCATGGCAAACTAATTTCCCATGGCTCTTAAGGAAGGCGCCCGCTCCTGGCTCCTGAACCTGTCTCCGGGCTCAATCTCCTCCCGGGATGAAATGCGCACCCGCTTCATCGCCAACTTCCAGGTACTTGCGACCGCCCCCCGGTCGCGGGCGACCTGCGCCGCATCAAGCAGCAACCAGGAGAGACCCTGCAGAAGTACATTCAGCGCTTCAACAGCGCACGAATCAAGATCCCCAAGGTGACCGACGAGGCCATCATCTCTGCGTTCTCTGATGGCGTCCGCGACGTCAAGATGAAGGAGGAGCTCGCCATCCATGAAGAGCTGTGCACGACCCTGGAGCTGTTCAACATCGCGACCAAGTGTGCTAGAGCTGAGGAGGGGTGCCTCTCCCTCCTCGAGCTCCCTGCTGCGGACCCAGAGGAGAAGAAAGCCAAGGCTAAGGACGTGAAGCGCAAGGGAGCAGCCGTGCTCGCAGCGGAACCAGACACCAAGCGTGGCAGAGACCAACCTGAGTCATCCAAGGGCAGCCGTCCGTTCTGCGCCTTCCACAACCTGAACACCCACAACACCAGTGACTGTTAAGAGCTCAGAGCCATTCGCGAAGGACGCTTCGGTCGGCGCCCCGAGCGCGGCGACCGGGGCTACGGTCGAGGAGGAGGACGTGGAGGCGGATGCTGGGATGACCGTGGCCCACGCTAGGAGTGGCGCGACCGGCCTCGTGAGGACCGCTGGCAGGATCAGCCTCGCAAGGGCGATTGGAGGGATCAGCCTCGTGAGGATCGTCTTCAAGGTAACGCCGGACTCCCTCCGCTGCCACCACCGCCAAGAAGGAACGACGAACACCATCAAGACAAGGGGGCTGGGGGCTTTCAGGAACCATGTGTTGTCGCCCGTATCTTGGGCGGAGCCCAGGCCCCAGCCTCGCAGTGTATCTTCAAGCAGTATGCTCGTGAAGTGAATGCAGTCCTCCCCAAGCTCGAAGCCACGCGCCCGCTCAGATGGTCCCAATGCCCCCATTAAGTTCAATTCGGCAGACCAGTTCAAGTGCGCAGCTACCGCTGGCGCCCTCCCGATGCTTTGCTCCCCAGTCATCAGCAACGTGCAAGTGACCAAGACCCTCATCGACGGCGGCGCAAGGCTCAACGTCCTGTCCGTCGACACGTTTGACAGCCTCCAAGTGCCGTATGACCAGTTTCAGCCCACCAAGCCTTTCTCAGGAGTGATCGATGGTTCCACCACGCCGATAGGGCAGGTCCGCCTCCCTGTCACCTTCGGGGAGCGCAAGAACTACCGGACCGAGCTCATCGACTTCAATGTCGCGCACATCCGTCTGCCGTACAACGCCATCCTCGGGTATCCAGCACTGGCCAAGTTCATGGCGGTGACCCATCACGGCTACAATGTCCTCAAGATGCCGGGAAGCGGCAGGATCATCACGGTCCCATGTGAAGAGAGAGATGCGGTGTGCTCCCTCGAGCGTGCCTTCCAAGCTGCAGCAATCGACGACCCTGACAGCAAGGGCAAGGGCCCTCCTGAGGCCATCCCCAAGAATAAGAAGCAGCTACGACGCGCAGGACCTCAGGAGGGTGGCGTCACGGCCGGAGCCTTGTCAGGATCAGCGCTCATTCCAGGGGCGCCTCCCTCCATCGCATAGGAAGGCGCGCCCGCACCCTTCTTGGGCAGGGCTCGGGGGCTTTCTTATGGAAGGCCTCAGACCTTTCCCACATCACGAGGGAGGCGCTTGGGCACCACTTGGAGGCGTGCTTCGCTGCACGCTTCCCTGAGGAGGGCATAGGGCAAGGATTGCCCACAGTTCAGGAGTTCATCACCAAGACCACCCAGGAGTTGCAAGACGCAAGGGCCATGCGCGGCGACCGCCGCTCACGAGACACAGCTTCCCATCCAGGCGAGGATGTTGGGCTGCGTGTCTGCATCGACGTCGCAGGGCTCAACTGGGCCGCTTCTCATGAGCTTTTCTGGCCTTCACGCATGGGACACTGCGAGGGACACCGCACGGCTACGTTCGCATGCCCTTTGGCCTGCCAGGTGTATCGTCCGCCTACCAGCGCAACTTGCGGCGCATCCTAGCGGATCAGGAAGCCAGGCACCACGCCGTCTTGATGGAGATGGAGACGGTCCTCACGGAACCACCTGAGCCCCCAGAGCCTCCCGAGGCTCGTGAGGAGCAACCCCTTTGCCGTGCACCTTCAGCTGCCCCAACTCTCCTTCGTCAACATAACCAGGTGACATCTTTCCAGGTTCATTCAGTTGGGAGTGCCCCTCGGGCTGCATCATTCCCAGGCCGCGTGGGTCCGTCCCTGTGGCATGTATCCTTTTTCTTATGTCTTTAGCTTACCTTGTTGGGAGCACCCCTCGGGCTGCATCATCCCCAAGCCACTTGGGCCTGACCCAGCGACATGTATCTCTCATGCACTTACTTGAGCCTTCTACTCTCATGTTCGATCTATCTATGATTACTACTTGCTCGATCCCCACCCATCATGGGGACTGCGCGCCGGCCGTCTTTCTTCAGGACCCTTCGCGTGAGTAAATTGAGCACGGCGTCTGTGCTCGGGTCCGTCCATGCACCGTCGATAAATCCAACGGCAGAGCTCTGTCTGGCAGGCCGGCCCCGTTTATGTCACCTCCTGGGGTCGTTGGTGCTTGGCCTTCTCACGCAATAACCTCAGGAGATTCGTTTGGCGCAGGTTGTCTAACCACCTCGCAGGTCCAGGAACTCAAACAAGAACCAAGACCAGTGTGACGCCCCCGATTTGACCATAAACTAATCATGCACACAAATGTGTACGACCAAGATCAGGAACTCACGGGAAGATATCATAACACAACTCTAGACACAAATTAAAATAATACAATCTTTATATTACAAGCCAGGGGCCTCGAAGGCTCGAATACAAATGCTCGAAGGCACAAGAGTCAGCGGAAGCAACAATATCTGAGTACAGACATAGGTTAAACAAGTTTGCCTTTAGAAGGCTAGCACAAAAGTAGGAACGATCGAAAAGGTGAGGCCTCCTGCCTAGGACCTCCTAACTACTCCTTGAAGTCGAACTCCACGTAGAATCATCCTCGGGATCCTCTGGCTCCTGGACTCCATCATCTGGTCGCGACAACCGGGTACAGAAAGGGGGAAAAGGGGGAGCAAAGCAACCGTGAGTACTCATCCAAAGTACTCACAAGCAAGGAGCTACACTACATATGTATGCATTGGTATCAAATGGAAAAAGGGTATCATGTGTGGACTGAACTGCAGAATGCCGGAATAAGAGGGGGATAGCTAGTCCTTTCGAAGACTACGCTTCTGGCAACCTCCATCTTGCAACAAAAGAATAGAGTAGATGGTAAGTTCACCAAGTAACATCGCATAGCATAATCCTAACCGATGATCCTCCCCTCGTTGCCCTATGAGAGAGCGACTACCGGTTGTATCTGGCACTTGGAAGGGTGTGTTTTATTAAGTATCCGGTTCTAGTTGTCATAAGGTCAATGTACAACTCCAAGTCGTCCTGTTACCGAAGATCACGGCTATTCGAATAGATTAACTTCCCTGCAGGGATGCACCACATAACCCAACATGCTTGATCCCATTTGGCCGGACACACTTTCCTGGGTCATGCCCGGCCTTGGAAGATCAACACGTCGCAGCCCTACCTAGGTACAACAGAGAGGTCAGCACGCCGGTCTAAATCCTATGGCGCAGGGGTCTGGGCCCATCGCCCATTGCACACCTGCACGTTGCGTACGTGGCCGGAGAGCAGACCTAGCAACCTCCATTACAAAGGAAGTTGCATTACGCGGTCCAACCCGGCGCGCGCCGCTCGGTCGCTGACGTCACGAAGGCTTCGGCTGATACCACGACGTCGAGTGCCCATAACTGTCCCCGCGTAGATGGTTAGTGCGTATAGGCCAGTAGCCACACTCAGATCAAATACCAAGATCTCCTTAAGCGTGTTAAGTATCCGCGAACGCCGACCATGGGCCAAGCCCACCTCTCTCCTAGGTGGTCTCAACCTGCCCTGCCGCTCCACCTCAAAGTAACAGTCGGGGGCCGTTGGGAACTCAGGCCCACCACTACCTGGATGGAGCCACCTGCCCCTTCAGCCCCCATCTCCGAACAGTATCATAAGTAATGTAATAGTATAAGTATACAACATATGCCCGTGATCACCTCCCGAAGTGATCACGGCCCAGTAGTATAGCATGGCAGACGGACAAGAGTGTAGGGCCACTGATGATAATCTAGCATCCTATACTAAGCATTTAGGATAGAGGGAAGAGAAGGAGAAAGCAGCCGTGAGTACTCATCCAAAGTACTCGCAAGCAAGGAGCTACACTACATATGTATGCATTGGTATCAACTGAAATAAGGCTATCATATGAGGACTGAACTGCAGAATGTCGGAATAAGAGGGGGATAGCTAGTCCTTTCGAAGACTACACTTCTGGCAGCCTCCGTCTTGCAGCATGTAGAAGAGAGTAGACTGAAGTCCTCCAAGTAGCATCGCATAGCATAACCCTAACCGATGATCCTCCCCTCGTCGCCCTGTGAGAGAGCGATCACCGGTTGTATCTGGCACTTGGAAGGGTGTGTTTTATTAAGTATCCGGTTCTAGTTGTCATAAGGTCAAGGTACAACTCCAAGTCGTCCTGTTACCGAAGATCACGGCTATTCGAATAGATTTACTTCCCTGCTGGGGTGCACCACATAACCCAACACGCTCGATCCCATTTGGCCGGACACACTTTCCTGGGTCATGCCCGGCCTCGGAAGATCAACACGTCGCAGCCCTACCTAGGCACAACAGAGAGGTCAACGCGCCGGTCTAAATCCTATGGCGCAGGGGTCTGGGCCCATCGCCCATTGCACACCTGCACGTTGCGTACGTGGCCGGAGAGCAGACCTAGCAACCTCCATTACAAAGGAAGTTGCATTACGCGGTCCAACCCGGCGCGCGCCGCTCAGTCGCTGACGTCACGAAGGCTTCGGCTGATACCACGACGTCGAGTGCCCATAACTGTCTCCGCGTAGATGGTTAGTGCGTATAGGCCAATGACCAGACTCAGATCAAATACCAAGATCTCGTTAAGCGTGTTAATTATCCGCGAACGCCGACCAGGGACAGGCCCACCTCTCTCCTAGGTGGTCTCAACCTGCCCTGTCGCTCTGCCTCAAAGTAACAGTCAGGGGCCGTCGGGAACTCAGGCCCACCACTACCTGGATGGAGCCACCTGCCCCTTCAGCCCCCATCTCCGAACAGTATCATAAGTAATGTAATAGTATAAGTATACAACATATGCCCGTGATCACCTCCCGAAGTGATCACGGCCCAGTAGTATAGCATGGCAGATGGACAAGAGTGTAGGGCCACTGATGGAACAGTAGCATCCTATACTAAGCATTAGGATAGCAGGTAAAGGTAACAACAGTAGTAGCAAGGACAGGCTATGCATCAGAATAGGATTAACGAAAAGCAGTAACATGCTACACTACTCTAATGCAAGCAGTATAGAGAAGAGTAGGCGATATCTGGTGATCAAAGGGGGGCATTGCCTGGTTGCTCTGGCAAGAGAGAGGGGTCGTCAACTCCGTAGTCGTACTGGGTAGCAGCGGCGTCGGTCTCGGTGTCTAGCGAGAGAAGAGGGGGAAGAAACAATAAATATAATGCAAACAAATGCATGACGATGCATTACATGACAAAGCGTGATGCTAGGTGCGCCCTAACGCGGTACGAGGTGGTACCGGTGAAGGGGAAAACATCCGGGAAAGTATTCCCGGTGTTTCACGTTTTCGGATAGAGGAGCCGGAGGGGAAAAGTTGCGTGTTCGCTATGCTAGGGATGCGTGGCGGACGAACCGGCTGCGCATCCGGGTTCGTCTCGTTGTTCTGAGCAACTTTCATGTAGAAAGTAATTTCATGTGAGCTACGGTTTATTTTATATTAATTTTAAAAGATTTAAATCATTTTTAGGACTAATTTAAATATTTTAATTCAACATTATCCAAAATAGTAAAAGATGACATCAGCATGACATCATGTTGATGCCAGCAGTCAACTGAGCAGTTGACTGGGTCAACTATGTGTGGGACCCTCATGTCATTGATTGATTAGTCTAATCAGGGGGTTAATTAAGTTAACTAGTAATTAGGTTAATCTAATCAAGATTAATTAATTTAATTAATCCTTTAATCAATTAATTAATTATCATTTAAAAATTAATTTAATTAGTATTATTATTATTTTTTATTTTGTTTTCGTTCACAGGGGGGTGGGCCCCGTTGTCTGTGGCACAGAGGCCTTGCGGGTCGGGCGCTGGGTGCGGGCGTGGTGCCCGTGCCCGAGGCCGAACGGGGCTGGCCTCGGACGCGGCCCGCGGCGTGGGCGCCGGCAGCCAG
>NC_041392.1:265764567-265773587 GCF_002162155.2 Triticum dicoccoides
GCGGCGTCGTGCGGTTCCAGGCAGCGGCGGGCGCGCGGGGGAGAGGGGCGAGGGGATCGGGATCCCCCGATCCAGATCCAGACGAGGGAGGGGGAGTGGTGCGAGTGGGGGTAGGGTAGGTTAGGGTTTCGGTCGTGGGGGGATAAGGTAGGCGGGGTGGGCCTCCTGGTGGCCTAGGTGTGTGGCCGAATGGGCCGGCCTACTGGGCCGAGGCCCAGGGGGTAGGGGGTTTCTCTTTTTTTGTCTTTTCCCTTTTTTAGTTTTAGTTTTTCTGTTTTGTTTTTATCTATTTGCTTTTCTGTCTTAAATCATTTTAAATTATTTAGACATTTTATAAAAATGTGTTTGCTGCACCATAATTACCTTTGTAATATTTGGCGTCCACCGAACATTTTTGTTTCAGTTTTGAAAACTTTTGTTGTCGACTTTAATTTTAAGTTTGAATTTGACGCGGTTTCGAATTATCCCGAGATTAGTAACAGTAATCGCAGATGACATGGCATCATTAGGAGAGTTTTACTGTAGGTTGATTACCCGGGCGTTACAAAACTCCTCCACTACAAGAAATCTCGTTCCGAGATTTTAGGAGATAGAAGGAAACAGTGCGGGGTATTCATCACGCAGGCGGTCCTCGCGTTCCCAAGTGGCTTCGTCTTCAGAGTGATTCGACCACTGGACTTTCAGGAATTTGATCGCCTTCTGACGTGTGCGGCGTTCAGCTTGGTCAAGAATGCGGACCGGATGCTCTTTATAGGAGAGGTCCTGTTGCAATTCGAGCACTTCATGGTCCACTGCTCGGATCGGGTCCTTGAAGCAGCGTCGAAGTTGCGACATGTGGAACACATCGTGAACCTGAGAAAGGTTTGACGGAAGCTCCAGTTGATATGCCACTTTTCCATGCCTTTCGAGAATAGTGAAAGGACCAATGTAGCGGGGAGCTAGCTTTCCTTTATCCCGAAGCGGTGTGCACCCTTCATTGGTGTAACTCGAAGATAAGCCTTTTCGCCAGGTTGATAGACCATGTCTTGGGGATGACGGTCATACTGACTTTTCTGACGTGACTGAGCAGTCTTGAGATTCTCACGAATAATGCGAACTTGTTCTTCGGCCTGTTGGATAATATCCGGACCAAAGAGTGGACGTTCCCCCGTTTCTGACCAGTTCAGAGGGGTTCGACACTTTCGTCCATATAGCACTTCGAAGGGGGACATCTTCAGACTAGCTTGATAGCTATTATTATAAGAGAACTCGGCATATGGAAGAGATTCCTCCCATTTCTTGCCGAATGATATTACACAAGCTCGAAGCATGTCTTCGAGAACTTGGTTGACAAGTTCAACCTGTCCTTGCGACTGAGGATGAAACGCAGTACTGAACAACAGATGAGTTCCCATAGCTTCTTGGAAACTCGCCCAAAACCTTGAAGTGAATAAGCTGCCACGGTCTGAACTGATAACTAGTGGAATACCGTGATGTGAAACAAGTCTGGCCATGTAGAGAGTAGCAAGCTGACTAGCAGTGATTGTCTCTTTGACCGCCAGAAAATGGGCAACTTTGGAAAGCCGGTCAATGACGACAAGAATAGCATCATTACCTTTCTGCGATTTGGGAAATCCAGTGACGAAGTCCATTTCAACATGGTCCCATTTCCATTCAGGAATAGAAATAGGTTGCAGAGTTCCAGCAGGCCTTTGATGCTCTGCTTTGATTCGGCGACAAACGTCACACTCAGCAACATAACGAGCAATGTCCTCCTTCATATTAGACCACCAGAATCTTTGACGAATATCCTGGTACATCTTTGTACTACCAGGATGGATGGACAGAGGCGTATCATGGGCTTCTTGCATAACCCTTTTAGTCTTATCCAGGTTTTTCTTCGAACATGGTACCACTAGGCGGCCTTTGAAATACAAGGCGCCATCGTCGGCGATCGTGAAGAATGAGGGCTTTCCTTCTGCTAGATGGCGTTTAATCTTATGGACTTCAGAGTCATAACCTTGTACAGTCTTTATACCAGCTACGAGATCTGGTACGACAGCCAGGGTATTTAGAGAACCCTTAGTAACAACAACAAGATTCATCTTGCAGAACTCTGGGGGAGGGGGAGCGAGTGCTCCAGGAGGAACAATATGGGGGTTCAGCTTTCTAAATTCTTCGACAAGCGAGGGCTGAAATTTGTGAACCTGGAGGTGGTTGCAGTAAGACTTGCGGCTCAAGGCATCAACCATTACATTAGCCTTGCCGGGGGTATAAGATATACCCACGTCAAAGTCTGCAACAGTCTCCATCCATCTCTGCTGGCGAAGGTTCAGATCTGGCTGAGTAAACAGATACTTCAGACTTTGGTGGTCGGTGAAGATCTCGCAACGATTACCGAGAAGGTAATGTCGCCACTGCTTTAGTGCATGAATGACAGCAGCAAGCTCGAGGTCGTGAACGGGTAGTTTTCTTCCTGAGGGCCCAGTTGACGAGAGGCATAAGCAATCACTCTGCGCTCTTGCATTAGGACACAGCCTAATCCTTGACGGGAAGCGTCGCAGTAAATGACGAAGTCCTTCTTAGTATCAGGTGGAGCAAGCACGGGGGCAGAAGTCAACTTGTCTTTGAGCGCCTGAAAACTTTCCTGACACTTGTCTGTCCAATCGAACTTGACACCCTTATGCAACAGATTAGTCAGAGGCCTGGCAATCTTGGAGAAGTTCTCGACGAATCGACGGCAATAGCTGGCGAGACCGAGAAAACTTCGGACTTGCTTGACATTCTCCGGAGGAGTCCAATCGAGAATAGCCTGAACTCGTTCAGGGTTGACGGCAATACCATTCTTGGAGATGACATACCCAAGATAGGTTACTTCGGGGAGCCAGAATTCACACTTGGAATACTTTGCATACAGTTGGTGCTCTCGAAGCTTTTCTAGCACAAGACGAAGATGTGTAGCATGTTCTTCTTCGTTCTTGGAAAATACAAGGATATCGTCCAGATAAACCACGACAAACTTGTCGAGGTAATCCATGAATATATAGTTCATCAGACGAGAGAAGGTGGCGGGAGCATTCGTTTAGCCGAATGACATGACTGTGTACTCGTTGATCCATACCAAGTCACGAAGGCGGTTTTTGGGATGTCCTCCTCACGAACACGGATCTGGTGGTAACCCAACCTCAAGTCGAGTTTGGAGAACACTGATGAGCCAGCCAATTGATCATAAAGATCATTGATCCGGGGAAGAGGATATTTATTCTGAATGGTAGCTTGGTTTATAGGGCGGTAGTCTTGGACTAATCGGCTTGTCCCATCCTCCTTCTTAACAAAGAGAGAAGGTGCTCCCCAAGGAGAGAAACTTGGGCGAATGAAACCTTTGACAAGAGATTTGTCGATTTCCTCCTTAAGCTCAATGAGCTCATGCGGCGGCATCTTGTAGGGTCGTTTAGCTATAGGGGTGGTGCCGGGTTTCAAGTCGATGATGAACTCGACAGCTCTAGCAGGGGGAATCCCTGGAAGTTCTTCTGGAAAGACGTCTTGGAATTCACGAACGACGGGAATGTTTTCAATGCCCTCGAATGGCGCAGCGTTCAACGCATTCAAGGCATAAAGTCGTGCCTCGACGTTCTGAACTAGATGAGCTTGGTAAGCTATTATTTCGTCAGAAGGGTGTAGCAGATGGACGACCTTAGTGGCGCAAACTATAGAAGCAGTATGCGCTTTCAACCAATCCATTCCCAGAATGAGGTCGATGTTAGACGACTTCAGGATAATCGGAGAGGCATAGAATTCCAGCCCTTCGATTTCCACGGGGACATCGATGCCAACCAGTGAGGTTTGACATTGTCCCACGGGGGTTTTTACCAATACCGAAGTGTTCATCTCCTCACATTTAACGTCATGCTTGTATGCAAAATCTTCTGACATGAATGAATGCGATGCTCCTAAATCGAATAAAACGGATGCTGGTACTGAATTTACGAGGAGTGTACCCATCATAGTAGCAGGTTGGTCTTGAGCTTCGTTGAGATCAACGTGGTTGGCATGAACACGACCATAAGACTTGGCACTGTTGTTGCGGGGCTGGTGGCTTCCACGGCCAGTTGCGGGAAGGGACAGTTGATTCTGATTCTGATTCTGATAGCAGTTCCTGGCAAGGTGACCTGGTTGACCACACTTGTAGCACAGACCATTATTAGGAGTGGGAACAGGAGCTTGTAGTGGTGGAGCTGGAAGTCTTGGCTGCCTAGTTGGAGGAGCAGGCAGACGAGGTGCAGCATAGGTCTGCCTTGGGGCAGGTGCATTCGGCTGGTACATGCTGTTGGGAACCCATATCTTGCGCTTCTGCGAAGACCGGCCCGAAGATGAGCCCGTGTCATGGTTGCGCCTATGAGAGCTCTAGTATTCCTGCAGACCAGTTTCGACATTGATGGCTTTGTTCACCAGAGTGGCGAAATCAGCAAAGTCATGCACTAGAAGTGCGAGCTTGATGTCAGCTTGAAGGCCATCACGAAACTTCTCATGTCTGCGTGCATCAGTTGCAATGTCCTCTTCAGCATAGCCGGACAAATCCAGAAACTCCCGCTGGTAAGCTTCCACAGTTTTGTTGCCTTGGGTGAGGTTGCGGAACTCACGCTTCTTCCGGTCCATGACTCCTTGCGGAATGAAGCGAGCACGGAAGGCAGCTTGGAAGTCTGGCCAGGTGATGATTGTTCCAGCTGGCAGAGTACGTCTGTGACTGTCCCACCATTGAGCCGCGGGTCCTTTCAGAAAGAAGGAAGCAAAGGTGACATAGCTGGCAGGGGCTACATCAGCAGAATCCATCTCATAGGTGATGTCACGGAGCCAATCGTCAGCATCCAGAGGCTGAGTTGAGCTGCGGTACACGGTTGGGTTGAGGTGCATGAAATCCTGCAGAGTCACTTGGGTTGGCTGCTGGTTCATATTGGGGCGAGGAAACTAAGCCATAATATTCTCCATGAACTGACGATTCAGTTCAAACTGTAGCATCATCCCAGCCATGTACTCAGGCGGTGGTGGGGCGTTGCCACCACGACCACGACCACCTGGTCTAACCATCCTGCTAATATATAACAGTGGTAGTTCAACAACGAGAAATTTGCAAAGACAAGAATCATTCATGATGAAACATGCACAACGAAAGCAGCACGATAGATACTACATAGTAGTCGGCATATCTTACAAAAGAGATCATGCATAGAGTTCGTTACACAGAGTTCGGTACACAGGCTAAGACATCATAGGCGGCACACAGGCTCGCGGCGAATGCATCTAACACTAACAAGCAAGCCTTCATCAGTCCCAGGAGGAACTGTGGAGGTAGGTGTAGCCTGACAACTGGTAGTGACGCGAAGGGAAGACCTCCACGCGAGCAGCCTAGGGTCCGCGGATACTCTGGTGCGGAACCCGATGCGCAGGTGGCAGGAGAGGACCAAGTGCAGGAGAGTAGCCTCCCATATCTGGCCAGCCGACACCCTGGGGCATCACAGTCCTGGCAGGGTAGACCATAGAACGCGACAGATCACCAGATCGGACAGAGGGGTGCAACAGCGTCAGAGCACGGTACAGGTGCTGACGGGTGGTGTACAACTCGTAGCGAAGAGCTCGGTTAGCTCTATCCAGCCCATCAGCATGCAGAACCAGGTTCCGATGGTAGAAGGGCTCTCGGGTGACAGTGGAGTAGGCAGCAGTGTAGTATCCCTCCGCACCAACATCGGATGCGATAGCAATGTGCCTGAAGGGGGAGGTGTCCAACTCCTGATACTCTCCACGAAGACCTGTCAGAGCAGCATAAGCAGCATCGTGGACCGCCATATCGATAGTCACTCCAACTCCATGAGCAGTGTGCAGCACGGTAGTGGAGTCATACTCCCGAGAGTAGAGGTGGAGATGGCACGGTACCGCTCCTGGTTGAAGTCCTGATACTCGTCATAGACGGTGTACTCAGGGTGCCAGCGATAACCCAGATAGGTCATCATCTCAACCAACACAGCAGGTGATCCCGAGGCACCAATGGCCGTCGTGTGGCGCACGACCTGCCTCGTGGGTTCCATCTGAAAACAAAGCTGTTTTCACAGGAGTCAAATGACAATGTGGATAATGTTCAAATAATACTCTAAAGAATAACTAGGGCTTATCCAACTTTGGGGTGAACATGGTCACGGGATCCTAGTGTTAGAGTTAGTAAAATCGTTTAACCCGAGTAGGAGAGAGTTCAGTGTCCCAGAGTAGGGATCGAGGACTAAAAGAGCCTAATACCACCCAGATGGCGATGTGGGCCCGTAAGACACAAAGCCATGTTAGTAAAAGTTTTTGTAATCTCTAGACTCAACTTCGGCCAAGGAGTGTGGAAGGGGGATTCCTACAGGCAGTCGGCTCTGATACCAACTTGTGACGCCCCCGATTTAACCATACACTAATCATACACGCAAATGTGTACGATCAAGATCAAGGACTCACGGGAAGATATCACAACACAACTCTACAAATAAAATAAGTCATACAAGCATCATATTACAAGCCAGGGGCCTCGAGGGCTCGAATACAAGAGCTCGATCATAGACGAGTCAGCAGAAGCAACAATATCTGAGTACAGACATAAGTTAAACAAGTTGCCATAAGATGGCTAGCACAAATGGGGATACGGATCGAACGAGGCGCAGGCCTCCTGCCTGGGATCCTCCTAACTACTCTTGGTCGTCGTCAGCGGGCAGCACGTAGTAGTAGACACCTCCGGTGTAGTAGGATTCGTCGTCGACGGTGGCGTCTGGCTCCTGGGCTCCAGCATCTGGTTGCGACAACCAGGTAGAAAGGATAGAGGGAAGAGAAGGAGAAAGCAACCGTGAGTACTCATCCAAAGTACTCGCAAGCAAGGAGCTACACTACATATGTATGCATTGGTATCAACTGAAATAAGGCTATCATATGTGGACTGAACTGCAGAATGCCGGAATAAGAGGGGGATAGCTAGTCCTTTCGAAGACTACGCTTCTGGCAGCCTCCGTCTTGCAGCATGTAGAAGAGAGTAGACTGAAGTCCTCCAAGTAGCATCGCATATCATAACCCTAACCGATGATCCTCCCCTCGTCGCCCTATGAGAGAGCGATCACCGGTTGTATCTGGCACTTGGAAGGGTGTGTTTTATTAAGTATCCGGTTCTAGTTGTCATAAGGTTAAGGTACAACTCCAAGTCGTCCTGTTACCGAAGATCACGGCTATTCGAATAGATTTACTTCCCTGCTGGGGTGCACCACATAACCCAACACGCTCGATCCCATTTGCCCGGACACACTTTCCTGGGTCATGCCCGGCGTCGGAAGATCAACATGTCGCAGCCCTACCTAGGCACAACAGAGAGGTCAACATGCCGGTCTAAATCCTATGGCGCAGGGGTCTGGGCCCATCGCCCATTGCACACCTGCACGTTGCGTACGCGGCCGGAGAGCAGACCTAGCAACCTCCATTACAAAGGAAGTTGCATTACGCGGTCCAACCCGGCGCGCGCCGCTCAGTCGCTGACGTCACGAAGGCTTCGGCTGATACCACGACGTCGAGTGCCCATATCTGTCCCCGCGTAGATGGTTAGTGTGTATAGGCCAATGACCAGACTCAGATCAAATACCAAGATCTCGTTAAGCGTGTTAAGTATCCGCGAACGCCGACCAGGGACAGGCCCACCTCTCTCCTAGGTGGTCTCAACCTGCCCTGTCGCTCTGCCTCAAAGTAATAGTCAGGGGCCGTCGGGAACTCAGGCCCACCACTACCTGGATGGAGCCACCTGCCCCTTCAGCCCCCATCTCCGAACAGTATCATAAGTAATGTAATAGTATAAGTATACAACATATGCCCGTGATCACCTCCCGAAGTGATCACGGCCCAGTAGTATAGCATGGCAGACGGACAAGAGTGTAGGGCCACTGATGGAACACTAGCATCCTATACTAAGCATTAGGATAGCAGGTAAAGGTAACAACAGTAGTAGCAAGGATAGGCTATGCATCAGAATAGGATTAACGGAAAGCAGTAACATGCTACACTACTCTAATGCAAGCAGTATAGAGAAGAGTAGGCAATATCTGGTGATCAAAGGGGGGGCTTGCCTGGTTCCTCTGGCAAGAGAGAGGGGTCGTCAACTCCGTAGTCGTACTGGGTAGCAGCGGCATCGGTCTCGGTGTCTAGCGAGAGAAGAGGGGGAAGAAACAATAAATATAATGCAAACAAATGCATGATGATGCATGACATGACAAAGCGTGATGCTAGGTGCGCCCTAACGCGGTACGAGGTGGTACCGGTGAAGGGGGAAACATCCGGGAAAGTATTCCCGGTGTTTCACGTTTTCGGACAGAGGAGCCGGAGGGGAAAAGTTGCGTGTTTGCTATGCTAGGGATGCGTGGCGGACGAACGGGCTGCGTATCCGGGTTCGTCTCGTCGTTCTGAGCAACTTTCATGTAGAAAGTAATTTCATCTGAGCTACGGTTTATTTTATATTAATTTTAAAAGATTTAAATCATTTTTAGGACTAATTTAAATATTTTAATTCAACATTATCCAAAATAGTAAAAGATGGCGTCAGCACGACATCATGCTAACGTCAGCAGTCAACTGAGCAGTTGACTGGGTCAACTATGTGTGGGACCCTCATGTCATTGATCGATTAGTCTAATCAGGGGGTTAATTAAGTTAACTAGTAATTAGGTTAATCTAATCAAGATTGATTAATTTAATTAATCCTTTAATCAATTAATTAATTATCATTTAAAAATTAATTTAATTAGTATTATTATTATTTTTTATTTCGTTTTCGTTCACAGGGGGTGGGCCCCGTAGTCTGTGGGACAGAGGCCTTGCGGGTCGGGCGCTGAGTGCGGGCGTGGTGCCCGTGCCCGAGGCCGAATGGGGCTGGCCTCGGACGCGGCCCGCGGCGTGGGCGCCGGCAGCCAGTGGGTGGGGGGGGCGAGCTGCGGTGGATGGGGCGAGGCCAGGGACGGCGCGCGCGCGGTCTCGGCGAGGTGCGA
>NC_041392.1:265774391-265775395 GCF_002162155.2 Triticum dicoccoides
CGCGGAGCAGGGAACGGGGTAGTGGGCTCGAGGAAGGTTGGGGGGGCGACGGGGACGAGCGACGGAGTGAAGGAGGACGGCGAGGTGGCGGCGTCCGGTGAGGGAGGTTCGGCGGCGTCGTGCGGTTCCAGGCGGCGGCGGGCGCGCGGGGAAGAGGGGCGAGGGGATCGGGTTCCCCCGATCCAGATCCAGACGAGGGAGGGGGAGTGGTGCGAGTGGGGGTAGGGTAGGTTAGGGTTTCTGTCATGGGAGGATAAGGTAGGCGGGGTGGGCCTCCTGGTGGCCTGGGTGTGTGGCCGAATGGGCCGGCCTGCTGGGCCGAGGCCCAGGGGGTAGGGGGGTTTCTCTTTTTTTGTCTTTTCCCTTTTCTAGTTTTAGTTTTTCTGTTTTGTTTTTATCTATTTGCTTTTCTGTCTTAAATCATTTTAAATTATTTAGACATTTTATAAAAATGTGTTTGGTGCACCATAATTACCTTTGTAATATTTGGCGTCCACCAAACATTTTTGTTTCAATTTTGAAAACTTTTATTGTCGACTTTAATTTTAAGTTTGAATTTGACGCGGTTTCGAATTATCCCGAGATTAGTAACAGTAATCGCAGATGACATGGCATCATTAGGAGAGTTTTACTGTAGCTTGATTACCCGGGCGTTACAGGGAGAGCCCGGGGTGGGCGCCGGAGTTGGCCGCCGGCGCGTCGATGGCCTGCGGGGCCAGAGGCAGAGGCGGGGCACAGGCAGCGGCAGGCTCAAGAGGACGAGCACGCGCGGGCGGGGCCCGGGGTGTTGGCCGGGTGCTGCTGTCCGCGGGCGCCGGCGGGCGGCGGAAGCAGCAGGGGAGGCTGCAGCGGTGCAGGCCGCGGCAGGTGCGAGCTGACGAGCGCGCGAGGGTAGGGTGAGCACGGGCCAGAGGCACGGACGCGGGCGAGAGCGATAGGAGGCGAGGCCACAGCGGGGGGAGGCGGAGCACGTCGAGCTGCGGCATGGGCGCGGCCAGAGCGCG
>NC_041392.1:265775797-265783211 GCF_002162155.2 Triticum dicoccoides
TGCACCGGGCGGCGAGGGCGCGGTCGGGGATGGGCGCCTGCGTCGGGATCGGGTGCAGCCCCGATCTAGATCGAGAAGAGGGGGAGAGAGACGTGGGGCAGGAGTGGGGCTCGTGCGGGAGCAGTGGGGGTGGACCGGGCTAGGGTTTTCGTCGGTGGGGGGGTTATGGAGGGGTTAGGTGGGCCAGCCCGGTTGGATGGCCAGCTGGGCTGAGGCCCAGCGTGGGGGGGTCTTTCTTCCTTTTTTTGTTGTTTTGTTTTTGTTTATACCTCTTCTTTTTATTTATTTTTCTTGTACTGTTTTCTTTTATTTTTGTTAGTAAAATAGTTTTATAAAATATTAAACTGGCTCCATATTTAGAGTGGCAAAATGAGACACGGTCACAAAAAGTTTGGTACCTAAATGAAATATTTTGCACTTCTATAAATTTAGAAGGCATTTAAATATTTATTTTAGCCATTTTTTAATTAATTTAGAGCCTTTAAACTTTATATCAAAGTTTGGTTTCTCCACCATAATTATTTATGCATCATCTGGTACCTCTAGAACATTTTAGTTTTATTGTTTAAAAACTTTTGTTGTTTGCCTATACTTTAAATTTGAATTTGAATCGGTTTCGAACTAACATGAGATTAGCGATAGTAATCGAAGTGACGTGGCATCATTAACAGAGAATTACTGTAGCTTAATTATCCGGACGTCACAATTCTCCTCCACTACAAGAAATCTCGTCCCGAGATTTAAGAGGGGAGTAAGGGGGAAAGTTCTGGTTACGATATTCTAACGGATCCTCTCGAAGAAGTTAATCCCTTTCGTTGATGTCTTCAATTCTTTATTCCAATGCATCATGATAAACTTGTCATCATTTCTTCGGGAACTCCATCGTACTTACGAAAGGATAAGGGGCAGCTCAGCTACGACAGAATGCTTTTGAGGGAAACAATCTGGGGTTAACCCATGAATGAGTATAAGATTATCTCTCGAGTTGAACATATGAAATACATCGAGAGTAAGGTACGAAGGTATAATAAGAGGTTCCAAGCGGATAGAGAGTTCCTCGAAGTCTGATCCAGAGTGAGAAAGGGGTTCAGGGTAGCGCGAGTAAGTATTGCGTCTGATACCAGAATAGAGCACTAGGAAGGTGGCCCATGAATTAAATACGAAGCCAAGCATGGAGAATAACCATTAGAAACAGGGTTGTACATGAGAGTCATGTTTCGATCCTGTGGAACCGTGGGTTATGGGCCCACCATGTGGGTTAAAAGTAGGAAGGGTGCTGACACGTCGCACGGTCAGGGTGGCCAGGCATGTCAAAGGATAGCCTATCAGTTATGTCGGCAACAACATCGGTACCAAGGGCGAGGAACAAAGAGAACCATTTTCCTGCTCGTTGAAACGAGGCAGACCAATAGGCAAAGTTCTCGTCCATCGGTGGCTACCGGAATGTCATCAACAATAGTAACAGGGTCTTGCTGTCAGAATTGTACAACGAGGTGTTTACACAAGCAGGAGAATGTTACTGCTTAGATCATATAGATAACAAGAAGGTTAAACCAAACAATGGAAAGGAAAATATGATTACCACATTGAGAGAACAATGGAAAGGAAAATGTGTTAAAGCACATATTCCCAGGGTATATCCTTCCCGCGGACAAGTAGGGCATGATATCCATGACATGATTTAAAGTAGAAATCTCTTTAGGTAAGGGGAGAGAAATTTCATGACATTACCCATACAGCGGTGTTTGGATAAGTTTGATAAAGAAAATTTATCATTGTGTTTCAGATGTTATTATTGATGATCGGAGTACCACAGACATGCTTCGAGATAGCACTGACATGTTCTTCAAGCAAAGGTCAAACTTTGGATACACAAAGGATCCATCAGGAACAACTCATAGAATAAGTCTTGCAATAGGTCCTCCAACCAAGTGTGCTAGACATGACATCACCTTATTGGGTTATAGAAAGACCAATGCTATGACTCTTGGCAAATGTTCCAACCATCATATCTGACCGAGTTTCAGATCTGGTTGGTGTGAGGATACCTCAGACTCGGGATGAGAAGAAGAGGTGCAACACATTGACGGGATGGCGTTGCAAGATTCTCGGGAAATGAACTATGAAGGCAAGTCCCGAATCATGAGTTCACCATTTAACCAAGGAGAGGAAGAAGGGGTGGATGATGAACTCAGCGACAATTCATTGAAATTTCCAAAAGATGGATCTCCACAATTAGGTGAACAAGGGGATGACAACTGTCAGATAAAATGATACAATGAGGTATGCTCAAGGAAACATACCCATTTAAACATTGGTGGAAAGGTGCACCCGAAATATGGGCTGGGTCGCACGAACAATGTTAGAATGGTGACTTAATGAACAAAAGAATTAGAATGAAACTATCGATCATTCACTACAAGCAATAGGGTTGCTAGAAGTTTTGAATTCACACCTCAAGGTTCAATTGCCGGTATTCCGATTAGAATCAACATGGGGACCAAGAATGAATAGAGATGGCGAGAAGTAATACTATAACAAGAATCCTTAAGAGGTGGTGTAATTCTAACAACATTCTTGAGATACAAGATGGTAACACTCCAAGCTAAAGAAGAACAAATGTTGGATAGCAAGGAAGTCAAGGTATAACACAAAACACGGACAAGTTTGTGTTGAACGGAAGGCAATAAAGTGGTCGTTGATAATACCATTCATCGAGGGAAAGGATGGTATTTCTCATCATGAATTCAATTGATATCCCGGAAGAGGTCAGAATGTTGATGATGATCATGACAAATTATGTCGAGAGGTTTCCTGGAGATGTAATCGATCGACGATGACATCAAGTCAAAGGAATGATGAAGCAAAATGATCTTGGGACCATGAGTAGGACACAAACTCGAATTCAAGCTTGCCGTTCAAGATGGAACGAAAAGACAAGGAAGATCGACGTAAGCTTAGCTCATCACCGAAAGTTGTGCTCTGGGAATAAGGACCAGGTAGCACAGTTAAAATTTAGCACATTAATGATATAGCCGATCAAGCTAGGAATGACTTGAAGGGTTAATAAATTCATAAGCAACGGAGATTACTTAGAGCTATTGAATCGAAGTGCGAAATTGATTCACTTATTAGTGTCCTTGAGTGTCTAACAACTCATAACCCGAGGAAAATTGGAATCGGTGAGAAATAATACTTGAAGAACTCATAAGAAGTAATATGGTTCTGTGCTATTATCGAGATACCACGGGGTAATACTCGAAGGTAGATCATAATAGAGGTTGGACGGGTGCATTGATCTGCAGAGGACAAGTGGTCCAACTTGTCCGAGAAAAGGATCAAAGATGATCAATCCTGGTCGGAACCACGGTCGCAAAGGACCAACATAGATACAAGATGAACTTATAACAAGGGGGCCATTATTAATACAAGAAGCTTTCATGATAGATTCCACATCGGGTCCATGGGCATGAATACAAGGTTGAAGGTCGACTCCCACTTCTCCAAAGCAGAACCTAACATTCACTTCTCGTTTTGATAATGGTATTAGTGTTGAAAGTTTTACCTGGTGAAATACCAGATGAGTATGGCCCGTGAAATCTTTCGGGCTCACATAGATTACTTAAGGCATTGGTTCAACCCATCGAGGCATCTTAGGAACATATACCACAAAATTTTAGAAGTAATTAACACAAGCTCGAAAGTAGAGCATGGTTCACAAAGCAGAGGATACAATTTACCAAAGGCATTACGTATCAGGGGAAGAACTTCCAAAGTGATTGAATATGAAGGACGTTGTCGGATAAAATCCAACAAGGTGTTGATGGTCCATAAAGGATCTGATGTGAGTATCGGCTCACAACCAGAGGAAGAATCAATGCAAAGACATTGGATTATAGAAACAACTGAGTAACTTAGAGCTCAATTGCAAAGGAATTATGATTTTCAAAGCAAAGGATCATAAGCAGACGCTCCGATCAAGGATGGATAAGTTCAAAATACTTAGGGGCAAAATCGACAAAAATTTGATTGGTCGAGATCCAGCTCATGTTTAAGACAATGTATGAGCCGAAAGGATGAACTCTAGGATCTGATGGAGGATTGCGAGCATTCGCAACATATTGAATCAATGTACCCAAAATGATAGTGACAAAGGCTGCCAATAAGATTACTATACTTATGGGATTAACCATAATGCAGCAAGCAAGAATTTCAAGAGCAATAGGCTGCTCGGGATTTTCGGAAGATCGAATGATATTTTGAAGTCTTTGGCGAAACACATGAACAACGGAGAATGAGCGGATACTCGATAAGTGCGAGAATTATCCATAGGGGTATTCAGGTGACAAAGAACAGCAAGGCAGTAAGCTCAAAGGATTCTCGGAGAACCTTGTAATAACAAGATCGACTGGGAATGATTGTATGAGTGGCTACTGTAAGTAGTTATCCATAAGGATTTATCGGTGGTCGGGAATAGCAAGAGTGGTGGGCACAAAGTCTCGAGAGAATATCGAAGAGTATCTTCGGAATCATCTGGTGAAGTAGGCCATCATCTGGAATGAAGGGGCTCTCCGGGAGAAAGTATTTACGAGAACCTAGAGTTGGAGTTAGCAAAACCATTTAACCCGAGTAGAAGAGAGATTAGAGTCCCAGAGTATAGACGAGAAATAAAAGATCCTAATACCACCCAATGGCGAAGTGGGCCCGTGGGCCACACAGCCATGTTAGTAAAAGTTTTGTAAAGTCTAGACTCGACTTCGGCCAAGGTGTGTGGAAGGGGATTCCTACAGGCAGTCGGCTCTGATACCAACTTGTGCAGCCCCCGATTTGACCATACACTAATCATGCACGCAAATGTGTACGACCAAGATCAGGAACTCACGGGAAGATATCATAACACAACTCTAGACACAAATTAAAATAATACAAGCTTTATATTACAAGCCAGGGGCCTCGAAGGCTCGAATACAAATGCTCAAAGGCACAATATCTGAGTACAGACATAGGTTAAACAAGTTTGCCTTTAGAAGGCTAGCACAAAAGTAGGAACAATCGAAAAGGTGAGGCCTCCTGCCTGGGACCTCCTAACTACTCCTCGAAGTCGAACTCCACGTAGAATCATCCTCGGGATCCTCTGGCTCCTGGACTCCATCATCTGGTCGCAACAACCGCGTACAGAAAGGGGGAAAAGGGGGAGCAAAGCAACCGTGAGTACTCATCCAAAGTACTCGCAAGCAAGGAGCTACACTACATATGTATGCATTGGTATCAAATGGAAAAAGGGTATCATGTGTGGACTGAACTGCAGAATGCCAGAATAAGAGGGTTATAGCTAGTCCTTTTGAAGACTACGCTTCTGGCAACCTCCATCTTGCAGCAGAAGAATAGAGTAGATGGTAAGTTCACCAAGTAACATCGCATAGCATAATCCTAACCGATGATCCTCCCCTTGTTGCCCTGTGAGAGAGCGACCACCGGTTGTATCTGGCACTTGGAAGGGTGTGTTTTATTAAGTATCTGGTTCTAGTTATCATAAGGTCAAGGAACAACTCCAAGTCGTCCTGTTACCGAAGATCACGGCTATTCGAATAGATTAACTTCCCTGCAGGGGTGCACCACATAACCCAACACGCTCGATCCCATTTGGCCGGACACACTTTCCTGGGTCATGCCCGGCCTCGGAAGATCAACACGTCGTAGCCCTACCTAGGCACAATAGAGAGGTCAGCACGCCAGTCTAAATCCTATGGCGCAGGGGTCTGGGCCCATCGCCCATTGCACACCTACACGTTGCGTACGCGGCCGGTGAGCAGACCTAGCAACCTCCATTACAAAGGAAGTTGCGTTATGCGGTCCAACCCGGCGCGCGACGCTCGGTCGCTGACGTCACGACGGCTTCGGCTGATACCATGACGTCGAGTGCCCATAACTGTCCCCGCGTAGATGGTTAGTGCGTATAGGCCAGTAGCCAGACTCGGATCAAATACCAAGATCTCGTTAAGCGTGTTAAGTATCCGTGAACGCCGACCAGGGCCAAGTCCACCTCTCTCCTAGGTGGCTCTCAACCTGCCCTGCCGCTCCGCCTCAAAGTAACAGTCAGGGGCCGTCGGGAACTCAGGCCCACCACTACCTGGATGGAGCCACCTGCCCCTTTAGCCCCCATCTCCAAACAGTATCACTGGTAATGTAACAGTGTAAAGTATATAGTATATGCCCATGATCACCTCCCGAGGTGATCACGTCCCAGTAGTATAGCATGGCAGACGGACAAGAGTGTAGGGCCACTGATGATAATCTAGCATCCTATACTAAGCATTTAGGATTGCAGATAAGGTATCAATAGTTATAGCAATAATGACAGGCTATGCATCAGGATAGGATTAACGGAAAGCGGTAACATGCTACACTACTCTAATGCAAGCAGTATAGAGAAGAGTAGGCGATATCTGGTGATCAAAGGGGGGGCTTGCCTGGTTGCTCTGGCAAGAGAGAGGGGTCGTCAACTCCGTAGTCGTACTGAGTAGCAGCGGCGTCGGGGTCTACCAGAAAAGTAACGGAGGGGGAACACAATAAATAACAGAGCAATCAAAACATAACATGACAACTCGATGCTAGAGGTGATTCTAACGCATGGATAGGTGATACCGGCGAAGGGGGGAAACATCCGGGGAAGTATCCCCAGTGTTTCACGTTTTTGGACCGGTGAACCAGAGGGGAAAGTTGCATGTTCTCTATGCTAGGGATGCGTGGCGGACGAACGGGCTGCGTATCCGGGTTCATCTCGTCGTTCTGAGCAACTTTCATGTAGAAAGTATTTTCATCTGAGGTACTGATTATTTTATATTAATTTTTAAAGATTTTAAATCATTTTCTAGAAATTAGCATAATTAAATTAATTTAGAAATTGCAGTTATGATGTCAGCGTGACGTTAGCATGATGTCAGCATGACATCAGCATGATGTCAGCAGGACCAAAGGTTGACTGGGTCAAACTTGGCAGGTGGGACCCGTTCGTCATTGACTGCCTATCTAACTAACAGATTAGTTAGATTAGTTAGCTAATTAGATTATTCTAACACTGGTTAATTAAGTTAAATTAATTAAGTTAATTTAATTAATTCGTTAATTATTTAATTAATCTTTCTAATCCTTCAAAAAAATCATTTTGGGGCTGGGCCCATTCGGTCAGTGGCCCAGGGCCATTGCGGGTGTGCGGGCGCAAATGGCGCGGTTACGGGCGCACCCATGCGGGGCCGAACCCGACCGGGGAGGCGAGGCGAGGCGAGGCCACCAAGGCGCGGTGGGCGCGGCGCGACAGGGCCAGCAGTGAGCGGGAAGGGGAGAGCCCGGGGTGGGCGCCGGAGTTGGCCGCAGGCGCGTCGATGGCCCGCGGGGCCAGAGGCAGAGGCGGGGC
>NC_041392.1:265783221-265783837 GCF_002162155.2 Triticum dicoccoides
TTTTTTTATCTCTTTTTTTTAACAGGGGTGTGAGGGGGGGCCCACTGGGCAGTTGCCCATAGGGCCAAACGGGCGCGGGCGATGGATCGGGTGCGGGGCGCCAGGACGTGGCCGAACCCAACCGGGCGCCGGACAGGGGAGGGCGCCGGCTGCGGCGAAGGTAGCAGGGGCCGCGGTTGGCTGGGCGCCGGCGGTTGGCTGCCGCGGGCGGCGCCAGCAAGGGCAGGCGCGAGAGGGGGGTGGCGCCTGCGGGCGCACACGGGGAAGGTCGGAGTGGGGCGGCGAGCGGCCATGAGTGTGGCGGACGCGGCGGCCGTGGGTGGTCGCGGTTGGGGCCGGGACGGAGCTAGGTGCGCGTCGGGCGCCGTTCAGGCGCAGCGCGGGGAGGAGGAGGGGAGAGGAGGCCGGGGGCGGGCACGGAGCAGGGGAAGAGCGGAGGAGAGGCTGGGCCTCACTTGCGGTGCAGGGGAACGGGGCAGCGAGGCTTGGTGATGCACGTCGGGGAGGAGGACGAGGAAGGCGTGCGGTCCGGCGGGGAGGCCGGCGAGGTCTAGGCGGCGGCACGTGCACCGGGCGGCGAGGGCGCGGTCGGGGATGGGCGCCTGCGTCGGGATCG
>NC_041392.1:265784068-265804803 GCF_002162155.2 Triticum dicoccoides
GGTCTTTCTTCCTTTTTTTGTTGTTTTGTTTTTGTTTATACCTCTTCTTTTTATTTATTTTTCCTGTACTGTTTTCTTTTATTTTTGTTAGTAAAATAGTTTTACAAAATATTAAACTGGCTCCATATTTAGAGTGGCAAAATGAGACACGGTCACAAAAAGTTTGGTACCTAAATGAAATATTTTGCACTTCTATAAATTTAGAAGGCATTTAAATATTTATTTTTAGCCATTTTTTAATTAATTTAGAGCCTTTAAACTTTATATCAAAGTTTGGTTTCTCCACCATAATTATTTATGCATCATCTGGTACCTCTAGAACATTTTAGTTTTATTGTTTAAAAACTTTTGTTGTTTGCCTATACTTTAAATCTGAATTTGAATAGGTTTCGAACTAACACGAGATTAGCGATAGTAATCGAAGTGACGTGGCATCATTAACAGAGAATTACTGTAGCTTAATTATCCGGACGTCACAACCAGGCGCAACCCGCCTTGAGGTAGGGCCTCGTGAGTCTCGCGCTGGCTCACAAGTGCCCAGATACACCTCGTCGAGCCCTGCCGTGCAAGCCACGTGTCAGCGCGGGGCGGTACATGCCCCGGGGGCTCTCCTCAGAGGGGGCCCCCTCCCACGGACAAGTGGAAGCACCATGCTCCGTGCTAGCCGTCGACACTGCCGAGGAGCGGCTATGCCCGTGCACAAGCGGAAGCACTATGCTCCGCGCTGGTGATAAACAACTGAGGGCGGCTTCGCGGTCGTACCAACTTCAGGGTGCCCCAGAGCTCAGCGTCCGGCCTCACCGCAACGCCTCCACCCGGGAGAGCCGCGCGAGGGGGCTGGGCACGAGGGCTATGCTCGGGTCACGCCCAAGTGTACGCCACCCAGCCAGGTCTCCCGGACCTGGTCGTCGCACGCCCCTCCCGAGCCGAGCCTCGGCGAGGGAAAAGGTATAGAGTTTGTTTGCACGTCAAGGGGGACTCCTGAGCATAGCGACTTAGGAGCCTAATTGGTCACGTAGTGAAGGAAATATGCCCTAGAGGCAATAATAAAGTTATTATTTATTTCCTTATTTCATGATAAATGTTTATTATTCATGCTAGAATTGTATTAACCGGAAACTTAGTACATGTGTGAATACATAGACAAACAGAGTGTCACTAGTATGCCTCTACTTGACTAGCTCGTTGATCAAAGATGGTTATGTTTCCTAGCCATAGACATGAGTTGTCATTTGATTAACGGGATCACGTCATTAGGAGAATGATGTGATTGACTTGACCCATTCTGTTAGTTTACCACTTGATCGTTTAGTATGTTGCTATTGCTTTCTTCATGACTTATACATGTTCCTATGACTATGAGATTATGCAACTCCCGTTTACCGGAGGAACACTTTGTGTGCTACCAAACGTCACAACGTAACTGGGTGATTATAAAGGTGCTCTACAGGTGTCTTCGAAGGTACTTGTTAATACACATCACTATAATACACATCACTATAAGCCTTGCAAGCATTGTAACTAATGAGTTAGTTGCGGGATGATGTATTACGGAATGAGTAAAGAGACTTGTCGGTAACGAGATTGAACTAGGTATTGAGATACCGACGATCGAACCTCGGGCAAGTAACATACCGATGACAAAGGGAACAACGTATGTTGTTATGCGGTTCGACCGATAAAGATCTTCGTAGAATATGTAGGAGCCAATATGGGCATCCAGGTTCGGCTATTGGTTATTGACCAGAGAGGTGTCTCGGTCATGTCTACATAGTCCTCGAACCCGTAGGGTCCGCACGCTTAAACGTTCATTGACGATGTAGTATTATATGAGTTATGTATGTTGGTGACCGAATGTTGTTCGGACTCCCGGATGAGATCACGGACATGACGAGGAGCTCAGGAATAGTCTGGAGGTAAAGATTCATATATTGGATGATATGGTTAGGCCAAGGGGTCAGGCCCACGGGGCTATAAGTTGGTGCAAAATGAGTTTTGCGGAGGCCAGGGGGCCAAACGCCAGAGACCCTGACATCTGGCCCTGGGCCAGATGCCGATGCCCATGGTGTCTGGGCCGGATGCGAAGGATTGTGGCGTTTGGTCCTAGAGTCCGAGTGGAACTCTTGCCTTTCGGGTAAAACCGACTTTGAGGAGGCTTTTGCTCCGAGTTTCGACCCCAGGGCTCAACATATAAATAGAGGGGCAGGGCTAGCACCAAATACAGATCGAGAAACACCAAGCCGTGTGCCGGCAACCCCGTCCCCTCTAGTTTATCCTCCGTCATAGTTTTCGTAGTGCTTAGGAGAAACCCCGCGGAGATTGTTGTTCACCAACACCGTCACCACGCCGTCGTGCTGCCAGAACTCATCTACTACTTCACCCCTCTTGCTGGATCAAGAAGGCGAGGACGTCATCAAGCTGAACGTGTGTTGAACGCGAAGTGCCGTATGTTCGGTACTTGATCGGGACGGATCATGAAGGTGTACGACTACATCAACCGCGTTGATAAATGCTTCCGCTTACGGTCTACGAGGGTACGTAGATTACACTCTCCCCTCTCGTTGCTATGCATCACCATAATCTTGCGTGTGCGTAGGAATTTTTTTGAAATTACTACGTTACCCTACAGTGGCATCCGAGTCAGATTAATGCGTAGATGTTATATGCACGAGTAGAACACAAGTGAGTTGTGGGCGATACAAGTCATACTGGTTACCAGCATGCCATACTTTGGTTCGCCGGTATTGTTGGATGAAGCGGCCCGGACCGACATTACGCGTACCCTTACACGAGACTGGTTCTACCGACATGCTTTGCACATAGGCGGCTGGCGGGTGTCAGTTTCTCCAACTTTAGTTGAACCGAGTGTGGCTACGCCCGGTCCTTGAGAAGGTTAAAACAACACTAACTTGACGAACTATAGTTCTGGTTTTGATGCATAGGTAAGAACGGTTCTTGCTCAGCCCGTAGCAGCCACGTAAAACTTGCAACAACAAAGTAGAGGACGTCTAACTTGTTTTTGCAGGGCATGTTGTGATGTGATATGGTCAAGACATGATGCTATATTTTATTGTATGAGATGATCATGTTTTGTAACCGAGTTATCGGCAACTGGCAGGAGCCATATGGTTGTCGCTTTATTGTATGCAATGCAATCACCCTATAATTGCTTTACTTTATCACTAAGCGGCAGCGATAGTCGTAGAAGCAATATTTCGTGAGACGACAACGATGCTACGATGAAGACCAAGGTGTCGCGCCAGTGACGATGGTGATCAGGACGGTGCTTCGGAGATGGAGATGTCACACCCTAGCTAGTTCATGCATTAGAGTGTTGCATCATGTTTATTCTTTCATCAGAAACCTGAAATGGGGATGACAGAACCCCCAGTCCCCTCTGAAACCAATTAGGGTTTACTAAAAACTTTTTCAATGAACCTGAAATGCCCTTCTAAAATGCCCATCATTTTTGTCTTGGCTCAGAACCTCTGCCAAAAGTGATGCACATTTTCCTAGGCCATCTTAGGGTTTTTGAATTAAATCATAAATAATTGAATTTGAGCATTTAAAATTATATAAAATATTTAAATGCTCAAATATCTCCAAACTAAAATGTTTCATGTTGGAAATAATCCAACTATGGACCAGGAGTAGTTTGGTGATTTTAGGAGTTGCCTAAGTATTTTATTTAATTCAACAAAGTTGCACAAGTATTAAAAACAGAAAACAGAAAGAAAATGGAAAAACTTACCTGACGCCTGCTCCCGGCCCACCTGCCGGCCCAGCCCAGCGCCACTCCAGCGAGCTGCTTGCCGGCCAGGCAGGCAGGCAGGTGCCCGACGGCGACCGCAGCGCGCGCCACGCACCTGCTCGCCGCCTCGCCGCTCCCCTCGCCGGTGACATCGTGGATCGGCCTCCCTCGCTCCCCCGAACCCCCTAGACACCCCCTCTCCTCTCCAGCTCCTCCCCCTCGTGCTCCCCTGCCATGACCGACGCCACCATCGCCGTGCCTTCGTCGTAGCCGTGCTCCCCGCCGCCCGTGCGTCCTCTCATCGTGTCCAGGAGCTCCGCCGCTGTCCACTCCATCGAGCAAGCCGAGCCCCGAGCGCTCGCAACGCTCGAGTCCACCGCAACAACCTCGCCCGAACCGCCGTCGCCGGAGATCCCCTTCAATGCCGCCGTCGCTCCGGTCCATCCCCGGCCGCACCAAGGGCTTCGTCGCACTCACTGTGAGCTTAGCCATCTTCCCCCCTCCTTTTCTTGCTCCCGAGCTGTGTAGCGACCTCCCGGAGCTCAACCGCACCCACCGCCGTGGAGCTCGTCGCCGACGTGCTCCCGGTCACCCTCCGACCACTCCACGGTGTCCATCATGCTCACCGCGTCACGTAGCACCTAGCTAGCTACTCCCCGCGCCTCACCGACCCCTCTAGCGTCAAGTTCGTCTTCGGCCGAACCCCGGTGGCCGCCAAAGTCGTCGCCGGCGCCAACTCCGGCCACCCCGACCCCAACGGACTCCACCAAGAGCTGCGGCTCGTCCTCAGCTCCACTCCGGTGGTCTCCGCGACCCATTTGGTGGCCGAAACAGCCAAAACCACTTCCGCCGCCGCGTCGGGCTCGCCGGCGGCTAAACGCCGGTGCAGCCGACCCGGGTTTGACCACGGGTGGGCCCTGGTTGACTCCCCTGAGTCAATGACAGGTGGGGCCTAGCCCTGTTAATTAAACAGGTTTAGTTTTATTTAAACTTTAATTAAATTAATCACCCTGACAGGAGGGACCCACTGTCAGGTTTGACCCGGACGTGTCCCGTTGACCTGCTGATGTCACACTGACGTCAGGCTGACGCAGTAATTGATTTTCTGGATTTATTTTAATATAGGAAATTCCAGAATATAGTTTAAACTTCAAAAATTCATAACTTTTATTCTGTAACTCCAAATCAGACAAATTATATATGAAAAATGATCAGAAAAATCCAATCTATCCATCTGTACTATTTTCATGCATGATTAAACAAGTTGACCTGATGTTTAATGCAGAACAAGGAAAAACACTTTAAAGGGCCATGTTTGAGTTTGAAATTTGAATCTTTGATTCAAATTGGTTCAAACCCTTCTGGTCTTAGTTGCATTAGCCCAACACACTCATATTGCTATGTTTCATGCATGCATCATATTGTTGCACATTGTTTGGTGATGGTTGTGTATCGGTGTTCTTTGCGGCAGGTTCTGCCTCCGAGGAGTATCGTGATTACCCTAACGAAGAACCGTATCAGTGCATCGAACCATCAGGCAAGCAACCAACCATTTGATCATATCGATACAATCCCATGTTCTCGCTCCTGCTCTCTTTTACTGCATTAAGACAACGCGTTTCAAACTGCTATGTGCTACGGTAGTTGAACCCACTTCCTCTGCATGACCTGTCATTGCCACAGTAACTAGATGAAACCCACTAGCATGTGTAGGAGTTGATTGAGCCATATGTATGTGTTGTTCCTACCTTGCTATGCCTGCTATGCTTAGAGTCATGTCAGGTCTGGTTCATCTGGGTGATGGGCTAGAGTGAAATGATTATGTCGGTAATGAGAGTGGTGTGGTGAACACGATTTGGTAAAGGTATCGATGAGAGGCCATGTAGGAGTACATGGTGGGTTGTTTCATTGAAGCCGACCTTAAGCACTGAGATCTGTATGTGTGATTTAAGATACAGCTACTACCATGCATTGGGCCCTGAAATATGACCCCACTCGACTTCTTATTCACCCTAGCTCTCTGTCCAGGAGTTGCAAGTAGTTTCTGGTGTTTGTAGCCTACTGGAGGCCGTGGACAGCGCTGACCATAGGGGTGGGCTGTGATGCGGTAGGTACGTGGCCGGGTGTACCGAATACCCGTTAGGTATCTCGGGAACCCTGTTCACATCGTTCGGGGCCGTATGGGAAACCTCGGCCGGACTCCCTGCGGATGGAACCTGGATAGGCGATAAACCTGGACTAGAGGCTTAGGTGTTTAGGTAGGTCGTGGTCTACACCCACGTCGGCTTTCGCTTGAAGTCTGCCGAGCACATGTCGTGTGCAGACGCTAAGTGGTGGAAACATGTATGAAGAAGTACACCCCTGCAGGGTTATCATGATCTATTCGAATAGCCGCGTCCGCGGTAAAGGACTACTTGGTTGCCTATACAGTTCATAGACAAGTAAACGGAAACTACTAAAAGCCTCAAGATAAGTGTGAGTGCCGAGGATGGCTCTTCCGCAGGGAGACGGAGGTGGATCCTCGGTAATGTATTGAAGTGGTGAGTAGTGGACTCGTGTGCGCAAAACCATTTCAAGTTGGAGTCTCGTAGGATAGCCTAGCCAAGAGTCAAAGCTGGCTTGCTGCAACAACTCCACCAACCCTTCTTGATAATGTGCATGTATGTAGGATCTGATGTAAGTCTTGCTGAGTACCTTTGTACTCATGTTGCTATAATTTACATTTTTACAGAAGACGCCGCAACCCTTTCTGATGGGTTCTACGTAGACGTTGACATCAATGAGTAGGCTAAGGCCCAGGTGGTGATCCTGAGCTTCTGAAGGACCACGTAGTATAGCTAGGCTTTCCAAGCCTCTTTTATTTTTCTAGTTGTCTGTACTCACACAAGTTACTTCCGCTGCTGGTTTGTATGACTGTATGACTTGAATGCTGGGTCGTGTGACCCGTACCTTTGTGTATGTTATGTATGGCTCTCTGAGCCTTAAATAAACTACTTGTGTCATAGAGTCATGTTGTGATGCCTTGTTGTGTTTGCACATATCGAGCATATTGTGTGTATGATTGAAATGCTTGGTATGTGTGGGATCTGACTATCTAGTTGTTTATCCTTAGTAGCCTCTCTTACCGGGAAATGTCTCCTAGTGTTACCACTGAGCCATGGTAGCTTGCTACTGCTCCGGAACACTTAGTCTGGTCGGCATGTGTCCTTCTTCGTTCCTGTGTCTGTCCCTTCGGGGAAATGTCATGCATTGAGTACTGGAGTCCTGTTAGCCCGCTACAGCCCAGTTTATCGGAGTCCTGCTAGCCAAGTGCTACAGCCCGGACCCACTTGCTGATGACCGAAACGTTCGTTGCTGGGTCATGGATGCCTGTCCCTGTAAGCCTGTGCCACTTTGGGTTTACGACTAGTCATGTCAGCCCGGGCTCCTTATCATATGGATGCTAGCGACACTATCATATACGTGAGCCAAAAGGCGCAAACGGTCCCGGGCAAAGGTAAGGCGACACCCGTGGGGATACCGTGCGTGAGGCCGCAAAGTGATATGAGGTGTTACAAGCTAGATCGATGTGACATCGAGTCGGGGTCCTGACAGCGTTGGCATCAGAGCCGGACTGCCTGTAGGTTCTCCAAGCCAAACTGGTCGATGTTGAGTCTAGAAATTCTTTAGTTATATGTAGGGGAATTGTTTGTGGGTGGAACGTAAGGCTATTTTTACTCCTTTATCTTATGACATTCTGATCTGAGTCAGTCTATTCTTCCACCGGGGGTTAAGGAATTAGGATCTATTCTCTCTGTCAGGTTCACGTGTTACTAATCAGTAGTACCTTATAGGTTTGATGGATACAAGCCTAGTTCAGTTCTACTACCACATTATGTTGTTAGGATGGACTCAGAACCTTGATATGATGATGTTGAGTGTGTATGAAATCCTTTGTCAAATGTCTCAAAATCCTTCTTGAGCATTTACAGCTGTTATGCTGCCGAAATTTTGCTAGAAATTCTAATGCCTTTGCATTATGATTGTGCTTTCAGATGGCCACTCGCGACCTCAATCAAGTGGTTCGCCTGACTCGATGCCTAGATGTACCCGGCCATACTGCCATGTTGGTCAGGGTAATGACTGAGGCTGGATACCGTTGGTATCCTGAGTACACGATCGAAGAGCAATTCCGAGACTTTAATCAAAGCCAGTATCTCTGCACTGTCAGGATATTTCCATCTTATCCTGGGTCCACCGAGCCCCTTCACTGCTCCTATGGACTCGGGGTTACTATTGAGATGGCTGTGCAGGACGCCGCCTACTCTATGATGACCATCATGCGAGTCAGGTCTGGCCTATTTCGGGACTCTGATTTCCGGTATATGCCAGGATCACTTCCGGGAGCACAAGGGTATCTCCAGGCTATCTATGCTGACCCCACTCAGGAGGATTCACGGACTCGCACTACTGCTGAGATGCTCGAGGATAAGGACCGTGAAAATCGGGCCTTGAGGTTAGAGCTCTTCAATACCCGTGCTGACCACTGGGCCACATTGACTCGGTTTGCACCGGCGGTGCAAGCTGGATATTCGGATATGCGCGATCTCTATCCTGTGAGATCTGCTCTGCCAGACGTGATGGGTTGGCGTGATGTAGGAGGCATCACCCCACCTCGCGGTCCCCGCAGGCCACCATCTGTTGGTCCAAGACCTCATCCTAGCCCCTATGGTCCACAAGCTCCGCGAGATCGTCTGTTCCCGGATGATCATGTTGAGCTTCCAGGCTATGGAGGTGACTTCTACGAGGACTACTACGGATCGGTCTGAGTTAGTGGTAGTATCACTAGTTCGTGTTAGCTGTGTCGTCTATCGTCCTGCGTGACTCGTGGGATATGACCTAGTTTGTATCGCCTTCCGGAGGTGTAGAAAAATAATGTATAGGAGCTTGGAATGCCTCCGATGAGATGTAATCCTCTTTTCACCGTAATAGTACCTTGTTTGGTCTTGTACTAAACCCTGTATGGTGTGTATGACGATGGAATAAAGAAGCAGTTTCTGTATCTACCATGTCATACGGATGATCATCTTGCATTCCGAGTTATTCCTTACATTCTGTATCCTATGTCGGAATTTTATCATTCTGACTAAATCATTGTCTTGTTTACCTAGGATGGTCAACACGCGCACTAACCCTGCTCCTCAAGAGCAGGCCGAAGGCAGTGAAGTCAGGAATGCAAATCTGCCTCATCCTCCTTCCCTAGCCGAGGTTATGACAGAAGCCGAAAGAAACAAGCGGGAGACCAACCGTTTGTTGGAGCGTATTGAACATAACACAGCACACCATCAGAGGACTAACGTGGTGTCACTCAGTGATTTCATCAAGTTACATCCACCCACGTTCCACCACTCCGTCGAGCCTCTCGACGCTGATGACTGGCTTCGCAGTATCTCTCACAAGCTGCGTTCCGCGCTAGTAGCTGAGGCTGACAAGGTCACCTTTGCTGCATATCATCTTGAAGGCCCCGCCAGTCTATGGTGGGAGAATTATGGAGCTATGCGCCCAGCGGGCCATGTCACTACTTGGGCTGAATTCAGCGAGGCTTTCCGTGAACATCACATTCCGGAGGGTCTCATGGACCGTAAACGTGAGGAATTTTGCAGTTTCACTCAGGGCCGACTCTCTGTGGATGTTTACAGCAGGGAATTCGGTAACCTCGCACGATATGCAACTGAGGAAGTTTCTACTGATGCCAAGAAGCAAGCAAGGTTCTGTAAGGGACTTAGTCCTGAGCTTCGCCGCGACCTCCGTTTGCATGAGTGCACATCTTTTCAGAAACTTGTTAACAAGGCCATCAGTGCTGAGACTGGTCAGACTGATTATGACGCAACACGCAAGCATGGCCGTGACATGGGTTCCTCATCCGGTGCTGGTCCTCAGAAGCGCCGCGTGTGGGTTCCCAACACTGCCCTGCCACCCAGGTTCACGCCGAGGCCATCCTTCCAGGCGCCTCACCCCGTTCAACAGTCTGCACCAGCCAAGCCCTATGGTGGTCCAACCAACAGTGCTCCTCCACGCACCAGTTCCGTGACTTGTTTCAAGTGTGGGGAATCTGGCCACTATATGCGTGAGTGTCCCCAGACCAACCCCAACCAATCTGCTAAAGCTGTTGGCCGTGGCAAGCCGACAGGGAAAGTGTTCCACGCCAAGCCGGCCACCGTTACACGTGGCCATGTCAACTGTATCTCTGCCGAAGAAGCTCAAGAGGATCCCAACGTTGTTCTCGGTACGCTCCTTGTTAATTGCCACCCGGCATCTGTTCTTTTCGATACAGGAGCCTCTCATTCATTTATATCCGAGAACTATGCTCGTTTGCATAACACCGCATTCTGTGACATGCCATCCACTATGGAAATTTCTACTCCCGGTTCTAGATGGCAGACCTCCAGGGTAAGTTATGGAAATGAAATCCAAGTCGACAGACTTGTTTTCCTTGAATCTTTGATAGCTCTCAAATTCTCAGACATTAATATCATTTTGGGTATGGACTGGATGTCAGCTCATCATGCCAAAATTGATTGCTTCTCTAGGACTGTTCAACTCACTCATCCTTCGGGCAAGATAGTCAATGTCTTGACCCGGTTAGCCGAGCGACAATTATATTCTCTTAACGCCAGCCCTTTGCCAGACCTTGAGGACGTTCCGATAGTCCGTGACTTTCCGGATGTCTTCCCAGAGGAATTGCCAGGTGTTCCACCTGACAGGGATGTTGAGTTCGTAATAGACCTCATTCCAGGAACCGTTCCGATTGCTAGAAGACCTTATAAGATGGCACCCCTAGAACTAGCCGAGCTTAAGAAACAACTCGATGAGTCCTTGAAAAAGGGTTTCATCCGACCTAGTTCATCTCCGTGGGCTTGCCCCGTCCTCTTCGTCAAGAAGAAGGATGGTACGGACCGGATGGTTGTAGATTATCGACCTGTCAATTTGGTCACAATCAAGAACAAATATCCGCTCCCCAGGATCAACGACCTGTATGATCAGCTCGCTGGATCCTCAGTCTTCTCCAAAATGGATTTGAGGTTGGGCTACCATCAAATCAAAATCAGAAACGGGGACATCCCTAAAACGGCCTTTGTTACTCGTTATGGCCAATACGAGTACACCGTTATGTCCTTCAGATTAATCAACGCTCCAGCCACCTTTTCTCGGTTAATGAACTCAATCTTCATGGAGTATTTGGATAAATTCGTCGTGGTTTACCTCGATGATATACTCATCTACTCCAAGAACGAGGAAGAACATGCCGAACATCTAAGGCTAGTGTTGAAGAAACTTCGAGAGCATCGCCTTTATGCCAAGTTTTCTAAATGTGAATTTTGGTTGTGAGAAGTGACCTATCTGGGTCATGTAATATCTGGTAAAGGTATTGCTGTTAACCCTGAGCGAGTTCAAGCCGTCCTTAATTGGACTCCACCTGAATCGGTCAAGCAAGTTCGGAGTTTTTTGGGCTTAGCGAGCTATTGTCGTCGCTTTGTCGAAAACTTCTCCAAAGTTGCTAAACCTCTAACCGAACTCCTCAAGAAAGATAAAAAGTTCGAATGGACTCCACAATGTGAGCACAGCTTTCAGGAACTGAAAAGACGCCTGACTTCTGCTCCCGTACTGGTACCGCCAGATTTCTCTAAGGACTTTGTTATCTACTGCAACGCCTCGCGACAAGGACTAGGTTGCATTCTCATGCAAGATCGAAACGTAATTGCTTACGCCTCACGGCAATTGCACCCACATGAGGAGAATTATCCTACTCATGATCTAGAGCTTGCAGCCGTAGTCTATGCACTTAAAACCTGGCGACATTACCTCCTTGGTAATCGCTGCGAAATATTCACTGATCACCAAAGTCTGAAGTACATCTTCACCCAACCGGATTTGAATCTCAGGCAAAGACGTTGGGTCGAGTTGATCACAGATTTCGACTTAGGAATAACTTACACCCCAGGGAAAGCCAATGTCATGGCTGATGCGCTAAGTCGTAAATCTTATTGTAACAACCTGATGTTACAACAAAGTCAACCGCTTCTCCATGAGGAATTTCGGAAGCTTAACCTTCACATTGTTCCTCAAGGTTTTCTTTCCACCTTGGTAGCGAAACCTACCCTTACGGATCAAATCATCGCTGCCCAAAAGCGAGATAAGGGAATATCTAAAATCAAGGAGAACATTGCTAGCGGAGGTGTTAGTTGTTTCTCCACAAATGATCACGGTGTTGTGTACTTTGAGAACCGTCTAGTGGTTCCCAAGAACCAGCATCTACGGCAGTTAATCCTTAAGGAGGCTCATGAATCCCCTCTCACCATTCATCCCGGTAGCACCAAGATGTATCAGGACCTACGCCAGAGGTTCTGGTGGACTAGGATGAAGAGAGAAATTGCTCAGTATATTGCTAATTGCGACGTCTGTCGTCGTGTAAAAGCAGAGCATCAACGGCCTGCTGGCACCCTTCAACCCTTAGCTATTCCTGAATGGAAATGGGATAAAATTGGTATGGATTTCATTACCGGTTTTCCCAGGACCAAGAGAGGGAATAATGCTATCTTCGTCGTTGTCGATCGTCTTTCCAAAGTAGCCCATTTCTTACATGTTCGTGAGAGTATAACCGCTAGTCAATTGGCAGACTTATACATCTCCCGGATAGTGTCTCTCCATGGTGTTCCTTTGGAAATTAACTCGGATCGAGGAAGTCTTTTCACCTCTCGATTTTGGGAAAGTTTCCAAAATGCTATGGGAACCCGCCTCTCCTTTAGCACCGCTTTCCACCCTCAGTCGAGTGGTCAAGTGGAACGCGTCAACCAGATCCTAGAAGACATGCTTCGAGCCTCTGTTATCTCATTCGGAATGGATTGGGAGAAGTGCCTTCCATTTGCCGAATTCGCTTACAACAACAGCTATCAGTCTAGCTTGGGTAAAGCCCCTTTTGAAGTCCTCTATGGACGACGGTGTCGAACACCCCTTAACTGGTCAGAGACCGGGGAAAGACAATTCTTTGGCCCGGATATGATTCAGGAAGCAGAAGAGCAAGTTCGCATCATTCGTGAAAAGTTGAAAACAGCCCAATCTCGTCAAAAGAGTCAATATGAGCGAAAACATAAGGCTATGACTTTCGAGGTTGACGAGAAGGCTTACCTTCGGGTTACCCCTCTGAAGGGAACCCATCGTTTCGGTATCAAAGGCAAATTGGCTCCTCGTTACATTGGACCTTTTCGCATTCTTGCTAAACGAGGAGAAGTTGCCTACCAGTTGGAACTACCTCCGCACATCTCCAGAGTCCACGATGTCTTCCACGTTTCTCAACTCAGGCGTTGCTTCTCGGATCCTATCCGTGGAGTGGACCACGAAACGCTTGATCTCCAAGATAATCTTACATATCGAGAGTACCCCATTCGTATCCTCGATCAGGCCGAGCGTACAACTCGACGTCATAACATCAAGTTTCTCAAAGTACAATGGTCGCACCATTCTGAGGATGAAGCAACTTGGGAAAGGGAGGATCGTCTTCGACTTGAGTATCCTGCCTTCTTTCTGGAGGAACCTAAATCTCGGGACGAGATTCTTTTGAGTGGGGGTGAGTTGTCACACCCTAGCTAGTTCATGCATTAGAGTGTTGCATCATGTTTATTCTTTCATCAGAAACCTGAAATGGGGATGACAGAACCCCCAGTCCCCTCTGAAACCAATTAGGGTTTACTAAAAACTTTTTCAATGAACCTGAAATGCCCTTCTAAAATGCCCATCATTTTTGTCTTGGCTCAGAACCTCTGCCAAAAGTGATGCACATTTTCCTAGGCCATCTTAGGGTTTTTGAATTAAATCATAAATAATTGAATTTGGGCATTTAAAATTATATAAAATATTTAAATGCTCAAATATCTCCAAACTAAAATGTTTCATGTTGGAAATAATCCAACTATGGACCAGGAGTTGTTTGGTGATTTTAGGAGTTGCCTAAGTATTTTATTTAATTCAACAAAGTTGCAGAAGTATTAAAAAAACAGAAAACAAAAAGAAAATGGAAAAACTTACCTGACGCCTGCTCCCGGCCCACCTGCCGGCCCAGCCCAGCGCCGCTCCAGCGAGCTGCTTGCCGGCCAGGCAGGCAGGCAGGTGCCCGACGGCGACCGCAGCGCGCGCCACGCACCTGCTCGCCGCCTCGCCGCTCCCCTCGCCCGGTGACGTCGTGGATCGGCCTCCCTCGCTCCCCCGAACCCCCCAGACACCCCCTCTCCTCTCCAGCTCCTCCCCCTCGCGCTCCCCTGCCATGACCGACGCCACCATCGCCGTGCCTTCGTCGTAGCCGTGCTCCCCGCCGCCCGTGCGTCCTCTCATCGTGTCCAGGAGCTCCGCCGCTGTCCACTCCATCGAGCAAGCCGAGCCCCGAGCGCTCGCAACGCTCGAGTCCACCGCAACGACCTCGCCCAAACCGCCGTCGCCGGAGATCCCCTTCAACGCCGCCGTCGCTCCGGTCCATCCCCGGCCGCAACAAGGGCTTCGTCGCACTCACTGTGAGCTTAGCCATCTTCCCCCCTCCTTTTCTTGCTCCAGAGCTGTGTAGCGACCTCCCGGAGCTCAACCGCACCCACCGCCGTGGAGCTCGTCGCCGACGTGCTCCCGGTCACCCTCCGACCACTCCACGGTGTCCATCATGCTCACCGCGTCACGTAGCACCTAGCTAGCTGCTCCCCGCGCCTCACCGACCCCTCTAGCGTCAAGTTCGTCTTCGGCCGAACCCCGGTGGCCGCCAAAGTCGTCGCCGGCGCCAACTCCGGCCACCCCGACCCCAACGGACTCCACCAAGAGCTGCGACTCGTCCTCAGCTCCACTCTGGTGGTCTCCGCGACCCATTTGGTGGCCGAAACAGCCAAAACCACTTCCGCCGCCGCGTCGGGCTCGCCGGCGGCTAAACGCCGGTGCAGCCGACCCGGGTTTGACCACGGGTGGGCCCTGGTTGACTCCCCTGAGTCAATGACAGGTGGGGCCCAGCCCTGTTAATTAAACAGGTTTAGTTTTATTTAAACTTTAATTAAATTAATCACCCTGACAGGAGGGACTCACTGTTAGGTTTGACCCGGACGTGTCCCGTTGACCTGCTGATGTCACACTGACGTCAGGCTGACGCAGTAATTGATTTTCTGGATTTATTTTAATATAGGAAATTCCAGAATATAGTTTAAACTTCAAAAATTCATAACTTTTATTCTGTAACTCCAAATCAGACAAATTATATATGAAAAATGATCAGAAAAATCCAATCTATCCATCTGTACTATTTTCATGCATGATTAAACAAGTTGACCTGATGTTTAATGCAGAACAAGGAAAAACACTTTAAAGGGCCATGTTTGAGTTTGAAATTTGAATCTTTGATTCAAATTGGTTCAAACCCTTCTGGTCTTAGTTGCATTAGCCCAACACACTCATATTGCTATGTTTCATGCATGCATCATATTGTTGCACATTGTTTGGTGATGGTTGTGTATCGGTGTTCTTTGCAGCAGGTTCTGCCTCCGAGGAGTACCGTGATTACCCTAACGAAGAACCATATCAGTGCATCGAACCATCAGGCAAGCAACCAACCATTTGATCATATCGATACAATCCCATGTTCTCGCTACTGCTCTCTTTTACTGCATTAAGACAACGCGTTTCAAACTGCTGTGTGCTACGATAGTTGAACCCACTTCCTCTGCATGACCTGTCATTGCCACAGTAACTAGATGAAACCCACTAGCATGTGTAGGAGTTGATTGAGCCATATGTATGTGTTGTTCCTACCTTGCTATGCCTGCTATGCTTAGAGTCGTGTCAGGTCTGGTTCATCTGGGTGATGGGCTAGAGTGAAATGATTATGTCGGTAATGAGATTGTGTGGTGAACACGATTTGGTAAAGGTATCAATGAGAGGCCATGTAGGAGTACATGGTGGGTTGTTTCATTGAAGCCGACCTTAAGCACCGAGATCTGTATGTGTGATTTAAGATACAGCTACTACCATGCATTGGGCCCTGAAATATGACCCCGCTCGACTTCTTATTCACCCTAGCTCTCTGTCCAGGAGTTGAAAGTAGTTTCTGGTGTTTGTAGCCTACTGGAGGCCGTGGACAGCGCTGACCGTAGGGGTGGGCTGTGATGCGGTAGGTACGTGGCCGGGTGTACCGAATACCCGTTAGGTATCTCGGGAACCCTGTTCACATCGTTCGGGGCCGTATGGGAAACCTCGGCCGGACTCCCTGCGGATGGAACCTGGATAGGCGATAAACCTGGACTAGAGGCTTAGGTGTTTAGGTAGGTTGTGGTCTACACCCACGTCGGCTTTCGCTTGAAGTCTGCCGAGCACATGTCATGTGCAGACGCTAAGTGGTGGAAACATGTATGAAGAAGTACACCCCTGCAGGGTTATCATGATCTATTCGAATAGCCGCGTCCGCGGTAAAGGACTACTTGGTTGCCTATACAGTTCATAGACAAGTAAACGGAAACTACTAAAAGCCTCAAGATAAGTGTGAGTGCCGAGGATGGCTCTTCCGCAGGGAGACGGAGGTGGATCCTCGGTAATGTATTGAAGTGGTGAGTAGTGGACTCGTGTGCGCAAAACCATTTCAAGTTGGAGTCTCGTAGGATAGCCTAGCCAAGAGTCAAAGCTGGCTTGCTGCAACAACTCCACCAACCCTTCTTGATAATGTGCATGTATGTAGGATCTGATGTAAGTCTTGCTGAGTACCTTTGTACTCATGTTGCTATAATTTACATTTTTACAGAAGACGCCGCAACCCTTTCTGATGGGTTCTACGTAGACATTGACATCAATGAGTAGGCTAAGGCCCAGGTGGTGATCCTGAGCTTGTGAAGGACCACGTATTATAGCTAGGCTTTCCAAGCCTCTTTTATTTTTCTAGTTGTCTGTACTCACACAAGTTACTTCCGCTGCTGGTTTGTATGACTGTATGACTTGAATGCTGGGTCGTGTGACCCGTACCTTTGTGTATGTTATGTATGGCTCTCTGAGCCTTAAATAAAGTACTTGTGTCATAGAGTCATGTTGTGATGCCTTGTTGTGTTTGCACATATCGAGCATATTGTGTGTATGATTGAAATGCTTGGTATGTGTGGGATCTGACTATCTAGTTGTTTATCCTTAGTAGCCTCTCTTACCGGGAAATGTCTCCTAGTGTTACCACTGAGCCATGGTAGCTTGCTACTGCTCTGGAACACTTAGGCTGGCCGGCATGTGTCCTTCTTCGTTCCTGTGTCTGTCCCTTCGGGGAAATGTCACGCATTGAGTACCGGAGTCCTATTAGCCCGCTACAGCCCGGTTTACCGGAGTCCTGCTAGCCCAGTGCTACAGCCCGGACCCACTTGCTGATGACCGACACGTTCGTTGTTGGGTCATGGATGCCTGTCCCTGTAAGCCTGTGCCACTTTGGGTTTACGACTAGTCATGTCAGCCCGGGCTCCTTATCATATGGATGCTAGCGACACTATCATATACGTGAGCCAAAAGGCGCAAACGGTCCCGGGCAAAGGTAAGGCGACACCCGTGGGGATACCGTGCGTGAGGCCGCAAAGTGATATGAGGTGTTACAAGCTAGAACGATGTGACATCGAGTCGGGGTCCTGACAGGAGATCACAAGCACAAGATGATGATGGCCATATCATATCACTTATATTGATTGCATGTGATATTTATCTTTTATGCATCTTATTTTGCTTAGATCAATGGTAGCATTATAAGATGATCCCTCACTAAATTTCAAGGTACAAGTGTTCTCCCTGAGTATGCACCGTTGAGAAAGTTCTTTGTGTTGAGACACCATGTGATGATCGGGTGTGATAAGCTTTACGTTCAAATACAACGGGTGCAAGACAGTTTTGCACACGCGGAATACTCAGGTTAAACTTGAAGAGCCTAGCATATGCAGATATGGTCTCGGAACACTGGAGACCGAAAGGTCGAGCGTGAATCATATAGTAGATATGATCAACATAGTGATGTTCACCATTGAAAACTACTCCATCTCACATAATGATCGGACATGTTTTAGTTGATTTGGATCACGTGATCATTTAGATGACTAGAGGGATGTCTATCTAAGTGGGAGTTCTTAAGTAATATTATTAATTGAACTTTAAATTTATCATGAATTTAGTCCTGGTAGTAGTAGCATATCTATGTTGTAGATCAATAGCTCGCGTTTAGCTCCCCTGTTTTATTTTTGATGTGTTCCTAGAGAAAACTAAGTTGAAAGATGTTAGTAGCAATGGTGCAGATTGGATCCGTGATCTGAGGATTATCCTCATTGCTGCATAGAAGAATTATGTCCTTGATGCACTGCTAGGTGACAGACCTATTGCAGGAGCAGATGCAGACGTTATGAACATTTGACAAAGCTCAGTATGATGATTACTTGATAGTTTAGTGCACCATGCTTTACGGCTTAGAACCGGGACTTAAAAAATGTTTTGAATGCCACGGAGCTTGTAAGATGTTCCAAGAGTTGAAATTGGTATTTCATACTCATGCCCGTGTCGAGAGGTATGAGACCTCTGACAGTACTTTGCCTACAAGATGGAGGAGAATAGCTCAACCAGTGAGCATCTACTCCGATTGTCTGGGTACTACAATTGCTTGAATCAAGTGGGAGTTAATCTTCCAAATGAGATAGTAATTGACAAAGTTCTCTAGTCACTATCACCAAGTTACTAGAACTTCATGATGAACTATAATATGCAAGGGATGACGAAAGCAATTCCCAAGCTCTTCGCGATGCTAAAATCGGCGAAGGTGGAAATCAAGAAAAAACATCAAGTGTTGATGGTTGACAAGACCACTAGTTTCAAGAAAATGGGCAAAGGGAAGAAGGGGAACTTCAAGAAGAACGGCAAGTAAGTTGCTGCTCAAGTGAAGAAGCCCAAGTCTGGACCTAAGCCTGAGACTAAGTGCTTCTACTGCAAAGGGACTGGTCACTGGAAGCGGAACTACCCCAAGTATTTGGCAGATAAGAAGGATGGCAAAGTGAACAAGCTATATTTGATATACATGTTATTGATGTGTACGTTACTAGTGTTTATAGCAATCCCTCGGTATTTGATACTAGTTCGGTTGCTAAGAGTAGTAACTCGAAACGGGAGTTGCAGAATGAACAGAAACTAGTTAAGGGCGAGGTGACGATGTGTGTTGGAAGTAGTTCCAAGATTGATATGATCATCATCGCACACTCCCTATACTTTCGAGATTAGTGTTGAACCTAAATAAGTGTTATTTGGTGTTTGCGTTGAGCATGAATATGATTTGATCATGTTTATTGCAATACAGTTATTCATTTAAGTTAGAGAATAATTGTTGTTCTGTTTACATGAATAAAACCTTCTATGGTCATACACCCAATAAAAATGGTTTGTTAGATCTAGATCATAGTAATACACATATTCATAATATTGAAGCCAAAAATGCAAAGTTAATAATGATAGTGCAACTTATTTGTGGCACTGTCATTTAGGTCATATTGGTGTAAAGCGCATGAAGAAACTCCATGCTAATGGGATTTTGGATTCACTTGATTATGAATCACTTGATACTTGCGAACCATGCCTCTTGGGCAAGATGACTAAGACTCCGTTCTTCGGAGCAATGGAGCGAGCAACAGACTTGTTGGAAAGAATACATGCCGATGTATGCAATCCAATAAGTGTTGAGGCTCGCGGCGGGTATCGTTATTTTCTGACCTTCACAGATGATTTGAGCAGATATGGGTATATCTACTTAATGAAACACAAGTCTGAAACATTTGAAAAAGTTCAAAGTATTTCAGAGTAAAGTGGAGAATCATCGTAACAAGAAAATAAAATTTCTACGATCTGATCATGGAGGCGAATATTTGAGTTACAAGTTTGGCCTTCATTTAAAACAATGTGGAATAGTTTCACAAACTCACGCCATCGGAAACACCACAACATAACGGTGTGTCCGAACATCGTAACCGTACTTTATTAGATATGGTGTGATCTATGATGTTTCTTACCAATCTACCACTATCGTTTTGGGGTTATGCATTGGAGACAGATGCATTCACGTTAAATATGGCACCATCTAAATCCTTGAGATGACACCTTATGAACTGTGGTTTGGCAAGAAACCAAAGTTGTCATTTCTTAAAGTTTGGGGTTACGATGCTTATGTGAAAATGTTTCAACATGATAAGCTTGAACCCAAATCGAAGAAGTGCGTCTTCATAGGATACCCAAAATGTTGGGTACACCTTCTAAGAATGGATTCTTTCTAGAGAAGGAGATACTCTCGAAAGAAGTGAGTGGGAGAAAAGTAGAACTTGATGAGGTAAATGTACCTGCTACCTTACTAGAAAGTAGTTCATCACAAAAATCTGTTTCTGTGACTCCTACACCAATTAGTGAGGAAGCTAATGATGATGATCATGTAACTTCAGATCAAGCTACTACCGAACTGCGTAGGTCAACTATAGTAAGATCCGCACCAGAGTGGTACAGTAATCCTGTTCTGGAGGTCATGTTACTTGACCAAGATCTAGGCGCTTGAATCGCCTGATTCCGACTAACGAGCGAAAAGATAAACAGAAACTAAGATCGGATCAGAAATCGCGATCAGAAATAATCGCGAATAAAACGGAGAAAAAAACGATGAACAGTTTAACGAGCGGACGTTCGTTAACTGTAACTAAACGATGAACGCGTTCGTTGGAACGAACGAACGAGCGAACGCTCGTTGGGCAAATAAACCGAGAAAAAACTAAATAAACCGATCTAAAAAAATAAAACCTAGGATTTTCTAAAAAACCGAACGGTTTTCTTTAGAAAACCGGGGCGGCAGGGCAGCGGGGCGGCTTCCTCGGCTCGGCTCCGGCAGGGTTCCGGTGCGACGACGGGGCGACGTGGGGTGGCGGGGCTGCGGCGGCAGCGGCGCGGGCGGCTGCAG
>NC_041392.1:265805267-265822108 GCF_002162155.2 Triticum dicoccoides
GGCTGCAGGCGGCGGGGCGAGGGGCTGCGGCGGCGGCGACTTGGGCTCCAAGGGGGCGGCGGCGATATTTAAAGGGGAGGGGGGCGGCGGCTGCTTGGGGGAGGGGGCAAGGTAGCGGCGCCGACGAGGAGTTCGGCTCGGACTTGGAGTCCGGGTCGGCGGCGGTGGCGCGCGCGGGAGGAGGCGGCGGCTCGGGCCGGCCTGGCTCGGCTGGGCCCTAGGCCCAGTCGGGCGCGGGAAACTTTTTTTTAAATAATTTCGCCGACAGAAATAAAATCCTAGAAAAATAAATAAAAATCTAAAAATTCCAAAACAAATTTTCACCGTCTAAATAAAATATTTAGGACGGGATGAACATTTTCTTGGCCCTAAAATGCAATTTTGAAAACATGCAATTTTTCTAATGCAAATAAAATCTGAATAAAATCAAATAATCAAATAAATGATTTTAATATTTTTCCTCCAGTATTTCAATTATTTTGCAGAAGTCATATTATCTCGTCTCATGTATTTTAATAGGAAATATTTTCGGAGAGAAAAATAATTAAAATCAAAATCCTCGTTTCATTATTTGATAAAATCAAATATGAAAACCGGGAAGTCCTCAACTATCTCCGTGGGTCCTTGAGTTGCTTAGGATTTCGAGGATTTGCGGAAACAAAATGCAATAAAATATGATATGCATGAATGACCTATGTATAACATTCCAAATTGAAAATTTGGGATGTTACAAACCTACCCCCCTTAAGATGAATCTCGCCCTCGAGATTCGGGTTGGCTAGAAAATAGGTGTGGGTGGTCTTTGCGGAGATCATCCTCTCGTTCCCAGGTGGCTTCATCCTCGGTATGGTGGCTCCATTGAACTTTGCAAAACTTGATAACCTTACTGCGGGTGACTATGCTGGCAAACTCAAGAATCTTAACTGGCCTCTCCTCGTAAGTCAAATCACTGTCCAAGTGAATCGCCTCCAAGGGTACTGTATCTCTTAACGGTATATTGGCCATCTCAGCATGACACTTCTTCAACTGTGAGACGTGAAACACATCATGAACTCCTGACAATCCCTCAGGTAATTCCAGCTTGTAGGCAACTTCTCCCATCCGTTCCAAAACACAATACTGTCCTACAACTCTCGGAGCTAACTTTCCCTTAACTCCAAATTGTTTCACTCCTCGCAAGGGAGATACTCGCAGATATACTCTGTCTCCAATTTCATAGGTTACCTCCTTGCATTTCGAGTCTGCGTAACTCTTCTGCCTGGACTGAGCAATCTTTAGTCTATCATGAATCAATTTAACCTTCTCCTCAGACTCCTTGATCAAGTCTGGTCCAAACAACTGTCGGTCTCCTACCTCATCCCACATCAATAGTGTTCTGCACCTGCGTCCATACAGAGCTTCAAACAGTGCCATCTTCAAACTGGCTTGGTAACTATTGTTGTACGAGAACTCTGCGTAAGGCAAATTTTTATCCCAATTAGATCCATAATCTAGCGCACATGCTCTCAACATGTCCTCCAAAATTTGGTTGACTCTCTCGGTCTGTCCATCTGTCTGCGGGTGAAACACTGTACTGAACTCCAATCTCGTTTCCAAAGTTTGGTGTAACTGATGCCAAAATTTTGAAGTAAACTGTGTTCCTCTATCTGATACGATGGTCCTCGGAACTCCATGCAGACATACGATCCGGGACATGTATATCTTGGCCAACTTCGCACTTGTATAAGTGGTTTTCACTGGGGTGAAGTGAGCCACTTTGGTCAAGCGATCAACTACTACCCATATTGAATCATATCCTGCTTTGGTCTGGGGCAATCCGGTGATAAAGTCCATGCCAAGTTTATCCCACTTCCATTCGGGTATCGTCATAGGCTGTAACAGTCCTGCTGGCTTCTGATGCTCTGCCTTCACTCTCTGACATACATCACATACGGCTACATACTCGGCAATATCCTTCTTCATACCAGTCCACCAAAAATGTTCCTTCAAATCCAAATACATCTTGGTGTTTCCGGGATGTATCGAGTAGGGTGAGTCATGAGCCTCTTGAAGTATTAACTTCCTGATCTCCTGGTTGTTGAGCACATATACTCGGTCCTCAAACCATAGGGTATCGTGCTCATCCTCACGAAAACCTTTGGCCTTTCCTTTGCCCATCTTCTCCTTTATCTCGGCAATTTCCTTGTCATCCTTCCGGGCTTCCCGAATCTTGTCCAGCAATGTGGACTGGACCTCCATTGTTGCAACGAATCCTCTAGGAACTATCTCTAATCGAACTTCCATGATATCCTCTGCTAACTCCTTCGGCAGTCCCTTACTTTCAAGGATATTAGCATAACTCTTCCGGCTCAAAGCGTCTGCTACGACATTGGCCTTTCCTGGATGATAGTGTAGCTTCATGTCGTAATCTTTTATAAGCTCCAACCATCTCCTCTGTCTAAGGTTCAGCTCCTTCTGAGTGAAAATGTACTTCAAACTCTTATGATCCGTGTACACATCACAACGGTTTCCAATAAGGTAATGTCTCCAGGTCTTCAATGCATGCACTACGGCAGCTAACTCCAAATCATGCATGGCATAGTTCAACTCATGAGGTTTTAGTTGATGTGAGGCATACGAAACAACTCTTCTGTCCTGCATAAGCACACAACCAAGTCCTAAGCGAGAGGCATCGCAATACACTTGGAACTCCTTATGTATATCTGGGAGTGTTAGCACTGGGGCTGTAGTCAAACGTTTCTTCAACTCCTGGAAACTTGCCTCGCAATATTCTGTCCATTTAAACTTAGTATCCTTCTTCAGTAGTTCAGTCATTGGCTTCGCAATCTTGGAAAAGTTCTCAATGAATCTCCGGTAGTATCCTGCGAGTCCAAGAAAGCTGCAGATCTCGCTAACTGAGGTGGGTGCCAACCATTCAGTGACCGACAAAACTTTGTTGGGGTCTACTGCTATACCTTCTCCCGATATAACATGTCCAAGGAACCCGACTTCCTTCAACCAAAACTCGCATTTGCTAAACTTTGCATACAACCGGTGTTCCCTGAGTTTCTCGAGAACTAAGCGCAAATGCTCCTTGCGCTCCTCTTTGTTCTTCAAGCATACCATAATATCATCAATAAACACCACAATAAACTTGTCCAAATACTCCATGAACACCTTGTTCATCATGCTCACTAAAATAGGCAGGGGCATTAGTCAGTCCAAATGACATGACCGTGTACTCGTATAACCCATACCGCGTTGTGAATGTTGTCTTTGGTATATCCTTCTCTCGTATTTTCAAATGATGGTACCCCGATCGCAAATCGATCTTTGAAAACACCTTAGCTCCTTGTAACTGATCGAATAGATCGTTGATCATCGGTAGTGGGTACTTGTTCTTAATCGTTACTTCATTCAAGGCTCGATAATCAACAACCATCCTTAGGGGTTTATCCTTCTTCTCAACCAAAAGCACGGGGGCTCCCCAAGGTGATGAACTTCTTCGAATGTATCCTTTCTCCAATAACTCCTTGATCTGTTTCTTAATTTCCTCCAGATCATGTGGGCATCCGATAGGGTCTCTTGGATATTGGCCCTGTACCTGGCAATAGCTCTATCAAAAACTCTATGTCTCTATCCGGTGGCATACCTAGTAACTCCTCTGGAAAAACATCCGGGTAATCCTTCACTACAGGCACTTCTTCCTGAACAACTCCCATAAGGGCATTCACTTGGCTCCTCCTAGGCACATGCCTAGATACATACTTAATCTGTTTTTCCTCCGGGGTGGTGTGATAAATCGACTTACTAGCACAGTCAATGCTTCCTCCATACTTTGACATCCAGTCCATACCCAATATCACATCCAATCCTTGTGACTCCAAGATAATTAGGTCGGACGGAAAAACATGTGTACCAATGGTTAAGGGTATCTGGTCGCACCATCGGCTAGCCATATACTCTGCTCCGGGTGAACTCACTAAAAAAGGGGTCCTAAGGGTTTGGGTTGGTAGTTTAAACTTATCCACGAATCCCCTTGATATGTATGAATGTGATGCACCAGTATCGAAAAGAACAAGAGCGGTAAATGACTTAACCAAAAACTTACCTATTACCGCGTCCGGCTGCTCTTCAACCTCCTCCACGTTAACGTGGTTCACTTGTCCCTTGTTGAATGGATTAGGCTTTTTCCCAGCGCTCCCATTTCCGTTTCCATTCCTTCCTTCAGGGCAATCATTGGCATAGTGCCCTGTCTTCCCGCACTTAAAGCAAGTAACTTGACTTAGGTCTCTTTTGGCGGGTGTGGATGGGTTGGGGCGGTTCTGATTGTTGTTAGTTCCGTTCCCATTCCCATTCTTAGCACCATTGTGGTTATGCGAAACTCCTCCAGTGTGGTTGTGACCTCCATGGTTATGAACAAGTCCTCCCGAGTTCGGGGTTACGTGAGGCTTCTGCTGAGCTCCTGAGTTATATTTCCCTTGTCCATCCTTCCTCTTGCGGCTCTCAATCTGCTGCTGCTTCCCTTCAATCATAAGAGGCTTATCTACCAACTCCTGGTAGTTGTTGAAGGTTGCTACCATCAACTGCATGCTCATCTCATCATTCAACCCTTCCATATGTTGGGTTTCGTAGTAATTTCAAAAAAATTCCTACGCACACGCAAGATCATGGTGATGCATAGCAACGAGAGGGGGAGAGTGTGATCTACGTACCCTTGTAGATTGACAACGGAAGCGTTAACTTGGTTGATGTAGTCGTACATCTTCACGGCCGACCGATCAAGCACCGAAACTATGGCACCTCCGAGTTCTAGCACACGTTCAGCTCGATGACGATCCCCGGACTCCGATCCAGCAAAGCGTCGGGGAAGAGTTCCGTCAGCACGACGGCATGGTGACGATCTTGATGTACTACTATCCCAGGGCTTCGTCTAAGCACCGCTACAATATTATCGAGGACTATGGTGGAAGGGGGGCACCGCACACGGCTAAGAATATGATCACGTGGATCAACTTGTATCTAGAGGTGCCCCCCTGCCCCCGTATATAAAGGAGCAAGGGAGGAGGAGGCCGGCCCTAGGAGGGGGCGCGCCAAGTGTGGAGTCCTACTAGGACTCCCTAGTCCTAGTAGGATTCCACCTCCCATATGGAATAGGAAAAGAGGAAGGGAAAAGGAGAAGGAAGGAAGGGGGCGCCCCCCTTCCCTAGTCCAATTCGGACCAAACCAAGGGGAGGGGTGCGGCCACCCTTGAGGCCCTTTTTCTTCTTTCCCGTATGGCCCAATAAGGCCCAATACGTATTCCCGTAACTCTCCGGTACTCCAAAAAATACCCGAATCACTCGAACCTTTCCGATGTCCGAATATAGTCGTCCAATATATCGATCTTTACGTCTCGACCATTTCGAGACTCCTCGTCATGTCCTCGATCTCCTCCGGGACTCCGAACTCCTTCGGTACATCAAAACTCATAAACTCATAATATAACTGTCATTGAAACCTTAAGCGTGCGGACCCTACGGGTTCGAGAACAATGTAGACATGACCGAGACATGTCTCCAGTCAATAACCAATAGCGGAACCTGGATGCTCATATTGGCTCCCACATATTCTACGAAGATCTTTATCGGTCAGACCGCATAACAACATACGTTGTTCCCTTTGTCATCGGTATGTTACTTGCCCGAGATTCGATCGTCGGTATCTTAATACCTAGTTCAATCTCGTTACCGGCAAGTCTCTTTACTCGTTCCGTAATATATCATCTCACAACTAACTCATTAGTTGCAATGCTTGCAAGGCTTATGTGATGTGCATTACCGAGAGGGCCCAGAGATACCTCTCCGACAATCGGAGTGACAAATCCTAATCTCGAAATACGCCAACCCAACATGTACCTTTGGAGACACCTGTAGAGCTCCTTTATAATCACCCAGTTACGTTGTGACGTTTGGTAGCACACAAAGTGTTCCTCCGGCAAACGGGAGTTGCATAATCTCATAGTCATAGGAACATGTATAAGTCATGAACAAAGCAATAGCAACATACTAAACGATCGGGTGCTAAGCTAATGGAATGGGTCATGTCAATCACATCATTCTCCTAATGATGTGATCCCGTTAATCAAATAACAACTCTTTTGTTTATGGTTAGGAAACATAACCATCTTCGATTAACGAGCTAGTCAAGTAGAAGCATACTAGTGACACTCTATTTGTCTATGTATTCACACATGTATTATGTTTCCGGTTAATACAATTTTAGCATGAATAATAAACATTTATCATGATATAAGGAAATAAATAATAACTTTATTATTGACTCTAGGGCATATTTCCTTCAGTCTCCCACTTGCACTAGAGTCAATAATCTAGTTCACATTGCCATGTGATTCAACACTAAGAGTTCACATCACCATGTGATTAACACCCATAGTTCACATCGTCATGTGACCTATACCCAAAGGGTTTACTAGAGTCAATAATCTAGTTCACATCATTTATGTGATTAACACCCAAAGAGTACTAAGGTGTGATCATGTTTTGCTTGTGAGATAATTTTAGTCAACGGGTCTGTCACATACATATCCGTAAGTATTTTGCGAATTCTATGTCTACAATGCTCTGCACGGAGCTACTCTAGCTAATTACTCCCACTTTCAATATGTATCTAGATCGAGACTTAGAATCATCCAGATCTGTGTCAAAACTTGCATCGACGTAACTTTTTACGACGAACCTTTTGTCACCTCCATAATCGAGAAATATTTCTTTATTCCACTAAGGATAATTTTGACCAATGTCCAGTGATCTACTCTTAGATCACTATTGTACTCCCTTGCTTAACACAGTGTAGGGTATACAATAGATCTGGTACACATCATGGCATACAGTGATCTACTCTTAGATCACTATTGTACTCCCTTGCTTAACACAGTGTAGGGTATACAATAGATCTGGTACACATCATGGCATACTTTATAGAACCTATGGCTGAGGCATAGGGAATGACTTTCATTCTCTTTCTATTTTCTGCCGTGGTCGGGCTTTGAGTCTTACTCAATTTCATACCTTGTAACACAGCCAAGAACTCTTTCTTTGACTGTTCCATTTTTGAACTACTTCGAAATATTGTCAAGGTATGTACTCATTGAAAAAACTTATCAAGCGTCTTGATCTATCTCTATAGATTTTGATGCTTAATATGTAAGCAGCTTCACCGAGGTCTTTCTTTGAAAAACTTCTTTAGAAACACTCCTTTATGGTTTGCAGAATAATTCTACATTCTTTCCGATCAACAATATGTCATTCACATATACTTACCAGAAATGCTGTAGTGCTCCCACTCACTTTCTTGTAAATACAGGCTTCACCGCAAGTCTATATAAAACTATATGCTTTGATCATACTATCAAAGTGTTCATTCCAACTCCGAGAGGCTTGCACCAGTCCATAAATGGATCGCTGGAGCTTGCACACTTTGTTAGCTCCTTTTGGATCGACAAAACCTTCCGTCTGCATCATATACAACTCTTCTTCCAGAAATCCATTCAGGAATGCAGTTTTGACATCCATTTGCTGGATTTCATAAAATGCGGTAATTGATAACATGATTCGGACAGACTTAAGCATAGATACGACTGAGAAACTCTCATCATAGTCAACACCTTGAACTTGTCGAAAACCTTTTTGCGACAATTCTAGCTTTGTAGATAGTAACACTACTATCAGCGTCCGTCTTCCTCTTGAAGATCCATTTAATCTCAATGGCTCGCCGATCATTGGGCAAGTCAATCAAAGTCCATACTTTGTTCTCATACATGGATCTCATCTCAGATTTCATGGCCTCAAGCCATTTCGCGGAATCTAGGCTCATCATCGCTTCCTCATAGTTCGCAAGTTCGTCATGGTCTAGTAACATGACTTCCAGAACAGGATTACCGTACCACTTTGGTGCGGATCTCACTTTGGTTTACCTACGAGATTCGGTATTAACTTGATCTGAAGTTACATGATCATCATCATTAGTCTTCCTCACTAATTGGTGTAGTAGTCACAGGAACATATTTCTTGTGATGAACTACTTTTCAATAAGGGAGAAGGTACAATTACCTTATCAAGTTCTACTTTCCTCCCACTCACTTCTTTCAAGAGAAACTCCTTCTCTAGAAAGGATCCATTCTTAGCAACGAATGTCTTGCCTTCGGATCTGTGATAGAAGGTGTACCCAATAGTCTCCTTTGGGTATCCTATGAAGACATATTTCTCCGATTTGGGTTTGAGCTTATGAGGATGAAACTTTTTCATATAAGCATCACAATCCCAAACTTTAAGAAACGACAACTTTGGTTTCTTGCCAAACCACAGTTCAGATTGTGTCGTCTCAACGGACTTAGATGGTGCCCTTTTAAACGTGAATGTAGCTATCTTTAAAGCATAACCCCAAAACGATAGTGGTAGATTGGTAAGAGACATCATAGATCGCACCATATCTAATAAAGTAAGGTTATGATGTTCGGACACACCATTATGCTGTGGTGTTCCAGGTGGCGTGAGTAGTGAAACTATTTCACATTGTTTTAACTGAAGGCCAGACTCGTAACTCAAATATTTTACCTCTGCGATCATATTGTAGAAACTTTTATTTTCTTGTTACGATGATTCTCCACTTCACTCTGAAATTCTTTGAACTTTTCAAATATTTTAGACTTGTGTTATTAAGTAGATATACCCATATCTGCTCAAATCATCTGTGAAGGTCAGAAAATAATGATACCTGCCACGAGCCTTAACACTCATCGGATCTCATACATCAATATGTATTATTTCCAATAAGTAAGTTGCTCGCTCCATAGTTCCAGAGAACGGCGTTTTAGTCATCTTGCCCATGAGGCATGGTTCGCAAGCATCAACTGATTCATAATCAAGTGATTCCAAAAACCCATTAGCATGGAGTTTCTTCATGCGCTTTACACCAATATGACCTAAACGGCAGTGCCACAAATAAGTTGCACTATCATTATTAACTTTGCATCTTTTGGTTTCAATAATATGATTATGTGTATCACTACGATCGAGATCCAACGAACTATTTTCCTTGGGTGTGTAACCATATAAGGTTTTATTCATGTAAACAGAACAAAAATTTATTCTCTTACTTAAATGAATAACCGTATTACAATAAACATGATCAATCATATTCATGCTTAACACAAATACCAAATAACACTTATTCAGGTTCAACACTAATCCCGAAAGTATAGGGAGTGTGCGATGATGATCATATCAATCTTGGAACCACTTCCAACACACATCGTCACTTCACCCTTAACTAGTCTCTATTTATTCTGCAACTCCCGTTTCGAGTTACTAATCTTAGCAACTGAACTAGTATCAAATACTGAGGGGTTGCTATAAACACTAGTGAAGTACACATCAATAACATGTATATCAAATATACTTATGTTCACTTTGCCATCCTTCTTATCTGCCAATCACTTGAGGTAGTTCCGCTTCCAGTGACCAGTCCCTTTGCAGTAGAAACACTTAGTCTCAGGCTTATGACCAGACTTGGGCTTCTTCACTTGAGCAGCAACTTGCTTGCTGTTCTTCTTGAAGTTCCCCTTCTTCCCTCTGCCCTTTTCTTGAAACTAGTGGTCTTGTCTACCATCAACACTTGATGTTTTTCTCGATTTCTACCTTCGTCAATTTGCGCATTACGAAGAGCTTGGGAATCGTTTCCGTTATCCCTTGCATATCATAGTTCATCACGAAGTTCTACTAACTTGGTGATGGTGACTAGAGAATTCTGTCAATCACTATCTTATCTGGAAGATTAACCCCCACTTGATTCAAGCGATTGTAGTACTCAGACAATCTGAGCACATGCTCACTAGTTGAGCGATTCTCCTCCATCTTTTAGCTATAGAACTTGTTGGAGACTTCATATATCTCAACTCGGGTATTTGCTTGAAATATTAACTTCAACTCCTGAAACATCTCATATGCTCCATGACGTTCAAAACGTCTTTGAAGTCCCGATTCTAAGCCATTAAGCATGGTGCACTAAACTATCAAGTAGTCATCATATTGAGCTAGCCAAACGTTCATAACGTCTTCATCTGCTCCTGCAATAGGTCCGTCACCTAGCGGTGCATAAAGGACATAATTCTTCTGTGCAGCAATGAGGATAAACCTCAGATCACGGATCCAATCCGCATCATTGCTACTAACATCTTTCAACACAATTTTCTCTAGGAACATATCAAAATAAACACAGGGAAGCAACAACGCGAGCTATTGATCTACAACATAATTTGCAAAATACTACCAGGACTAAGTTCATGATAAATTTAAGTTTAATTAATCATATTACTTAAGAACTCCCACTTAGATAGACATCCCTCTAATCCTCTAAGTGATTACGTGATCCAAATCAACTAAACCATCTCCGATCATCACGTGAGATGGAGTAGTTTCATTGGTGAACATTGCTATGTTGATCATATCTGCTATATGATTCACGCTCGACCTTTCGGTCTCCGTGTTCCGAGGCCATGTCTGTATATGCTTGGCTCGTCAAGTATAACCTGAGTATTCTGCGTGTGCAACTGTTTTGCACCCGTTGTATTTGAACGTAGAGCCTATCACACCCGATCATCACGTGGTGTCTTAGCACAAAGAACTTTCGCAACGGTGCATACTCAGGGAGAACACTTCTTGATAATTAGTGAGAGATCATCTTATAATGCTACCGTAAATCAAAGCAAGATAAGATGCATAAAAGATAAACATCACATGCAATCAATATAAGTGATATGATATGGCCACCATCATCTTGTGCTTGTGATCTCCATCTTCGAAGCACCGTCATGATCACCATCGTCACCGGCGCGACACCTTGATCTCCATCGTAGCATCGTTGTCGTCTCGCCAATCTTATGCTTCCACGACTATCGCTACCACTTAGTGATAAAGTAAAGCATTACAGCGCGATTTCATTACATACAATAAAGCGACAACCATATGGCTCCTCCCAGTTGACGATAACTCGGTTACAAAACATGATCATCTCATACAGTAAAATTTAGCATCATGTCTTGACCATATCACATCACAACATGCCCTGCAAAAACAAGTTAGACGTCCTCTACTTTGTTGTTGCATGTTTTACGTGGCTGCTACGGGCTTAAGCAACAACCAATCTTACCTACGCATCAAAACCACAATGATAGTTTGTCAAGTTGGTGCTATTTTAACCTTCGCAAGGACCGGGCGTAGCCACACTCGGTTCAACTAAAGTTGGAGAAACTGTCACCCGCTAGCCACCTTTGTGCAAAGCACGTCGGGAGAACCGGTCTCGCGTAAGCGTACGCGTAATGTCGGTCCGGGCCGCTTCGTCCAACAATACCGCCGAACCAAAGTATGACATGCTGGTAAGCAGTATGACTTATATCGTCCACAACTCACTTGTGTTCTACTCGTGCATATAACATCAACATATAAAACCTAGGCTCTGATACCACTGTTGGGTTTCGTAGTAATTTCAAAAAAATTCCTATGCACACGCAAGATCATGGTGATGCATAGCAATGAGAGAGGGAGAGTGTGATCTACGTACCCTTGTAGATCGACAACGGAAGCGTTAACTTGGTTGATGTAGTCGTACGTCTTCACGGCTCGACCGATCAAGCACCGAAACTACGGCACCTCCGAGTTCTAGCACATCTTCAGCTCGATGACGATCCCCGAACTCCGATCCAGCAAAGTGTCGGGGAAGAGTTCCGTCAGCACGACGGCGTGGTGACGATCTTGATGTACTACTGTCGCAGGGCTTCGTCTAAGCACCGCTACAATATTATCGAGGACTATGGTGGAAGGGGGGCACCGCACACGGCTAAGAATATGATCACATGGATCAACTTGTATCTAGAGATGCCCCCCTGCCCCCGTATATAAAGGAGCAAGGGAGGAGGGGGCGCGCCAAGTGTGGAGTCCTACTAGGACTCCCTAGTCCTAGTAGGATTCCACCTCCCATATGGAATAGGAAAAGAGGAAGGGAAAAGGAGAAGGAAGGAAGGGGGCGCCCCCCTTCCCTAGTCCAATTCGGACCAGACCAAGGGGAGGGGTGTGGCCACCCTTGAGGCCTTTTTTCTTCTTTCCCGTATGGCCCAATAAGGCCCAATACGTATTCCCGTAACTCTCCGGTATTCCGAAAAATACCCGAATCACTCGGAACCTTTCCGGTGTCTGAATATAGTCATCCAATATATCGATCTTTACGTCTCGACCATTTCGAGACTCCTCGTCATGTCCCCGATCTTATCCGGGACTCCGAACTCCTGCGGTACATCAAAACTCATAAACTCATAATATAACTGTCATTGAAACCTTAAGCGTGTGGACCCTACGGGTTCGAGAACAATGTAGACATGACCGAGACACGTCTCCAGTCAATAACCAATAGCGGAACCTGGATGCTCATATTGGCTCCCACATATTCTACGAAGATCTTTATCGGTCAGACCGCATAACAACATACGTTGTTCCCTTTGTCATCGGTATGTTACTTGCCCGAGATTCGATCGTCGGTATCTTAATACCTAGTTCAATCTCGTTACCGGCAAGTCTCTTTACTCGTTCCATAATACATCATCTCACAACTAACTCATTAGTTGCAATGCTTGCAAGGCTTATGTGATGTGCATTACCGAGAGGGCCCAGAGATACCTCTCCGACAATCGGAGTGACAAATCCTAATCTCGAAATACGCCAACCCAACATGTACCTTTGGAGACACCTGTAGAGCTCCTTTATAATCACCCAGTTACGTTGTGACGTTTGGTAGCACACAAAGTGTTCCTCCGACAAACGGGAGTTGCATAATCTCATAGTCATAGGAACATGTGTAAGTCATGAAGAAAGCAATAGCAACATACTAAACGATCGGGTGCTAAGCTAATGGAATGGGTCATGTCAATCACATCATTCTCCTAATGATGTGATCCCGTTAATCAAATAACAACTCTTTTGTTTATGGTTAGGAAACATAACCATCTTCGATTAACGAGCTAGTCAAGTAGAGGCATACTAGTGACACTCTGTTTGTCTATGTATTCACACATGTATTATGTTTCCGGTTAATACAATTCTAGCATGAATAATAAACATTTATCATGATATAAGGAAATAAATTATAACTTTATTATTGCCTCTAGGGCTTATTTCCTTCACCATAAACTTCTCCTGCTTCGCGACATCTGTGGCCACATCATCAGGGGCATAGCGTGATAACTTGCTAAAATCATCCACGTACTGAGCCACAGTATGGTTCCCCTGGCGTAGGTTGTGGAACTCCCACTTCTTCATCTGCATAGCTCCTGTTGAGACATGGGTTGTGTGGAAAGCTTGCTGAAACTGGTCCCAAGTGATATTGGCTATAGGAAAGGTAGCTGTCTAATTCTCCCACCATGAGGCTGCTGGTCCATCCAATTGATGTGCGGCAAAGCGCACTCTTTCAGCATCTGTGCAACCTGCGGTGGTCAACTCCCTTCCTATACGGTGTAGCCAATCATCAACAACTATTGGCTCGGTGCTACTGGAAAACACCGGCGGCTGTAACCTTAGAAAACAGGCTAGGTTGTCCACTGGTGGCGGGTTGTTGTTGTTGTTGTTGTTGCCCTGGTTCTGAACTAGCAATTGCATCAACGCATTTTGCTGCTGGATCAACTGGGTGAGCTCCGGCGGGAAAGCAAAACCGGTGTCACGTCTCGCAGGCATCTGATGGGTTTAGATGGAAGAGATCAGAATAGAAAAAGGGGTCTAATGAGAAAGCACTACCCATATGCACATGAAACAAACACAAATATTTCACTCAATCAATCAAGCAAGGGCATACAATGGTCTAGAACTATCGCAAAAGTGCTCAACTACTACTAAATACATGGGGGAATACTACTAATATGTGGTGGTCATCTAGAAATTTTGATCGGTGGAAGACTCCATGATGTCTGCTCCAGCTTCGTCTTCGAAGTCATCATCACTAGGATCGGAATCGGTGTCGTCGATGATGATGTAGTTGACCGGGCAAGTGGGATCGTCGTCTTCTTCTGCCGGTGCTGGTCCTCCCATGAACACTCCAATCTTCTTAATTAGGTCATCATTCTTCTCCAGTACTGTCTTGATCTCCTCCTCATATCCATCGCGTGTAAACTTGAGTTCTTCCTCCAGTTCGTTGATCCTAGTCTTCGCCTTCTTCAAGTCCATCATGTCCGCGCACATCTGGTTCTCCTGATGTTGTATGTGCTGGTTTAACTCCTGGATGAAAGCTGCAATGGATCTATCCTTTTTGGTACTGATTACTTCCCATTGCTCGTCTCGGTGCCCACATATTTGGTAGATAGTGTCCTTGAGTTCCCTGTTGTATACTTCTCCAATGCGTCCCATGGTAATGTGGGATACCATGCTCTTGCCAAGACTCCAGGTGGGTGCTTCAAAAGAACACTCTATGGGTTTAGAAGTTGGCGAGAACGTTCTTCCTGGAACTTGTACTTGAATCATCCAGCGCTCCTCTTCTGGTAGGGTGGTGTTGTACGTCCCGGTGAAGCTTGGTATTCCAATGTTCAAGTACCTAGTGACTTCCTTCAAGTGGCATCCAAAAGGTATGTCTTCATCCGGTTGTGCAAACTTGTTCTTCATCTCCGTCATCCTAAAGAGTAGAAAGTGGAGAGGAGTCAGAAATGAGTAGAGAAGTGTGACCTAGGGTTTATCCTAGTGGTCATGTCCTACACTCAGCGTGTGCTCTGATACCATCTTGTAGCGACCCGATCTCAGATGGTCAAGTCTCTATGCTTCAGTGTCATCCCTGGATCGGTAATGCTGACACACACAGTACTCGAAGGATTTATAACAGAGTAGCAATCACACACTTATTACATCGAATATCTCAAGAGAGAACTTATTACAATAATATGGCTTAAGGCCATCTAATACGATAACATCGGAAGGCTTGGAAGATAAAGTGAGTCCATCAACTCCAACGGCATAGCTGAGCTGCACGGCAACGACCTAACTAACCTTACTCCTCGTCTGAAAATTCTGCAACATAATACGTTGCAGCCCGAAAATGGGTCAGCACATGTAATATGCTGGCAATATAACACAGTAGAGCATGAACAGAATAATGCTATCACTACATGCATATATGGCTGGTGGAAAGCTCTATGGTTATAGTTTTTGCGAAAAGCCAATTTTTCCCTACAACAAAGGAATAGATTTTATTTTTAACTATCATGGTGGTTGAACAACATTGAGAAGGTACCCCCAACTCAATCCCAATTAAAGTAATTAACATCCCAACAATATTAATTAAAAGTGATGAGATACATGTGATAACCCAAGTACTAGATACTCAAGATTGTCCATAACCGGGGACACGGCTAACCATGATTAGATTGTATACTCTGCAGAGGTTTGCGCACTTTTCCCCACAAGACTCGATCCCCTCCGTTGGATTTCTCGCACTGCATGGTGTTTGAGAAACGGATGACCGAGACACAGTCTTTCAGAAACATCAACTCTCTACTCCGGGTAGACCATACCAAACCTACAAAAACCCACTACTTGCTGATCTACCTCTTAAAGAGCTTCACATAACTTACTCAACTATGCTAGAGCCCATAATAGCTTGTGGCTGCACACGGAAGTTTCTAGCATTAATCATCTCAGTCCCCTTTGAGCCTGGGTGGCGGTCCATAGGAAGATCACACGGGTACCCCGGGATTTCCAAAAAAAATACAGACAACACTGGGTTCCGCAGGTGCCTCAATCCACCCAGATGTTAATTTAAGTTGCCACCTTAGTTGAACCATTAATTAACAATCTCACAACTATCATGGATTTCACTCAAACCCGACCACGTCTACGAGCATAGCATAGCATAGTAATAAGCAACGCATAGAAGTAACTCCCAAGGGTTTGAATATAACAGGGCAATATGTTCTACCTCAATAACTACTTCCCAACCCACAAGTTAATAGCATCCTAATCATGCAATGTTTGAGGATTGGAACTAATGCATAAAAACTGGGTATGAAAAGAGTATGATCAATGTGTTACTTGCCTTGCTGACGATCCGCGAAACCTAGGGACTCGTAGTAGCACGCTTCGCACTCCGGGACTTCTATCGCAAGCAAACAATAACATACATAAGCAACAAGTAAGATGCACAAGCAAAAACTCAAACAAAAGAGGTTGACCAGAAAGTTCAACTTAAGAACTCCGGTTTGCAAAAAGAATCAAATCAAACGGAGCAACGAAACTCAAACGGTGAAAGAAACAAGATCCGTTTACTAATCTGAACTAAGGCCAAATTTTACAGTACCAAAATCTTGTTCAAGTTGGTTAAACAGAAAGAGGATCTCGAGACCAAGATCTAGGTGCTTGAATCGCCTGATTCCGACTAACGAGCGAAAAGATAAACAAAAACTAAGATCGGATCAGAAATCGCGATCAGAAATAATCGCGGATAAAACGGAGAAAAAGAAAAACGACGAACAGTTTAACGAGCGGACGTTCATTAACTATAACTAAATGATGAACGCGTTCGTTGGAACGAACGAACGAGCGAACGCTCGTTGGGCAAATAAACCGAGAAAAAAACTAAATAAACCGATCTAAAAAAATAAAACCTAGGGTTTTCTAATAAAACCGAATGGTTTTCTTTAGAAAACCGGGGCTATGGGGCGGCTACCTCGGCTCGGCTCCGGCGGGGCTACGGTGCGACGGCGGGGCAGCATGGGGTGGCGGGGCTGTGGCGGCGGCGGCGGGAGGCGGCGGCGGCTCCTGGCGGCGCCGCGGGCGGCG
>NC_041392.1:265822708-265868989 GCF_002162155.2 Triticum dicoccoides
ACTTGGGCTCCAGGGAGGGGGGCGGCTGCGGTATTTAAAGGGGAGGGGGGCGGCGGCTGCTTGGGGGAGGGGCAAGGCAGCGGCGGCGGCGGCGGCTCGGGCCGGCCTGGCTCGGCTGGGCCCTAGGCCCAGTCGGGCGCGGGAAACTTTAAAAAAATAAATTATTTTCACCGACAGAAATAAAATCCTAGAAAAATAAATAAAAAATTAAAAATGCCAAAACAAATTTTCACCGTCTAAATAAAATATTTAGGACGGGATGAACATTTTCTTGGCCCTAAAATGCAATTTTGAAAACATGCAATTTTTCTAATGCAAATAAAATCCGAATAAAACCAAATAAAATCAAATAAATGATTTTAATATTTTTCCTCCAATATTTCAATTATTTTGGAGAAGTCATATTATCTCCTCTCATGTATTTTAATAGGAAATACTCTAGAGAGAAAAATAATTAAAATCAAAATCCTCGTTTCATTATTTGATAAAATCAAATATGAAAACCGGGAAGTCCTCAACTCTCTTCGTGGGGTCCTTGAGTTGCTTAGGATTTCGAAAATTTGCGGAAACAAAATGCCATAAAATAAGATATGCATGAATGGCCTATGTATAACATTCCAAATTGAAAATTTGGGATGTTACATGGAATATATGCTTTGATGAGTTGATCAAAGCATATAGTTTTATACAGACTTGCGGTTAAGCCTGTATTTACAAGAAAGTCAGTGGGAGCACTGCAACATTTCTGATAAGTATATGTGAATGACATATTGTTGATCGGAAATAATGTAGAATTTTCTGGAAAGCATAAAGGAGTATTTGAAAGGAATTTTTCAAAGAAAGACCTCGATGAAGCTGCTTACATATTGAGCATCAAGATCTATAGAGATAGATCAAGACGCTTGATAAGTTTTTTTAATGAGTACATACCTTGACAAGATTTTGAAGTAGTTCAAAATGGAATAGTCAAAGAAAGAGTTCTTGCCTGTGTTAAGAGATGTGTGAAATTGAGTAAGACTCAAAGCCTGACCACGGCAGAAGATAGATAGAGAATGAAAGTCATTCCCTATGCCTCAGCCATAGGTTCTATGAAGTATGCCATGCTGTGTACCAGATCTATTGTATACCCTACAGTGAGTTTGGCAAGGGAGTACAATAGTGATCTAGGAGTAGATCACTGGACATCGGACAAAATTATCCTTAGTGGAGTAAGGATATGTTTCTCGATTATGGAGGTGACAAAAGGTTCATCGTAAAGGGTTACGTCGATGCAAGTTTTGACACTAATCCAGATGACTCTAAGTCTCAATCTGGATACATATTGAAAGTGGGAGCAATTATCTAGAGTAGCTCCGTGCAGAGCATTATTGACATAGAAATTTGCAAAATAAATACGGATATGAATGTTGCAGACCCGTTGACTAAACTTCTCTCACAAGCAAAACATGATCGCACCTTAGTACTCTTTGGGTGTTAATCACATGGCGATGTGAACTAGATTACTCACACTAGTAAATCCTTTGAGTGTTGGTCACATGATGATGTGAACTATGGGTGTTAATCACATGGTGATGTGAACTATTGATGTTAAAACACATGGCGATGCGAACTAGATTATTGACTCTAGTGCAAGTGGGAGACTGAAGGAAATATGCCCTAGAGGCAATAATAAAGTTATTATTTAATTCCTTATTTCATGATAAATGTTTATTATTCATGCTAGAATTGTATTAACCAGAAACTTAGTACATGTGTGAATACATAGACAAATAGAGTGTCACTAGTATGCCTCTACTTGACCAGCTTATTGATCAAAGATGGTTATGTTTCCTAGCCATAGACATGAGTTGTCATTTGATTAACGGGATCACATCATTAGGAGAATGATGTGACTGACTTGACCCATTCCGTTAGCTTAGCACTTGATCGTTTAGTATGTTGCTATTGCTTTCTTCATGACTTATACATGTTCCTATGACTATGAGATTATGCAACTCCCATTTATCGGAGGAACACTTTGTGTGCTACCAGACGTCACAACGTAACTGGGTGATTATAAAGGTGCTCTACAGGTGTCTCTGAAGGTACTTGTTGAGTTGGCATATTTCGAGATTAGGATTTGTCACTCCGATTGTCGGAGAGGTATCTCTGCGCCCACTCGGTAATACACATCACTATAAGCCTTGCAAGCATTGTAACTAATGAGTTAGTTGCGAGATGATACATTATGGAACGAGTAAAGAGACTTGTCGGTAACGAGATTGAACTAGGTATTGAGATACCGACGATCGAACCTCGGGCAAGTAACATACCGATGACAAAGGGAACAATGTATATTGTTATGCGGTTCGACCGATAAAGATCTTCATAGAATATGTAGGAGCCAATGTGGGCATCCAAGTTTCGCTATTGGTTATTGACCAGAGAGGTGTCTCGGTCATGTCTACATAGTCCTTGAACCCGTAGGGTCCGCACGCTTAAATGTTCGTTGACGATATAGTATTATATGAGTTATGTATGTTGGTGACCGAATGTTGTTCGGAGTCCCGGATGAGATCACGGACATAACGAGGAGCTCTGGAATGGTCCAGAGGTAAAGATTCATATATTGGATGATATGGTTAGGCCAAGGGGTCAGGCCCACGGGGCTATAAGTCGGTGCAAAAGGAGTTTTGCGGAGGCCAGGGGGCCAAACGCCGGAGACCCTGGCGTCTGGCCCTGGTCCTGGAGTCCGAGTGGACTCTTGCCTTTCGGGCAAAACCAACTTTGAGGAGGCTCTTGCTCCAAGTTTCGACCCCAGGGCTCAACATATAAATAGAGGGGCAGGGCTAGCACCAAAGACAGATCAAGAAACACCAAGCAGTGTGTCGGCAACCCCGTCCCCTCTAGTTTATCCTCCATCATAGTTTTCGTAGTGCTTAGGAGAAGCCCCGCAAAGATTGTTCTTCACCAACACCGTCTCCACGCCGTCGTGCTGCCGAAACTCATCTACTACTTCGCCCCTCTTGCTGGATCAAGAAGGCGAGGATGTCATCGAGCTGAACGTGTGTTGAATGCGGAGGTGCCGTATGTTCGGTACTTGATGGGGACAGATGGTTAAGGTGTATGACTACATCAACCGCGTTGATAAACGCTTGCACTTACGGTCTATGAGGGTACGTAGATTACACTCTCCCCTCTCGTTGCTATGCATCACCAGATCTTGCGTGTGCGTAGGAAATATTTTGAAATTACTACGTTCCCCTACACATAGCCCCTCACTCCATGGTCTGTCCTGGTCTCCGGTCGGCCCAACGGCGGTCGAGGTATGCGCGGGGCCGGGCTCTGCCGATGTAGAACATCAACCTATCCCCGCGTACTCTCCTTGTAAGTTGTTTGCGCGTCAAGGGGGACTCCTGAGCATCGCGACTCAGGAGCCTAACTGGTCACGTAGCCCCTCACCCTTTGGTCCGTCCTGGTCTCCGGTCGGTCCAACGACGGTTGAGGTATGCGCGGGGCCGGGCTTTGCCGACGCAGAACACAAAGCAAATAGGAAGAAAATCGCAAAATCTCGAAGCAAATATTACAAGACATATTGTACTCACAATATCAAATGAAAGTTTTAACGCCTCCACGAGACCTGATACGTATTGCAGGAATTAAACAGGAAAGCAGCCACAGGTCACCCCTGGACATCGCTATCTGCAGGATTGGTGGCATCACCGGTCGAGGGAGCAAGGATGAAGCCGTGGAACTTCTTCAGCAGGGCCTTCACCTGACCTTTCACGGCTGCGCGGCGGCCGCACAATGTTCATCAGCTACAGGCTCCAGCAGCTCGTCAAGACAAGCATTGGGGTCGCGAAGGTACAGATGGCTGAGGACACGCGTCAGCGCAGCTGAAGAAAGGACATGATCCCGCGCCTCGGCCATAGGACCGATGCCCTCCATGACTTTCTCAAGCGCCTTCACCAAGTGGGGAAGTAGCTGAGCAGGGCCATCCTCGTCAGTGGTCAGCGGCTTCTCCAGGCCCTTCTCGTACAGTGACTTCAGCGCCACGCTGGACCTCTTCTCAAGAAGCGAGAAGGCCTCGCGGTCTTCGGCCAGGACCTTCGCCTTGGCATCGAGCTCGGCCTCCCTCGTCTTCGCCTTCTGCTCTAGTTCCTCCAGTCGGCTGCGCTCCGCGGCCTGCGCCTTCGTCAGCTCCCCCAGCTCAGTGTCGCGGCCCTTCATGGCGTCCTCCCGAGCCTTCGTATCCTCCTCCTTCGCTTCGCGGTCGCGTGCTTCCTTTGCGCACTCGCCGCGCAGCCTCTCCAGCTCATCCTCTAGCTCTCGGCAGCGGTCTCGGGCGGCCCCGGCATCTTTCAGCGCTGCCTCATGATTGCCCGCAGCTCTGGCAGCGGCCTGCTTCTCCTTCTCGGAGGCCGCCGCGGCCTGGCTCAGCGATGGTCGAACGGCCGAGTCAGAGTGAAGCCAGCCTGAGGCCAGCTCCAGGCGTCCGGCCGCTAGATGCGGGTCCACACCCAGGAGGTCTCCCCGCAGCTTGGCCATCCCCGAGAAGACACGCTCCAAGGTTGCGGAGGGAGCAGAAGAATGCGGGGCCAAAGAATCAGCAGGGGGAGGAGGTGACGTCGTTACCAGAGCCTAGAAGATCGAGGGCTCTGGAGCCCTTGGGACCTCATCAGCAGAGCCGGGCGTCGGCACTTCCGGAGCCAGCGGAGCCACGGGGGCTGGTTCATCCTGCCGATGCTCCTCTTGGCCTTGCGAAGGCGACCGGGCTAGGGAGGTGCGGGTGTTGTCGCCTCTCTTCTCCATAGATGGGGGCACGGCCGCGGCACCCCCTTCCTCTTCTTCGCTGAAGACTCCAGCGTGATCGACCAGGCGAATGTCAGAAAACAACAAGTACATGCATGAACAAAACAAAGCTCGAAGCACTTACTGATCCACTGCGACATAGTCCACCCTCCGCTTGGTGAGCCTAAAACCCGAAAGTGTCGGAGCCTTAGGAGTGGGCACACGGGCTCCGGGAGCAGAAGATGGCGCAGCAAAAGGACCATATGATCTACCCCTTGTCGGGATGAGGGGCAGCTCCCTCACCTCCTGGCGGGCGACGACCTCTGCGTCGTCTGGTAGGGCGCGGAGGATGACAGCCTTGCTCAAGGGGGAGATCTCCCCCATCCCCTCGGGGGTCTCCTCCGAGCACTTCTCCTCCTCTTCCTCCTCGCGGGACTCATCAGAAGACACCTCCACCGGCTTCGGCGTTGCGGAGGCCCCAGCGAGCGCCGGCGGCACTAGCCCGCGCGCGTAAAAGGTCGTCCTGGAAGCAACAAATTGCTCCCAGTCCTTGCGAACAAAGGAAGAAATGCGCTCGGCAGGTACTCTTGGTTGTCCCCAACCAAGAGACGCAGAACTGCAGTCAGCTCGTCATCAGGCAGGGCCACCGGGCTCAGATGAACTTTGTCTTCTTCATCTCCAAGCTTCCACAAAGGGCACGTGAGCGCCTGGAGTGGAGCAACGAGCAGCGTCAAGAATTCCCTCAGGAGCATGACCCCAGTCACCTTGGCCGCCTTCGCATTGCCCGGCTTCAAATCGGTCTTCATCTGCTCCAACACCGACGGCGCCCGCTCGTCAGTGAGCTCTACACGAGACCACCCCTTGTCAGACTAGGCGCCTCCGTCGATAGTTCCAAGCGTGGATGGGCACACTTGGCACTCATCATGACCCATTTGGCCCTGATGTTGTCAACCCTCTTCTCGATGTTCGAGATCGAGTTGGCCTGGCCGGCCGCGATGAAGTTGGCGCACCCGGAGATATGGCCACCGGTGACGCGGAGGAAGAAGAAGTGGCGCAGCAATGCCACGGACGGCATCACGCAGAGGTACGCCTCACAATAGTGGGTGAAGATAGACAAGAGAAGAACAGAGTTGGGATGGAGGTGCAGCGCATGCAGCCGAAGTGGTCGAGGACCTCGAAAAAGAAATCAGAAAAGGGGGGAACCAAGCCGTCGGCGATGCTGCTCGTGAAGAAAGGGAAGAAGGTGCTTCCCTCAGGTTCCGGCTCATCGGAGGCAAGCCGGAGCTCCGTCTTCCCCCTCTCGTTGCTCGCCCCCACCGTCAGCAAGCACGTGGTGGCAAGGTTCTTCTCCGTGACGTTGGGCGCATCAAGGGCTGGCTCGAACCAGGCCGGTGCTGAGGAGGACCTGACCTTGAGCGGCGCCATTGGTCACCGATGCGGAGCGAAGTTGAAGTGGATCTGGAAGTTTCGGCAGCGAGAAGCGAGAAAGGGGATCTGGAGCAAGGCGAGGAAGAAGCAATGAAAGCAAGCGCTGTCTGCGCCAGCCTTTTTGTCAAGTCGGGCAGTTGCCAAGGCAGCGTGGGGAAGCGGAGACGCCCACGTCCAATCAACCGCCACGCATCAATCAAGGCCACGGGCTTTGGGGGCCCGTGGCGCTTCGCGCTTGATCCTTTGGCTTCGCCTCGACGCCAAGCCCGAGCGCGCCTTGGGCCCGAGGGCTACTGTCGGCGTCCTGGGAACAGGGGTCCCCAGACTTGCCTGCCTGTGGCCTGCGGCGTGGCTGGGCTGGCAGGTCTGTACGACCCATCTTCATCGACAAGGCATTCAAGACCCTTGCGAGGGGCCAAGCCTCACGAGGAGGGCGACGCAAGACCACCTCAGGAGCGGCCTCGCCAAGCAGGCTCACGAGGGGCGGAGAGATCAAGGCAGGGCAAACCTCGCGAGGTCCTCGTGACGTGAGCCATGACGATCGAGACCAGGCGGGCGCCAGCGCGCAGTGTCTTGTTTTCTCTTTGGTGTCAAGGGGGCAAGCGCAGGCGCGGAGTACCGATGCATCAGGCAAAGGTTTCCATATTGGTGCAACGAGACCAAGACCAGAAGGACGACAAGACGGAGGTCACCATGGAGCCCAAGACGGTGTCATCACCAGAACCTTTGGCAGGCGAAGACCACCTTTTGTCAGGATAACTTGTACTAGTTGTCCCCTTTCGAATTGGCCGTTGTTGGCTCCCTTCCTGCTTAATATTTGGGGAGAGGATCAGGGCCTATATAAGTAGAACTAGCCACCACAGTCAAGGGGGGAGAAGGGAGGATCGACCACATCACAAGTCGAGAGTGGATCCAAGATCATCTTACCCACACAAGTTCACCAAGCACACGAACACCTCAACCTCAGGAGTCTGTTCTTCCCCTTGTACTGTTCATCATCAGCCCAAGAGGCAATCCACCACCACCACACTAGAGTAGGGTATTACACCACAACAGTGACCCGAACCAATATAAATCTTGTGTTTTTCTGTGTTGTGAGTTCGTCGTGTTCGTCCGCAAGATCTTAGAGAGTTAGGGCATGGATCGATAGGGAGAAAACCTTCGCGCGCACCCTAGTGTTTGAACCTCAAGGGTCTGCCGAAACCCGTGATCCGACAAGTAACATCATACATATCAAGACAAGATGAGTTTATAGCCTAATAAATGAAGTGTTGCATGTTACCATACATATGTTACTTCCACTATAGAGGTAATAACATAGAGTAGTAACATGAACATGTTACTACTCTATGTTACTACTCATTGTGGCTAATCTAAGCAAATCGGCAATCGGGCACTGCTCTTCAGAATTCTCAAGTGTTTCAACTCTCCTCGCAGCAGGAGCTGCCAAGATAGTAAACTCCAGAAATGAAATAGGACCCCAGCCTAAGCTAGCCTAATGCTAATGGTAAGGTAGAGAACAACACGCTTACTATGTCCTGATGATGATTAGTTCCACGACACCACAATGCCTGCCTGTACGTGGCCCGGAACAAACCGAGCCCGTCCTTTTTTGGTTCGGCGTGCCCCTTTTCTCCCACACCCACACGGGCCTACTGGAAGAAATTTCCAGCAAGTGACCAAGCAGCTGCCCACCGTACATCTGCGTGCCAGCATCACCTCACCCACCAGATATTTCCGAAAACAAACACTTTGCAGCCGAGGGCACACCCTTTTCACTGTAGCAGGGAAAAATGAAGAGAACGAACCTCCCTTGCCTGGCTCGTGGCTTGAGTTGGGGGCAGATGCAAAAGGATGGAGCCAGACTCGAGTGAGTGCCGCCGCAAGAAGGAAGTCTGAAGATGAATGTGGATGCTAGCTTCCAGGTGAACTCGAATGAGGGAGCTACGGGTCTAGTCCTATGTGACCATTCTGGATCCTTGATCAGAGGCCAAGCTTTATGGTATGGGCAAGCTGAAAATGCTTTGATTATGGAAGCTTTTGCTGTTAGGGATGGAACTAAACTGGCTTGCGATCTAGGCCTCGACAACATCACAATAGAAACTGATGCGAGAGAGGTAGTCAACCTCTGGAGGAGTCGAGAGCAGGGAAGATCAGAAATTGCACCGATTCTCCAAGAGATTGAAGAGCTCAGTAGCAACTTGGAATTTTTCCAACTGAACTTCATTGGGCGTGGAACTAATGAAGAGGCACATCTTTGTGCTAAGCAGGCTTCTTCCATTAGAAGGAGATGTTTATGGATCAACTTTGTTCTTAGGTTTCTAGTTGAATGCCTGCAGAATGATTGTAATGCTACTGTTTAATGATAGCTCTTGTTTCGCAAAAAAAAAAGACTCGAGTGCGTGCGGCCAATGGGAGATCTCCCAACAAGATTGGTGGGCCCGGGGAGTGGGCGGTCGAGACGTACTGATTGGCGCTGCGTGGCCCCGAGAATCTACGCCTTGATCATCATCATCATCCCGCAATAACGGCGCCCCCGTCGCGCGGTCGTTATTACCACCACCGTGCACGCACCCAAATGCCCCGCGATTGGTGATGGTGAGGTGGCCGACAGGCCGGCCTTGATTCGGGCTGCCGTTGACATCTTGGTCTCGGCGAATCGATCGGAAGGAATGGCATTTCGGGTTCGGTTGCTGATTGGGTGGCGCAGGTCGGGACCCACATGTCAGTGCCCAACGGGGAAGCAAGGACCGATCGAGAGGGACGTCCCTCATTTGCAGTTGCAAGTGCCAAACATTCGCTCCACAGGTCCTTGCATGGAATGGGGGGAGTCCGTATTATTAACCTCTGCGTCTAGTGGAGCTGTGCCTACTGTTGGAATTTACTACCCTATTGTAACGTTTTGTTTTTGTTTATGCACGTGATGATCTTTACATTACGACGGTGCACCCACCTGCCACACGTACGGATGGTCGAGGATTTAGCAGATATTTATAGTCAGCCAACTGATTTCTTCAAAATGGAGATGAAAACTTTGCCTCGTCACTAGAATATCTAAGCTCCCTCGAATTTGAGACCTGTGAGCGCTCCGGCCAGGAGGGTCAAATGGACCACGTCTGTTAGTGTCTGAGTTGTGGTACTGTTTGCGGCTTGGGTCAACCATCCAATAACATGTGTCCAACATTTCATGGGTTATGTGTACATTTATTTTTTTAACACAGTACAGATACATGCGCTCATATATACGTGCATATACTTATCTCTATGAACACACATCCTACCTTTATGAGCACCTCCGAGAGACGGAGCCGTCATATCATCGTGAGATTGACGAAGTCACTATAGGCACCTTGTAGTCGACGGGAACAACTCCTCTCACTGAACGTGCATCGCCGGAAATCGTGAAATAAATTCAAAAAAAAGCAAATATCAGGACTTGAACCCTGATGAGACGGGGATACCATTGTCCTCCTAACCATCAAACCACATGTTGGCTCGCAGCTAATATACATCGGGTATAGGGAAAGAATAGGCTACCTGTCGGGAAAGTATATGGATGAACTCATGGGCATATGAAGCCACTTATGAAAAACTCATTGCTAAATGCCAAAAAGATCTGGAGAAAATAAATTCACGCATACATCTTCACATTTTATGGGCGCGCAAAAAAAATCATAGATAAGCAACTTTTTCTTTAGTTGGTGCAAAAGACAAAAATGTATCGTTGAACGATATTTAGGAGCACCGAAATCTGTCATTTTCGTGGAGGAAAAACAATAATGAAAAGGTCCACAAAACTTTGTGTTGCGCACACATGTTGCGAAGATGTACGCATGAAATTTTGTTTCGAAACTTTTAACATTGTAAAACACGTTTAAAATGCATTTTTTAAAGCAAGTTCATATGCATGTGGGTTCAGGACGTGCTCACTCCTACCTGCCGCTTATGTACATTTTGTATAAGGGAAATTAGTGGTCCGACTGACTATCCGCGCCTGTCAAAATGATAGACCATTGCAGAGGCGCCGCCAACCCGACCCATCACCGCCTCCTCAGCACCACACGGTTGCAACGGCGTTGCCAGTCCAGCACCGTGCCAAATGCCCCGTGGGGGAGTCCTGCATTAGGGGGTCCTCGGACAGCCGGACTATATACTTTGGCCGGACTGTTGGACTATGAAGATACAAGATTGAAGACTTCGTCCCGTGTCCGGGTGGGACTCTCCTTTGCATGGAAGGCAAGCTTGGCAATTCGGATATGTAGATCTCCTCCCTTGTAACCGACTCTGTGTAACCCTAGCCCCCTCCGGTGTCTATATAAACCGGAGGGTTTAGTCCGTAGGACAACAACAATCAGAATCATAGGCTAACTTCTAGGGTTTAGCCTCTATGATCTCGTGGTAGATCAACTCTTGTAATACTCACATCATCAAGATCAATCAAGCAGGACGTAGGGTATTACCTCCATCGAGAGGGCCCGAACCTGGGTAAACATTGTGTCCCATGCCTTCTGTTACCATCGCCTTAGACGCACAGTTCGGGACCCCCTACCCGAGATCCGCCGGTTTTGACACCGACATTGGTGCTCTCATTGAGAGTTCCGATGTGTCGTCGGCATAAAGCTTGATGGCTCCTCCGATCAATGATGCGATCCAGGGTGAGGTTTTTCTCCCTGGACAAATTTTTGTATTCGGCGGCTTTGTACTGCGGGCCAACTCGCTTGGCCATCTGGAGCAGATCGAGAGTTACGCCTCTGGCCATCAGGTCAGGTTTGGAAGCTTAAACTACACTGCCGACATCCGCGGAGACTTGATCTTCGATGGATTCGAGCCCATGTCAGGTGCGCCGCACAGTCTCGACAAGCATGACTCAGCTCTGCCGTCGGACGGTGTTCGGGAGATCACACCTGTGGCTACTCCGGCCTTCGATCCGGAACAGATCGTGCTGTCCGAGGACGTGTGGATAGACCCCGCCATGGAGGTCGCGCACTCAGCGACGATAGAGCCGAATACTGACTTCACTCCCTATGAGACCTGTGTTGCCGGACCCTTGGATTCATCCCCGGCCACAGGTTCTGAACCGCCCGCGTCCGTGCCTATCGAATCTGATTAGGCACCGATCATGGAGTTCACCTCCGCGGATATCTTTCAGCACTCGCCCTTGGGCGACTTGCTAAACTCATTGAAATCTCTCTCCTTGTCAGGAGACCCTTGGCCGAACTATGCCCGTCTTGAGTGGGAAGCGGATGACGAAGAACTCATTCCCCACCCACCACCCACTTAATAGCCACTGTCGATGATTTAACCGACATGCTCGATTTCGGCTCCGAAGACATCGACGGTATGGACGATGATGAAGAAGAGCAGGAACCACCGCCCACAGGACGCTGGACCGTCACCTCATCATATGATAGATACATGGTGGACACCCCCAAAGAAAGCGATGGCAATAAGGCAACAGAGGATAATCCCTCCGAGAAGCAATCTAAGCACCAGCGTCAACGGCGCCGCTCTAAGCCCCGCCATAGCAAAAACGGCGATACCGACACAAGAGACAATAACGCTGCGGATAGCGTCGAAGACGAATACAATCCCCTCAGCCAGGCCTCGAGCGGGAGGATGGGCAAGCTAGCCCTAAGGAACAGGCAGCAGACGGAAAATCAGAGGATGACAATTACATGCCTCTCTCCGAAGGCGAGGCACCTCGGCGACGACAAATTTATCGTGCCTAAGGATCCCGCCGAACAGGAGCGCTTCAAGGGCCGGCTTATAGCCACAGCAAAAAGCCTGAAGAAAAAGCAACAATAGCTTCAAGCTGACCAAGATCTGCTAGCGGATAGATGGACCGAGGTCCTGGCGGCCGAGGAATACAAACTCGAACGGCCAACCAAAAGTTATCCAAAGCGCAGGTTGCTACCCCAACTCGAGGAGGAAGCATTAAAGCCTACGCTCCCAACGTATGATGCGGCTGACCAGCCACCTCGTGGCCGAGACAAAGCGGCATATCAGGCCAAAGTCCAGCTCGCACCCTGTCGCCAGTCAGTTAAAAACACAAAGGCCCGGGGCAACACGCAGGACCTGCGAGACGTATTGGAAAACAGAGCAGGACTTACAAGATCGATCTACGGATCACGGGGGCGCGCCCCAACGCGTGATGACGACCGTCATGCCGGATACACTAAAAGCAAATCCGGTCAGGCCGAACACAGCAGACAAGACTCATATGAACCGCGTCGTGATATAGCACGGCACAGAGGCGCCGCTCACCTCCTATGCTTCACTGATGAAGTAATGGATCACGAGTTCCCAGTAGGTTTTAAACGTGTGAATATCGAATCATATGATGGCACAACAGACCCCGTGGTATGGATCGAAGATTTCCTCCTCCATATCCACATGGCCCACGGTGACGATCTACATGGCATCAAGTACCTTCCATTAAAACTCAAAGGGCCTGCTCGACATTGGCTCAATAGCATGCCGGCAAACTCCTTTGGCAATTGGGCGAATTTGGAAGATGCATTCCTTGACAACTTCCAGGGCACTTATGTGCAACCACCAGATGCCGATGACTTGAGTCACATAACCCAACAACGAGGGGAATCAGCCAGGAAATTCTGGACTCGGTTCCTAACTAAAAAGAACCAAATTGTCGACTGTCCATATGCCGAGGCCTTAGCGGCATTTAAGCATAATATCCGCGACGAATGGCTCGCCCGACACCTCGGCCAAGAAAAGCCGAAATCCATGGCAGCTCTCACGACACTCATGACCCGCTTTTGTGCGGGGAGGATAGTTGGCTGGCCCGCAGCAACAACACATCAAGAAACCCTGGCAATTCAGATGCCAAAGATAGCAACGGCATGACACGTCATAACATGCACAAGCGCCGTAACAATGACGACAAAGTTGAAGACACGACAGTTAATGACGGATTCAGTGGCTCTGAATCCGGTCAATGGAAAAAGTCGTTCAAAAGAAGCAATCTGGGACCGTCCAGCTTGGACCGCATACTCGATCATTCATGTCAAATTCATGGCACCCCCGATAAACCAGCCAACCACACCAACAGAGAATGCCGGGTGTTCAAGCATGCTGGCAAGTTGAATGCCAAAAATAAGGAAAAGGGGCTGCATAGCGATGACGAGAGGAGCCCCGGCCGTCGAACACAGTAGGGCGGAAGAAATTTCCTCCACAAGTGAAAAGGGTAAACATGATATACGCAACCCATATTCCCAAGAGGGAATGTAAGCGTGCACTAAGGGACGTCTATGCATTGGACCCATGGTCTTCAACCCATGGTCTTCCTGTCCGATCACCTTCGATCGCAGGGACAACCCCACCAGCATCCGTTATGGCGGTTCTACCGCATTGGTCCTTGACCCCATCATTGATGGATTTCACCTCACTCGGGTCCTTATGGACGGTGGCAGCAGCCTGAACCTGCTCTATCAGGATACAGTGCGCAAAATGGGTATAGACCCCTCGAGGATCAAACCCACCAAAACCACCTTTAAAGGTGTCATCTCAGGTGTAGAGGCCTATTGCACGGGCTCAATCACGCTGGAAGTGGTCTTCGGGAAGTGGTCTTCGGATCTCCGGATAACTTCCGAAGCGAGGAATTAATCTTCGATATCGTCCCCTTCCGCAGCGGCTATCACGCACTGCTCGGACGAACCGCATTTGCCAGATTCAATGCGGTACCGCATTATGCATACCTCAAGCTCAAAATGCCAGGACCTCGCATGGTTATAACAGTTAATGGGAACACAGAGCACTCACTCCACACGGAGGAACACATTGCAGCCCTCGCAGCAGAAGCGCAAAGCAGCCTTATGAGGCAAACCGCGAAAAAGACCCCGGACACCTCCAAGCGAGTCCGGAGTACCCTGCAAGAGGATCGCCAGGCACGTTTAGAGCTCGCCTAGCAGTTCGGCCTCCACCCTAGTCCCATCCAAGCGGCAAAATTAGTGCCGCGCATACATAATTACGCACCCAAGATACCATGGGCATAGGCGGAGGCACGACCAGGGCACAACACACAATGCGGCTCAACCGCTTCAGGGCCCGTATACCTTTAACATTTTCTTCCTTTCAGGCCCCTACTCTCCAAAGGCCCTCTCCGGTAGTCTGATTATCAGACCCGTCACAGGAAGAAAACACCAAGGAAGCAAGAAGCTTTGATGTACAAGGGAATCTCCAGGTGGTCTCTGATAACGATCACTATACCTGTTTTACATACCCACATGCAGCTTGCCCTTGGATAGGACATGTCAAATAGTCCTATTTTTGCTTATTGCACTACTTGTATACATACGCTTTGACGTATCATTTCAATAACAATGTACAATGTTAGCTTATTATTACATTTCTTCATCCTTTTTCCTGTCTGCCTATTTACGACAAACTCCACCCATATGTTCTGGTACGACCAGTGCGCCAGGGGCTTCAGTGTGCCCCATAACACGGCAAGAAAAGTTCGAACACTTTCGACAGTGCGGCACCCCGAACTTATAGCATTATATGCATCAGCTCCGAATCATGTCTTGGGTCAATAGTTGGGTTCGCCCGGCTTCCATGTTTTGGTACCTTACGTTCCGCTATATCGGCTAAGGTAACACTGGGAGAACTACTGCAATTGTGTCCCGGTTCTTCCGGACGAGCACCTCAGTAGAGAAAGCCAAAAACTGACTGTCATGATGCGGCGAGATCTGGTCGCTGTTCAAGAGGTCTCAAATCCCTAAAGATTTTTTCCGCTTCGGGCGAGGAGTCGGTCTTGTCCGACTTAGGCGTACATAGCGGCCCAAGTTCGGCCTTCCGAATACCAGGGGCTTCGCCAACATTTAAAATTATAGACTTCTATGGCTAAGTGAGAGTGATAAAGCTTTATAGTCCGATTGTCTGGTTCGTTGTGCTGAACACCTGCTTTGAAGGACCCAAAACTAGGATAAAGAGTGATCAGGTTTATCCCGAACACCTCAGTACTAGTTACATGGGGGCAGAAGCCGACGACTGGCCAACTCTCAAATTTTATAAACGGTCGCACAGAAGGTAATATTTTAAATCAAACAAGCACTACATAGCGCATATGAACTTGGTTCACATTAAAGGATCAGAAAGTACATTCATTCAAATATTACATCCTTAGTACATTCCTCTGCCACAAGGCGAGCACCCTTGAGAACGCTGTCATAATACTTTTCGGGGTGGCGATGCTCCTTGCCCTCCAGCGGCCCTTCCTTCACCAGCTTTTCGGGGTCCATCTTCGCCCAGTGCACTTTCGCCCGGGCAAAAGCCCTGCGCGCACCCTCAATGCAGACGGACCGCTTTATGACTTCAAACCGGGGGCAGGCATTCACGAGTCACCTTACCAAGCCGAAATAGCTGCCAGGCAGGGGCTCACCAGGCCACATCCGAACTATGAGTCCTTTCATGGCCAGTTCGGCCGCCTTGTGAAGCTCGACCAGTTGCTTCAACTGGTCGCTCAAGGGCATCGGATGTTCGGTCCCAGTATACTGAGACCAGAACAACTTCTCCGTCCAGCTCCCTTCCTCGGCCCGGTAGAACTCCGCGGCATCCGACACACTGCGGGGTAGATCTGTGAACGCTCCTGGAGAACTCCGAATTCGGGTAAGTAAGAGGAAAGTTTCCTTCACATGCTTGCTTTGCATAATAAATGCCTTACCCGCCGCTATCTTCTTGACTGCCTAAATTTCCTGGAGGGCCTTTTGGGCTTCGGCCTTGGCATCTTGCGCGTTCTCGAGGGCCTTCGCAAGCTCGGACCCTTGTGTCTTAGAGTCACGCTCCAAGGACTCGTACTTCTTGACGAACTCCTGGAGCTCTTGCCGAACCTCGCCAACTCGGGCCTCTTGCTTCTCGCGCTCGGCGCGCTCCTTGGCCGCTTTGCTTTCGTCCTCGGACAGCGCCTTCTTCAGGGCTGCCACTTCGGTCGTGGCCCCTAGCAAAATTCATGACGATCCTGTGATCCAATAACAAGTTTCCTTTTTCTTTCTCAATAAACAAACGAGGTATCACTTACCTTTGTTCTCTTCGAGCTGCCTCTTGGTAAGGCTGAGCTCTTCCTCGGACCGCTCAAGGCCCCGCTTCAGTGCGGAGACCTCCGCCGTGTGAGTGGCAGCGGCCAGCAGTGAAGCCTTCTTATTCACATAGACATATTCTGATTAGACTCATGTGGTTATTATTTGATCCTTTGTTTGGCTTTTCTTCCAAACACCAAATAGAGCATCAGGGACTACTGTATTACTTACCTCAAAGCCTGTTAGGAGGCTGGCACAGGCTTCAGTCAGTCCGCTTTTGGCGGACAGAATATTCTTGACCACCGCACTCATGATAGTGCGGTGCTCTTCGTCAATGGAAGCGCTTCGAAGCGCTTCCAGCAAATTGTCCGATGACCCTGGATGGACAGAGGCCATTGGCACAGACTTGCTTCCCCCGGCGTTAGAGCCCATGGGAGTCTTGCCCCTCGTGCGCCCAGCGTCCGGAATGTCGCCTTGGGGCGCTTCCGGAACTATATCCCCTTGGTTCGGTACCCTTTGAGACAGCACCTTGACATCGTCCGTAGGGAGGGGGGAGGCGGTCGGGAGTGAATCGCTATTCATCTCCGACAGGCCCAAAGACTCATCCAAAGAGGATACATCAATATGGGCTTTGGATGGGCTGCATGACCATGTTCGGCATGATAAGAAGCAATAAAATAAAACATACCAAGAACTATTATGGTATCCGGATACTTACGACTTCGCCAGGGGCTTGTCCCTGGGTAACCACTCCTCGTCGCTAACAGCGGCCGCCGTGGAGCAGTCCGAAAGGAGAGTCCTTCCCTTCTTGGACCCTTCGGCTTCCCCCGATGGGGCGGCCTTCCTTTTCTTGTCCCCCTGGCTAGGGGGGAGAACTTTCCTCTTCCTCCTCCTCGTTTTAGTGGGAGGAGGGCGCCTCGGTGTTATCGGACGATGAGTCCGATATGACCTTGCGCCGGAGACCTTTCCTGGCGCCCGTGGCCTTCTTCTCCGGCGCATCATAGGGCACCGGAGCCAGCATCTCAGTTAAGAGAGCACTTGTTGGATCCTCGGGTAGTGGGGCCGGACAATTGATCTGCTCCGCTGTCGCGACCCATTCCCGTCAAATGGTACGGAGGCTTAGACCCCCCCACATGATTATACCGGGGAAAGAAACATCTTATGAGTTATAAAAAGCTTACCGGATTGGCAGGGTGATCACCCACAAGTATAGGGGATCGCAACAGTTTTCGAGGGTAGAGTATTCAACCCAAATTTATTGATTCGACACAAGGGGATCCAAAGAATATTCTCAAGTATTAGCAGCTGAGTTGTCAATTCAACCACACCTGGAAATTTAATATCTGCAGCAAAGTATTTAGTAGCAAAGTAATATGATAGTAGTGGTAACGGTAGCAAAAGGTAATGATAACAAAAGTAATGTCTTTGGTGTTTTGTAGTGATGATAGTAATAGCAACGAAAAAGTAAATAAGCGAAGAACAGTATATGGAAAGCTCGTAGGTAATGTATCGGTGGTAGAGCTTATGCCGGATGCGGTTCATCATATAGCAGTCATAACCTAGGGTGACACAGAACTAGCTCCGGTTCATCAATGTAATGTAGGCATGTATTCCGAATATAGTCATACATGCTTATGGAAAACAACTTGCATGACATCTTTTGTCCTACCCTCCCGTGGCAGTGGGGTCCTAGCGGAAACTAAGGGATATTAAGGCCTCCTTTTAATAGAGTACTGGACCAAAGCATTAACACATAGTGAATACATGAACTCCTCAAACTACGGTCATCACCAGGAGTGGTCCCGATTATTGTCACTTCGGGGTTGCCGGATCATAACACATAGTAGGTGACTATAGACTTGCAAGATAGGATCAAGAACTCACATATATTGATGAAAACATAATAGGTCCAGATTTCAAATCATGGCACTCGAGCCCTAGTGACAAGCATTAAGCATAGCAAAGTCATAGCAACATCAATCTCAGAACATAGTGGATACAAGGGATCAAACCCTAACAAAACTAACTCAATTACATGATAAATCTCATCCAACCCATCACCGTCCAGCAAGCCTATGATGGAATTACTCACGCATGGCGGTGAGCATCATGAAATTGGTGATGGAGGAAGGTTGATGATGACGATGACGATGAATTCCCCTCTCCGGAGCCCCGAACGGACTCCAGATCAGCCCTCCCGAGAGGTTTTAGGGCTTGGCGGCGGCTCCGTATCGTAAAACGTGATGAATCCTTTTCTCCCCGAAAGCAAATATATAGAGTTGGAGTTGAGGTCGGAGGAGCTCCAGGGGGCCCACGAGGTAGGGGGCGCGCCCAGGGGGCAGGCGTGCCCCCACCCTCGTGGCTAGGGTGTGGGGCCCCTGGTCTTCATCTTTTGCAAGGATTTTTTATTAGTTCCAAAAAGATGTTCCATGAAGTTTCAGGTCATTCCGAGAACTTTTGTTTCTGCACATAAATAACACGATGGCAATTCTGCTGAAAACAGCGTCAGTCCGGGTTAGTTCCATTCAAATCATTAAAGTTAGAGTCCAAAACAAGGGCAAAAGTGTTTGGAAAAGTAGATATGACGGAGACGTATCAACTCCCCCAAGCTTAAACCTTTGCTTGTCCTCAAGCAATTCAGTTGACAAACTAAAAGTGATAAAGAAAAACTTTTACAAACTCTGTTTGCTCTTGTTGTTGTAAATATGTAAATTGAGCATTCAAGTTTTTAGCAAAGATTATAAACTAACTATATTCACAATAACGCTTAGGTCTCATGTTTACTCATATCAATGGCATAATCAACTAGCGAGCAATAATAATAAATCTCGGATGACAACACTTTCTCAAAACAATCATAATATGATATAACAAGATGGTATCTCGCTAGCCCTTTTTGAGACCGCAAAACATAAATGCAGAGCACCTTTAAAGATCAAGGACTGACTAGACATTGTAATTCATGGTAAAAGAGATCCATTCATGTCATACTCAATGTAAACTAACAATAATGAATGCAAATGACAGTGGTGCTCTCCAACTGGTGCTTTTTAATAAGAGGATGATGACTCAACATGAAAGTAAATAGATATGCCCTTCACAGAGGGAAGCAGGGATTTGTAGAGGTGCCAGAGCTCGGTTTTGAAATAGAGATGAATAATATTTTGAGCGGTATACTTTCATTGTCAACATAACAACCAAGAGATGGCGATATCTTCCATGCTACTCACATTATAGGCGTTTCCCAAACATAATGGTAAAGTTTATACTCCCCCTCCATCAACAAGCATCAATCCATGGCTTGCTCGAAACAACGAGTGCCTCCAACTAACAAGAGTCCCAGGGGGAGTTTTGTTTGCAATTATTTTGATTTAGTTTGCATAAAGCATGGGACTGGGTATCCCAGTGACCAGCCATTTTCTCGTGAGTGAGGAGCGGAGTCCACTCTTCTTGAGAATAACCCGCCTAACATGGAAGATACGGACAGCCCTAGTTGATACATGAGCTATTCGAGCATACAAAACAAGATATTTAATTGAAGGTTTAGAGTTTGGCACATACAAATTTACTTGGAACGGCAGGTAGATACCGTATATAGGCAGGTATGGTGGACTCATATGACATAAATTTGGGGTTTATGGGATTGGATGCACAAGCAGTATTCCCGCTTAGTACAGGTGAAGGCTAGAAAAAGACTGGGAAGCGACCAGCTAGAGAGCGACAACAGTCATGAACATGCATTAAAATTAATCAACACCGAATGCAAGCATGAGTAGGATATAATTCACCATGAACATAAATATCATGAAGGCTATGTTGATTTTGTTTCAACTACATGCGTGAACATGTGCCAAGTCAAGTCACTTAAATCATTCAGAGGAGGATACCACCCTATCATACCACATCACAACCATTTTAATAGCATGTTGGCACGCAAGGTAAACCATTATAAGCTCCTAGCTAATCAAGCATGGCACAAGAACTATGATGTCTAGTTGTCATTGCAAACATGTTTATTCATAATAGGCTGAATCAAGAACGATGAACTAATCATATTTACAAAAACAAGAGAGGTCAAGTTCATACCAGCTTTTCTCATCTCAGTTAGTCCATCATATATCGTCATAATTGCCTTTCACTTGCACGACCGAACGATGTGGATAATAATAATAGTGCGCGTGCATTGGACTAAACTGGAATCTGGAAGCATTCAATAAACAGGAGAAGACAAGGCAGTATGGGCTCTTTTGTCACATCAACAATAATGCATATAAGAGCCACTTCAATAATTTAATTATGGTCTTCTCCTATCGACCCCCAAAGAAAAGAAAAGAAATAAAACTATTTACACGGAAAAGCTCCCAACAAGCAAAAAGAAGAAGAGGAAATCTTTTGGGTTTTCTTTTTAATTACTACTACAAGCATGGAAATTAAAACTAGCTAAAAGCTACAACTAATTTTTTTGGTTTTTCTTAAGGTTTATTAAACACACAAGAAGAAAGCTTAAAAATGAAATAAACTAGCATGGATGATACAATGAAAAAGTATGAGCACCGACATCTAGCAATGAGTGTGTGAACATGAATATAATGTCGGTGAGAAATACGTACTCCCCCAAGCTTAGGCTTTTGGCCTAAGTTGGTCTATGGCCACGGCTGGCCTGGCAGATATCCATAATAATAGTTGGGGTCGTACTGTGATGCAGCAATCATTGCATCATGGGCTGCAGCTTGGAGGTGAGCTATCTCAGCTCTCCTCTTATACTCTTCCGCCTCCTCTCTGTTTATAAAATATCTCCTTTTTGCCTGAAAGTCAAAGAAAGTAGAAGCAGGGAGAGCGACGTGATAGGTGCGTCGTCTGTCAAAGATTTGTCGGTACTAGAGGAACTGATCATTCCTCTCAACAAACTGATGACGAACCATAGCCTCATAATCCAAATAAGCAGGAGGCAACTCAATATCATCCTCATGTATGGTTATACCAAGAAAATTAGCTATGCGGGTTGCATAAATTCCACCAAAGAAATCTCCATTAAATCTATTAAGATGCAACCTACATGCAATAATGGCTCCCAAATTATAAGATTTATCTCCTAACACAGCACTCCTAAGAATATGAGGTCAGGGACACACATGTGACATGCCTCATCTTTACCATTAATGCATCTACCTATGAAGAAAGCAAAATAATGTATGGCAGGAAAGTGGATGCTCCCTATGGTAGCTTGTGTTATATCTCTAGATTCCCTCACAGCTATACTAGCAAGAAAAATCTCTAAATTCAGATTTGTGAGGTTCCCTAACACTACCCCATTGTGGAAGTTTGCAAGCAGTGGTAAAATCCTCTAAGTCCATCGTATAAGATTTTTCATAAAGATCAAACAGGACAGTTGGAGGATTGCGTGAAGATGAAAATTCAAAGCTCCTCACAAAGGAACTAGTGAGATAGTGGTACTGGCGGCATTTTTCCTCCTCAAAGATCACAAGATCAGCGTTACGCAAATATGCGTTAAATTCTTCCTTGATTTCCGCTTGATCCATAAAGTCCTCGGAAGGCCATTCAGAGGGCCGCACTGGAGCGTCCCTTGGTGGCTCATCATCAGCATCACGCATTGCAAGCTTGGGTTCTTGTTTCCTTGAAGAGCCACCTTGGTACATTTTCCTAAACATATTTATTCCTCTGAAAAATTTCTGAAATTTTTAGTAACTTCAAATAAAAGTAAACCAAACTCAACAAAATTGATAGCAACTACTCCTACAAGTGCCTAGAGCCTATATCATGCAACAAAACTACTTGGAACCACATAAATTTGACATGCAAGCTCAAGAACAGGGTCACCTAGGCAGCACAAATATGCAATGAATAAAGCACTAGAACAATACTAATTGGACCAATGGAGGAGTCACATACCAAGGAACAATTCCCCCAAGCAGTTTTGTGAGAGGTGCTTTGAGCAAGGAGATCGAAAATGGCAGCAAGATGAGCTTGGACTCGGGTTTGAACTAGATAATTGTGTTTGTGGGAGGAAGGAGTGTGTGGGTGCAGGAATAAGTGGAGGAGGGCCACTGTGGGCCCACGAGGCAGCAGGGCGCGCCCTCCACCCTCATGGCCAGGTGGATGCCCCCCGTGTTGTGTTCTCAGTGCCAAATATTCTCAACTATTTCAGAAAAAATCATATTTAAATTTCAGGGCATTTGGAGAACTTTTATATTCGGGGTATTTTTATATTGCACGGATAAATCAGATAACAGACGAAAATACTTATTTTTATTTTATTTAATATAAATAACAGAAAGTAAAAGGAGTGTACAGAGAGTTGTGTTTTCTAAAATCATCCATCTCATGATCATCAAAAGGAATCCATTAACAAGGTTGATCAAGCCTTGTTAACAAACTCATTCCGAATAACATGGAATCGGAGAATCTTCGAATAACACTAGGTTACCTCAACTAGGATATGCACATCCCCAACAATAAGAATATCATATTTCTTCTTGACAGTAGGAAGAGGAAATTCAAAACGTCCGAAAATAATCGATGGAATTTTTCCAATAGAATTGATACTGTGGACTTGAGGTTGTTTCCTCGAAAAGTGTACCGTATGCTCATGACCATTAACATGAAAAGTGACATTGCCTTTGTTGCAATCAATAATAGCCCCTGCAGTATTCAAAAAGGGTCTTCAAGAATAATAGACATACTATCGTCCTCGGGAATATCAAGAATAACAAAGTCCATTAAAATAGTAACGTTTGCAACCACAACATGCACATCCTCATAAATACCGATAGGTATAGCAGTTGATTTATCAGCCATTCGCAAAGATATTTCAGTAGGTGTCAACTTATTCAAATCAAGTCTACGATATAAAGAGAGATGCATAACACTAACACCGGCTCCAAGATCACATAAAGCAGTTTTAACATAGTTTCTTTTAATGGAGCATGGTATAGTGGGTACTCTTGGATCTTGAAGTTTCTTTGGTATTCCACCCTTGAAAGTATAATTAGCAAGCGTGGTGGAAATTTCAGCTTCTGGTATCTTTCTTTTATTAGTAACAATTTCTTTCATGTACTTAGCATAAGGATTCATTTTAAGCATATCAGTTAATCACATACGCAAAAAGATAGGTCTAATCATTTTAGCAAAGCGCTCAAAATCTTCATCATCCTTTTTCTTGGATGGTTTGGGAGGAAAATGCATGGGTTTTTGAACCCATGGTTCTCTTTCTTTACCATGTTTCTTAGCAACAAAGTCTCTCTTATCATAACGTTGATTCTTTGATTATGGGTTATCAAGATCAACAGCAGGTTCAATTTTTATATCATTATCATTGCTAGGTTGAGCATCAACATGAACATTATTATTAACATTATCACTAGTTTCAGGTTCATTACCAGATTGAGTTTCAGCATCATAAATAGAAATATCATTTGGATTCTCAGGTGTTTCAGTAATAGGTTCACTAGAAGCATGCAAAGTCCTATCATTTTTCTTTTTCTTCCTTTTAGAAGGACTAGGTGCATCTATATTATTTCTCTGAGAATCTTGCTCAATTCTCTTAGGGTGGCCTTTAGGATACAAAGGTTCCTGAGTCATTATACCAGTTCTAGTAGCCACTCTAACAACATAATCATCATTCTTACTATTCAATTCATTGAGCAAATCATTTTGAGCTTTAAGTACTTGTTCTACTTGAGTGGTAAGCATAGAAGCATGTTTACTAATAAGTTTAAGTTCGCCTTTAACATTAGCCATATAATCACCCAAGTGTTCAAGCATACCAGCATTGTGTTTTAATTCTCTACCAAAATAAGCATTGAAGACTTCTTGCTTATCCATAAATTTATCAAACTCATCTAAGCATGGGCTAGCAAACTTAGTAAATGGGATTTCAGCTTTATCATATCTATAGAGAGAATTTACCTTTACTACCTGTGTCGGGTTATCAAGACCATGTATTTCTTCAATAGGATATGGATTGAAATTATGCATTTCTTCGACGGGCGGTAAATTAAGACCATGTATTTCTTCAATAGGAGGTAAATTCTTAACATCTTCAGCTTTAATACCCTTTTCTTTCATGGATTTCTTTGCCTCTTGCATATCCTCAGGGCTGAGAAATAGAACACCTCTCTTCTTCGGAGTTGGTTTAGGAATAGGCTCGGGAAGTGTCCAATTATTTTCATTAGTCAACATATTATTCAATAGAATTTCAGCTTCATCCGGTGTTCTTTCCCTGAAAGCAGAACCAGCACAACTATCCAGGTAATCTCTAGAAGCATCGGTTAGTCCATTATAAAAGATATCAAGTATTTCATTTTTCTTAAGAGGATGATCAGCAAAGCATTAAGTAATTGGAGAAGCCTCCCGCAAGCTTGTGGGAGACTCTCTTCTTCAATTTGCACAAAATTATATATATCCCTTAAAGCGGCTTGTTTCTTATGAGTAGGGAAATATTTAGCAGAGAAGTAATAAATCATATCCTGGGGACTACACACACAATCGGGATCAAGAGAATTAAACCATATGTTAGCATCACCCTTCAATGAGAATGGAAAATTTTAAGGATATAAAATTAGCGAGTTCTCTCATCTTTAGTGAATAGGGTGGCTATATCATTTAATTTAGTAAGATGTGCCACAACAGTTTCAGATTCATAGCCATAAAAAGGATCAGACTCAACCAAAGTAATTATATCAGGATCAATAGAGAATTCATAATCCTTATCAGTAACACAGATAGGTGAAGTAGCAAAAGCAGGGTCAGGTTTCATTCTAGCATTAAGGGATTGCTGCTTCCATTTAGCTAATAACCTATTTAGATCAATTCTATCATTGCAAGCTAAAATAGCTCTAGCAGATTCTTCATCCAAAACATAACCCTCAGGAACAACAGGCAATTCATATTTATTAGGGGGAGGGTCTTCATCATCACTTTCATGAATATTATCAATTTCAATAATTTCATTTTCTCTAACCCTAGCAAGTTGTTCATCAAGAAATTCACCAAGTGGCATAGTACTATCAAGCATAGAAGTAGTTTCATCATAAGTATCATGCATAGCAGAAGTGGCATCATTAATAACATGCAACATATCAGAATGAATAGCAGAAGCAGGTTTAGGTGTCGCAAGCTTACTCAAAACAGAAGGTGAATCAAGTGCAGAGCTAGATGGCAGTTCCTTACCTCCCCTCGTAGTTGAGGGATAAATCTTGGTTTTTGGATCTCTCAAGTTCTTCATAATGATAAGCAGATATAAATCCCAAGTGACTCAAAGAATAGAGCTATGCTTCCCGGCAACGGCGCCAGAAAATAGTCTTGATAACCCACAAGTATAGGGGATCGCAATAGTTTTCAAGGGTAGAGTATCGACCCAAATTTATTGATTCGACACAAGGGGAGCCAAAGAATATTCTCAAGTATTAGCAGTTGAGTTGTCAATTCAACCACACATGGAAACTTAATATCTGCAGCAAAGTATTTAGTAGCAAAGTAATATGCTCGTAGTGGTAACGGTAGCAAAAGGTAATGATAACAAAAGTAATGTTTTTGGTATTTTGTAGTGATGATAGTAATAGCAACGGAAAAGTAAATAACAAAGAACAATATATGGAAAGCTCGTAGGCAATGGATCGGTGATAGAGAATTATGCCGGATGCGGTTCATCATATAACAGTCATAACCTAGGGTGACACAGAACTAGCTCCAGTTCATCAATGTAATGTAGGCATGTATTCCGAATATAGTCATACGTGCTTATGGAAAAGAACTTGCATGACATCTTTTGTCCTACCCTCCCATGGCAGCGGGGTCCTAGCGGAAACTAAGGGATATTAAGGCCTCCTTTTAATAGAGTACCGGACCAAAGCATTAACACATAGTGAATACATGAACTCCTCAAACTACGGTCATCACCGGGAGTGGTCCCGATTATTGTCACTTCGGGGTTGCCGGATCATAACACATAGTAGGTGACTATAGACTTGCAAGATAGGATCAAGAACTCACATATATTGATGAAAACATAATAGGTTTAGATCTGAAATCATGGCACTCGGGCCCTAGTGACAAGCATTAAGCATAGCAAAGTCATAGCAACATCAATCTCAGAACATAGTGGATACTAGGGATCAAACCCTAACAAAACTAACTCGATTACATGATAAATCTCATCCAACCCATCACCATCCAGCAAGCCTACGATGGAATTACTCACGCACGGCGGTGAGCATCATGAAATTGGTGATGGAGGAAGGCTGATGATGCCGATGACGACGGATTCCCCTCTCCGGAGCCCCGAACGGACTCCAAATTAGACCTCCCGAGAGGTTTTAGGGCTTGGCGGCGGCTCCGTATCATAAAACGTGATGAATCCTTCTTCTTTATTTTTTTCTCCCCGAAAGCAAATATATAGAGTTAGAGTTGAGGTCGGAGGAGCTCCAGGGGGCCCACGAGGTAGGGGGTGCGCCCAGGGGGGCAGGCGCGCCCCAACCCTCGTGGCTAGGGTGTGGGCCCCCTGGTCTTCATCTTTTGCAAGGATTTTTTATTATTTCCAAAAAGATGTTCCGTGAAGTTTCAGGTCATTCCGATAACTTTTGTTTCTGCACATAAATAACACCATGGCAATTCTGTTGAAAGTGGCGCCAGTCCGGGTTAGTTCCATTCAAATCATGCAAGTTAGAGTCCAAAACAAGGGCAAAAGTGTTTGGAAAAGTAGATACGATGGAGACGTATCACAGGGCGCTTTGCGCTGAGTCCGCGATCCTTGGTAAGGGGAGGAGGTACCTCGGCGGCCTTGAATAGCACCCTCCAGACGTCTTGGTGCGTCGTGTCAAAAAGCTCTCGCGGCGTCTGGTGCTTGGCCGGGTTGAACTCCCACATATTGAATGCCCGTCCTTGACACGGAAGGATCCGACGGAAGAGCATGACCTGGACCATGTTGACGAGCTTGATTTTCTTGCTTATCATATTTCTTTCGCAGTTTTGGAGTCCGGTCAGCTCCACCGATGAACTCCAGGATAGGCCCTTCTCTTTCCAGGAGGTGAGCCGTGTGGGGATGCCGGATCGAAATTCGGGGGCCACCGCCCAGTTGGCGTCGCGTGGCTCGGTCATGTAGAACCACCCTGATTGCCACCCCTTCACGGTCTCCACATAGGAGCCCTCGAGCCAGGTGACACTAGGCATTTTTCCCACCATGGCGCCTCCGCACTCCGCTTGCTGGCCGACCAGCACCTTCGGTTTCACATTGAAGGTCTTCAGCCACAGGCCAAAGTGGGGCTTGATGCGGAGGAAGGCCTCGCACACGACGATAAACGCTGAAATGTTGAGGATGAAATTAGGGGCCAGATCATGGAAGTCCAGCCCGTAGTAGAACATGAGCCCGCAGGCGAACGGGTGGAGGGGAAATCCCAACCCGCGGACGAAGTGGGGGAGGAATACAACCCTCTCATGGGGTCTTGGAGTAGGGACGATCTGCCCCTCGTCTGGGAGCCCATGTGCGATGTCTGCGGCCAGGTATCCGGCTTCCCGGAGCTTCGTAATGTTCTCCTCCGTAACGGAGGAGACCATCCACTTGCCTCCCGCTCCGGACATGTTTGGAGTGGTTTTACGGAGAAAATGCGGACTTGGGCGCTGGAGCTCGAGTGCGCAAGAATGGATGGGCAGGGAAGAAGAAGGCGTGGGTGAAAAGGAGGAGTCCTTGTCCCTTTATAAGGGCGGAAGAAGCTATGCACCTCCCCACCTGCCTGGTAAACTCTCTTATTCCCCAAGCGTCGCAATTGATAGCACGGTTGTGTTACCCACACCCGTATTGATGAGAATCCCGTGATAAGGGGACACGATCTCTGCTTTGACGAGACGTGCCAAGAAAACCGCCTCGTAATACGCGTAGTAGCTGGTTGAGAAAAACGGTTCGCATAAAGATCAGGCCATGGCGTGATGTCACGTTATGAAAATTTGTCAGCAGATTAGATTTGTGGAAATATTATACTCTCTATGGTAGTATGTGGAATTTGTTTTGCAGAGCCGGGCACGACCCTTGTGTTCAAAAATCTTTTGTGGAGTATTCGGAGGAGGAACCCGCCTTGCAATGCCGAAGACAATCTGCGCGCTGGACTCATCGTCATTGAAGCCAGGTTCAGGGGCTACTGAGGGAGTCCTGGATTAGGGGGTCCTCGGACAGCCGGACTATATACTTTGGCCGGACTATTGGACTATGAAGATAGAAGACTAAAGACTTTGTCCCGTGTCCGGGTGGGACTCTCCTTGGCGTGGAAATGCAAGCTTGGCAATTCGGATATGTAGATCTCCTCCCTAGTAACCGACTCTGTGTAACCCTAGCCCCCTCCGGTGTCTATATAAACCGGAGGGTTTAGTCCGTAGGACAACAACAATCAGAATCATAGGCTAGCTTATAGGGTTTAGCCTCTACGATATCATGGTAGATCAACTCTTGTAATACTCATATCATTAAGATCAATCAAGCAAGACGTAGGGTATTACCTCCATCGAGAGGGCCCGAACCTGGGTAAACATTGTGTCCCCTGCCTCCTGTTACCATCCGCCTTAGACGCACAGTTCGGGACCCCCTACCTGAGATCCGTCGGTTTTGACACCGACACCCCGCCCATCTCTCCGCCATCTTTCTACCCTTCTCTTGTTGAGGCAATTACCATCCAGCGAAGGCAACGCGCGGGGCCTGAAAGGGCAAGCGGTGAGGTAGGTCGACATGGCTAGCGGAAGCGCTCGACAGGGACGACCCCGTCTTCAGGACCTGGTCGCCTTCTTCAACACACCATGGTCCACAAGATATGTATCACAACTCCTGGTTCCTCCTTCCTCTCCATCTTTCATCCTTTCTTTGTCAACACGATTCAAATTCAATCTTTCGCTCGCTTGAGGCTGAAAAAGTAGCAGATTCTTTCAGGATTTTATTTCGCCATGCAAGGTTTGAAAAGAACACAACATGCCCATAAAAATGAATAACAACACTCGGCCCACAAATAGAGAAACAAAGAATCTATATGTGAATTAAGAACCAAACAAATAAAAGGCAGGAAAGTAGACGGCCCTACAAAGCGCGCGTATGGTTCTAGTCTTATATTTTATTAATTAAGAAGAGAAGACAAGATTTGCCTAGTTAATTGCAAAATAGCGGATGAAAAATTTCACAATCACTCACACAAATGTCATCATGGAAGCCCAAACACACCATCTAGAAGACACACCGCCATCGAGGTTACCATCGGACGTCGTTGTCATCTCTCCTCCTCCGGCTGACAACTCTGACTTCACCTTTGGCGTCCGCCAACAAACACAACACATGCCATAACCAATGATGACCCATACTAAACAGTCGGCAACCATTCTGAGTGCTCCAACTCCGGCGACAAACACTGTTGGGGAATGCAGTAATTTCAAAAAAATTCCTACGCACACGCAAGATCTATCATGGTGATGCATAGCAACGAGAGGGGAAGAGTGTTGTCCATGTACCCTCGTAGACCGTAAGAGGAAGCTTTATGACAATGCGGTTGGTGTAGTCGTACGTCTTCACGATTCGACCGATCCTAGTACCTAAAGTACGGCACCTCTGCGATCCGCACATGTTCGGCTCGGTGACGCCCCACGAACTCTCGATCCAGCTGAGTGTCGAGGGAGAGCTTTGTCAGCACGATGGCATGATTACGGTGATGATGAAGCTACCATCGCAGGGCTTCACCTAAGAACTACGATGATATGACCGAGGTGGATTATGGTGGAGGGGGCACCGCACACGTCTAAAGGATCAATGATCAACTTGTGTGTTCCAGGGTGCCCCCTGCCCCCATATATAAAGGAGCAAGGGGAGGCCGGCCAGCCGTTGGGGCGCGCCAGGAGAGGAGCGTCCTCCTCCTAGTAGGAGTAGGACTCCCCTTTCCTAGTCCTACTAGGAGGAGGAAGGGGGAAGGAAGGAGAGGGAGAGAAGAGAAGGAAAGGGGGGCGCCGCCCCCCTTCCCTAGTCCAATTCGGACTATAGGGGAGGGGCGCGCGGCCCTGCCTTGGCCGGCCCTCTCTCTCTCCACTAAGGCCCATGTGGCCCATTAGTTCCCCCCGGGGGTTCCGATAACCCCCGGCACTCCGATAATTATCAGGTGACCCCCGGAACTCATCTGGTGTCCGAATATACTCATCCAATATATCAATCTTTATGTCTCGACCATTTTGAGACTCCTCGTAATGTCCATGATCATATATGGGACTCTGAACTACCTTCGGTTAATCAAAACACATAAACTCATAATACCGATCGTCACCGAACGTTAAGCGTGCGGACCCTACGGGTTCGAGAACTATGTAGACATTACCGAGACACGTCTCCGGTCAATAACCAATAGCGGAACCTAGATGTTCGTATTGGCTCCCACATATTCTACGAAGATCTTTATCGGTCAAACCGCACAACGATATATGTTGTTCCCTTTGTCATCGGTATGTTACTTGCCCGAGATTCGATCGTTTGTATCTCAATACCTAGTTCAATCTCGTTACTGGCAAGTCACTTTACTCGTTCCGTAATGGATCATCCCACAACTAACTCATTAGTCACGTTGCTTGCAAGGCTTATAGTGATGTGCATTACCGAGAGGGCCCAGAGATACCTCTCCGATACATGAAGTGACAAATCCTCATCTCGATCTATGCCAACTCAACAAACACCATCGAAGACACCTGTAGAGCAACTTTATGGTCGCCCAGTTACGTTCTGACGTGTGATAGCACACCTGTAGAGCAACTTTCGATATTCGGGAGTTGCATGATCTCATAGTCATAGGAACATGTTTAAGTTATGGAGAAAGCAATAGCAACAAACTAAACAATCGTCGTGCTAAGCTAACGGATGGGTCAAGTCAATCACATCATTCTCTAATGATGTGATCCCGTTAATCAAATGACAACTTCATGTCTATGGTTAGGAAACATAACCATCATTGATTCAACAAGCTAGTCAAGTAGAGGCATACTAGTGACATTCTGTTTGTCTATGTATTAACACATGTACTAAGTTTCCAGTTAATACAATTATAGCATGAAAAATAAACATTTATCATGATATAAGGAAATATAAATAACAACTTTATTATTGCCTCTAGGGCATATTTCCTTCAGTCTCCCATTTCAGTAGAGTTAATAATCTAGATTACATTGTAATGATTCTAACACCCATGGAGTCTTGGTGCTGATCATGTTTTGCTTGTGAGAGAGGCTTAGTCAACGGGTCTGCAACATTCAGATCCGTATGTATGTTGCAAATCTCTACGTCTCCCTCCTTGACTTGATCGCGGGTGGAATTGAAGCATCTCTTGATGGGCTTAGTTCTCTTGTGAAATCTGGATTCCTTTGCCAAGGCAACTGCACCAGTATTGTCACAAAAGATTTTCATTGGACCCGATGCACTAGGTATTACACCTAGATCGGATATGAACTCCTTCATCTAGACTCGTTCATTTGCTGCTTCCGAAGCAATTATGTACTCCGCTTCACACGTAGATCCCGCCACGACGCTCTACTTGGAATTGCACCAACTGACAGCTCCACCATTTAATAAAAGCACGTATCCAGTTTGTGACTTAGAGTCATCCGGATCAGTGTCAAAGCTTGCGTCGACATAACCATTTACGACGAGCTCTTTGTCACCTCCATATACGAGAAACATATCCTTAGTCCTTTTCAGGTATTTCAGAATGCTCTTGACCGCTGTCCAGTGATCCACTCCTGGATTACTTTGGTACCTCCCTGCTAAAATAATAGCAAGGCACACATCAGGTCTAGTACACAACATTGCATACATGATAGAACCTATGGCTAAGCATAGGGAATGAGTTTCATTTTCTCTCTATCGTATGAAGTGGTCGGGCATTGAGTCTGACTCAACTTGACACCTTGTAACACAGGCAAGAACCCTTTCTTTGCCTAATCCATTTTGAACTTCTTCAAAACTTTATCAAGGTATGTGCTTTGTGAAAGTCCAATTAAGCGTATTGTTCTATCTCTTTAGATCTTGATGCCCAATATATAAGCAGCTTCATCAAGGTCTTTCATTGAAAAATTCTTATTCAAGTATCATTTCCGATCAACAATATGTCATCTACATATAATATCAAAAATACTACAGAGCTCCCACTCACTTTCTTGTAAATACAGGCTTCTCCAAAAGTCTGTATAAAACCATATGCTTTGATCACACTATCAAAGCATATATTCCAACTCCGAGAGGCTTGCACCAGTCCATAAATGGATCGCTGGAGCTTGCACACTTTGTTAGCACCTTTTGGATCGAAAAAACCTTCTGGTTGCATCATATACAACTCTTCTTTAAGTTATCCATTAAGGAATGCAGTTTTGACATCCATTTGCCAAATTTCATAATCATAAAATGCGACAATTGCCAACAGGATTCGGACGGACTTAAGCATCGCTACGGGTGAGAAGGTCTCATCATAGTCAACTCCTTGAACTTGTCGAAAACCTTTTGCAACAAGTCGAGCTTTGTAGACAGTAACATTACCGTCAGTGTCAGTCTTCTTCTTGAAGATCCATTTATTCTCTATGGCCTGTCGATCATCGGGCAAGTCAACCAAAATCCATACTTTGTTCTCATACATGGATCCCATCTCAGATTTCATGGCTTCAAGCCATTTTGCAGAATCTGGGCTCATCATCGCTTCCTCATAGTTCGTAGGTTCGTCATGGTCAAGTAACATGACCTCCAGAACAAATTACCGTACCACTCTGGTGCGGATCTCACTCTGGTTGACCTACGAGGTTCGGTAGTAACTTGATCAGAAGTTTCATGATCATCATCATTAGCTTCCTCACTTACTGGTGTAGGAATCACTGGAACTGATTTCAGTGATGAACTACTTTCCAATAAGGGAGCAGGTACAATTACCTCATCAAGTTCCACTTTCCTCCCACTCACTTCTTTCGAGAGAAACTCCTTCTCTAGAAATGATCCATTCTTAGCAACGAATATCTTGCCTTCGGATCTGTGATAGAAGGTGTACCCAACAGTCTCCTTTGGGTATCCTATGAAGACACATTTCTCCGATTTGGGTTCGAGCTTATCAGGTTGAAGCTTTTCCACATAAGCATCGCATCCCCAAACTTTAAGAAACGACAACTTGGGTTTCTTGCCAAACCACAGTTCATAAGGTGTCGTCTCAACGGATTTAGATGGTGCCCTATTTAATGTGAATGCAGCCGTCTCTAAAGCATGACCCCAAAACGATAGCGGTAAGTCAGTAAGAGACAGCATAGATCGCACCATATCTAGTAAAGTACGATTATGACGTTCAGACACACCATTACGCTATGGTGTTCTGGATGGCGTGAGTTGCGAAACTATTTCGCATTGTTTCAAATGAAGACCAAACTCGTAACTCAAATATTCTCCTCCACGATCAGATCATAGAAACTTTATTTTCTTGTTACGATGATTTTCCACTTCACTCTGAAATTCTTTGAACTTTTCAAATGTTTCAGACTTATGTTTCATTAAGTAGATATACCCATATCTGCTCAAATCATCTGTGAAGGTGAGCAAATAACGATATCCGCCATGAGCCTCAATGTTCATTGGACCACATACATCAGTATGTATGATTTCCAATAACTCTTTTGCTCGCTCCATTGTTCTGGAGAATGGAGTTTTGGTCATCTTGCCCATGAGGCATGGTTCGCAAGAACCAAGTGATTCATAATCAAGTGATTCTAGAAGTCCATCTGAATGGAGTTTCTTCATGCGCTTTACACTAATAGGACCCAAACGGCAGTGCCACAACTCTAGTTCTTTTGTCTTCAATACTATGAACATGTGTATCACTACTATCAAGATTTAGTAAAAATAGACCACTCATCAAGGGTGCATGACCATAAAAGATATTACTCATATAAATAGAACAACCATTATTCTCTGATTTAAATGAATAACTGTCTCGCATCCAATAAGATCCAGATATAATGTTCATGCTCAACGCTGGAACCAAATAACAATTATTTAGGTCTAAAACTAATCCCGAAGGTAGATGTAGAGGTAGAGTGCCGACGACGATCACATCGAGTTTGAACCATTTCCCACGCGCATCGTCACCTCTTCCTTAGCCAATCTTCGCTTAATCCGTAGCCCTTGTTTCAAGTTGCAAATGTTAGCAACTGAACTAGTATCAAATACCCAGGCACTACTGCGAGTATTAGTAAGGTACACATCAGTAACATGTATATCAAATATACCTTTCACTCTGCCATCCTTCTTCTCCGCCAAATACTTGGGACAGTTCCGCTTCCAGTGACCAGTCCCTTTGCAGTAGAAGCACTCAGTCTCAGGCTTAGGTCCAGATTTGGGTTTCTTCACTTGAGCAGCAACTGGCTCGCTGTTCTTCTTGAAGTTCCCCTTCTTCCCTTTACCCTTTTTCTTGAAACTTGTGGTCTTGTTGACCATCAACACTTGATGCTCCTTCTTGATTTCTACCTCCGCAGCCTTTAGCATTGCGAAGAGCTCAGGAATCGTCTTATCCATTCCTTGCATATTATAGTTCATCATGAAGCTCTTTGTAGCTTGGTGGCAGTGATTGAAGAACTCTGTCAATGACACTATCATCAGGAAGATTAACTCCCAGCTGAGTCAAGTGGTTGTGATACCCAGACATTCTAAGTATATGTTCACTGACAGAACTGTTCTCCTCCATTTTGCAGTTGTAGAACTTATTGGAGGTTTCATATCTCTCAATCCAGGCATTTGCTTGAAATATTAACTTCAACTCCTGGAACACCTCATATGCTCCATGACATTCAAAACGTCGTTGAAGTCCCGGTTCTAAGCCGTAAAGCATGGCACGCTGAACTATCGAGTAGTCATCAGCTTTGCTCTGCCAGGTGTTCACAACATCTAGCATTGCTCCTGCAGCGGGTTTGTCACCTAGCGGTGCTTCCAGGACGTAATTCTTCTATGTAGCAATGAGGATAATCCTCAAGTTACGGACCCAGTCTGTGTAGTTGCTACCATAATCTTTCAACTTAGCTTTTTCTAGGAACACATTAAAATTCAATGGAATAACAGCACAGGCCATCTATCTACAACAACATAGACATGCAAAATACTATCAGGTACTAAGTTCATGATAAATTAAAGTTTAATTGATCAAATTTCTTAAGAAATCCCACTTAGATAGACATTTCTCTAATCATCTAAGTGATCACGTGATCTATATCAACGAAACCATGTCCGACCATCACGTGAGATGGAGTAGTTTTCAATGGTGAACATCACTATGTTGATCATATCTACTATATGATTCATGCTCGAACTTTCGGTCTCAGTGTTCCGAGGCCATATCTGCATATGCTAGGCTCGTCAAGTTTAACCCGAGTATTCTATGTGTGCAAAACTGGCTTGCACCCTTTGTATGTGAACGTAGAGCTTATCACACTCGATTATCACGTGGTGTATCGGCACGACGAACTGTAGCAATGGTGCATACTCAGGGAGAACACTTATACCTTGAAATTTAGTGAGAGATCATCTTATAATGCTACCTCCGAACTAAGCACAGTAAGATGCATAAAGGATAAACATCAAATGCAATCAATATAAGTGATATGATATGGCCATCATCATCTTGTGCCTTTGATCTCCATCTCCAAAGCACCGTCATGATCACCATCGTCACCGGCTTGACACCTTGATATCCATCGAAGCATCGTTGTCGTATCGCCAACTATTGCTTCTATGACTATCGCTATCGCTTAGTGATAAAGTAAAGCAATTACATGGCAATTGCATTTCATACAATAAAGCAACAACCATGTGACTCCTGCCAGTTGCCGATAACTGTGTTATAAAACATGATCATCTCATACAATAAAATTTAGCATCATTTCTTGACCATACCACATCACAACATGCCCTGCAAAAACAAGTTAGACGTCCTCTACTTTGTTGTTGCAAGTTTTACGTGGCTGCTACGGGCTGAGCAAGAATCGTTCTTACCTACACATCAAAAACCACAACGCAGTATAGTGATTGCTTTTTGATCTTCAGAAAGAACCCTGTTCATTGAATCCGATTCAACTAAAGTTGGAGAAACTGATGCCCACCAGCCACCTGTGTGCGAAGCACGTCGGTAGAACCAGTCTCACGTAAGCGTACGCGTAATGTCGGTCTGGGCCACTTCATCCAACAATACCACTGAATGAAGAATCAACTGGTGACGGCAAGCAATATGTATATACCCACGCCCACAACTCCTTTGTGTTCTACTCGTGCATATAACATCTACGCATAGACCTGGCTCGGATGCCACTATTGGGGAACGCAGTAATTTAAAAAAATTCCTACGCACACGCAAGATCTATCATGGTGATGCATAGCAACGAGAGGGGAAGAGTGTTGTCCATGTACCCTCGTAGACCATAAGCGGAAGTGTTATGACAACGCAGTTGATGTAGTCATACGCCTTCATGATCCGACCGATCCTAGTACCAAAAGTACGGCACCTCCGCGATCTGCACACGTACGGCTCGGCGACGTCCCATGAACTCTCGATCCAGCTGAGTGTCGATGGAGAGCTTCGTCAGCATGACGGCGTGATGATGGTGATGATGAAGCTACCATCGCAGGGCTTCGCCTAAGCACTACGATGATATGACTGAGGTGGATTATGGTGGAGGGGGGCACCGCACACGGCTAAGGGATCAGTGATCAACTTGTGTGTTCTAGGGTGCCCCCTGCCCTCGTATATAAAGGAGCAAGGGGGAGGCCGGCCGCCCTTGGGGCGCGCCAGGAGAGGAGTCCTCCTCCTAGTAGGAGTAGGGCTCCCCTTTCCTAGTCCTACTAGGAGGAGGAATGGGGAAGGAAGGAGAGGGAGAGAAGAGAAAGAAAGGGGGGCGCCCCCCCCCCTTCCCTAGGCCAATTCGGACTAGAGGGGAGGGAGTGCGCGGCCCTGCCTTGGCCGGCCCTCTCTCTCTCTATCTCCACTAAGGCCCATGTGGCCCATTAGTTCCCCCGGGGGTTCCGATAACCCCCTAGCACTCCGATAATTATCCGGTGACCCCCGGAACTCATCCGGTGTCCGAATATAGTCATCCAATATATCAATCTTTATATCTCGACCATTTCGAGACTCCTCTTAATGTACGTGATCATATCTGGGACTCCGAACTACCTTCGGTTCATCAAAACACATAAACTCATAATATCGATCGTCACTGAATGTTAAGCGTGCGGACCCTACGGGTTCGAGAACTATGCAGACATGACCGAGACACGTCTCCGATCAATAACCAATAGCGGAACCTGGATGTTCATATTGGCTCCCACATATTCTACGAAGATCTTTATCGGTCAAACTGCATAACGATATACGTTGTTCCCTTTGTCATTGGTATGTTACTTGCCCGAGATTCGATCGTCGGTATCTCAATACCTAGTTCAATCTCGTTACCGGCAAGTCTTTTTACTCGTTCCGTAATGCATCATCCCGCAACTAACTCATTAGTCACATTGCTTGCATGGCCTATAGTGATGTGCATTACCGAGAGGGCCCAGAGATACCTCTCCGCTACACGGAGTGACAAATCCTATTCTCGATCTATGCCAACTCAACAAACACCATCAGAGACACTTGTAGAGCATCTTTATAGTCACCCAGTTACGTTGTGACGTTTGATAGCATACTAAGTGTTCCTCCGGTATTCGGGAGTTGCATGATCTCATAGTCATAGAGACATGTATAAGTTATGGAGAAAGCAATAGCAACAAACTAAACGATCATCGTGCTAAGCTAACAGATGGGTCAAGTCAATCACATCATTCTCTAATGATGTGATCCCGTTAATCAAATGTCAACTTCATGTCTATGGTTAGGAAACGTAACCATCATTGATTCAACGAGCTAGTCAAGTCGAGGCATACTAGTGACATTCTTTTTGTCTATGTATTCACACATGTACTAAGTTTCCGGTTAATACAATTATAGCATGAATAATAAACCTTTATCATGATATAAGGAAATATAAATAACAACTTTATTATTGCCTCTAGGGCATATTTCCTTCAAACACTGCAGGATACAAACGCTTACCCATGACGCACAGACCCCGCAACAAAACACCCATGACCTGCCATCCTCACAACCCAAGCTCCTCCAGGACAACATGGTGAAGGAACAAAACCACTGAAGTGAGAAGAAACTAATTGACAACTCACTCGCACCCCATCATAACCTGTTGCTGCAATCCTTGCCCCTCGTCCTTGCCAAAACAACACACTGCACCAGCAAATCCAGGGTCTCCACCCAACATCCCTCCAACAAGGTATTATCGGTCACGTTAACATGTTGACTACTAATAAAATGCCTTCAAGAAGGACCACAGTGCAAAGATGCCTCCAAGAAGGGTAGCGGCGTCCACGGGCGTTGGCAACGCAGTATCCGCCTAAGCAAGAACAACCCCCTAGATTGCTAAAACATTCCCGCCGCAGCACTAGACGAGACACACATCACACCCGCAACCCACCAACCACACCACCAGAGTTGGAGGAACCAGGCTAAGCAGCCTCTCCACCGCCACCAACACCTCGCGGAGACGAAGAGCTGCACACAGTTGAGCTCTCACGGGATCCAAATCGAGCTTGGCCAAGGGAGATCTAGTGACAATGCGTGCAACATCCCACAAAGGCCAGCCTCCAAGACCCCGTACACGCCGTCGCGACCAGACGGTGCGCCGCTTGTCGCCGGAGATGGCACACACCTCACAGTCCTAGTTGAGCATCGTGAGACCACAAATAGATTCTCATCAAGCTATGGTTTCCACACAACCACTGTGACTGTCCTAGTCGCCAGAAGATCACGGGCCACCGCTCGGGATCCTGAGCTCCACCGACAATGTTGGGTCGTTCAGAGCCGACACATCATAGTCACGCGAGGTAGAAAGAATCCCCGTCGTCGTCCAGATCACAACGAGGGCTTTGACCGAGGGCACTGCAGGTGACGGCGAGGGGAGTGGGGAGGCGGTGATGGAGCCATCAATCTACCAAGGTTTGGCGTGTGGCATACCTAGGAATTGTCGTACACACTTGGTAATAGCGTAGGATCTGTACTGAGCGGTATACTAGGGGTGTGTTTGGTTGCCCGCACCGAGCCCAACCAGGCCCGCGCAGGAAGGAAGAGGCCTGTTTGGTTGCCTGGTTTTCCTGTTGGGCCTGCATCGCACGCTTCTCAAAGCAGCCCAGAGCCTGGCTCGCTGGAAACCCTCGGATCGGCAGTTTCTCGCGAGCCAGGCTGAGTGCGGTGCGAGGTCGCATGGGCGGGAGCGAGGCACGGGCGAGGGGGGATGGCGGGAGATGGAAATCTGGCGCGCTGTCCCAGCGCCAAATTAGCCTCACCCCCTTTCACTCGCTCACCATCGCCACTGCCCCCCTTTCTTCCCTACTGCCTCACCACCGGCGACGGCGGAAGAGGCGGCGGCGTTTACGGCGGATCTGGTGCTCCCCTTGTTGTTGACCACCGTCTGGTCGACCTACTCTGTGCCATGGCTCCCCCTACGCCGTCCTCATCTCCGATGCCGGTAAGCAGCACCCCCTTCCCCTTTGTTAGCTCAGTGGTTAGGCCTTTAAGCTAGGTGTAGGATCGATTTCCCACTGAACGAACCGTCGATGTCGACTAGGTTATGGACGCACGGATGAGGCTGATAATCCAGGCAGCAGCACTGATTAGTGTGATTCAGGCATGGGTCATGTTCATGCACCAGAGAGCTGTTCGTCGTGCTAGGAGACCATTGATCTGCTATGGTCCATTATTTCCTCGGGAACAGGAAAGGATCCAAAATCTGAACTACATCTACAACTGGAATGACGTCGAGGCTCTATCGATGCTTAGAATGAAAAGAGCACCATTTAAAAGGAGCATGGGCCTATTACAAGATAGCATCAACACCAGTGTTGAAGAGAAAGTGGTCATGTTCCTCCATGTTGTTGGCCATAACCAGAGGTTCAGGGTCATTCACGACACGTTCAGGAGATCAATGGAGACCATCTCTAGGTACTTCAAGCAGGTGCTTTTTGCTGTTGGGGAGCTTAGCGGAGAGATGATCAGGAGACCATCTGGCCAGACTCCACCCCAAATTCGTGGAAGCCCAAGATGGTATCCATACTTCAAGGTGAGCATTGACAATATACACTTTTCATGGTTTGATATGCTTGTATTGTTCAAGTTCAGCACTAACACATGCTACCGATGCCATTTTCAGGACTGCATTGGGGCAATAGATGGTACTCATGTCACTGCCAGAGTTTCTAGGTCACAGTCTGCAGCATACAGGGGGAGGAAGCACTACACAAGCCAGAATGTGCTTGCTGCTGTTGACTTTGATCTGAAGTTCACATATGTGCTGGCTGGCTGGGAGGGGTCAGCGCATGATGCAAACATTCTCACTGACAGCATGAGTCGACCTGATGGGATCAACATCCCCGACGGCAAGTTCTACCTTGGAGATGCTGGCTATGTATGTCGGCCGGGTATTCTTCCACCCTTCAGAAAAACAAGGTATCATCTCAACGAGTTCTCTGGTAGGAACTTTCCCAGGACTGCACAGGAGCTGTTTAATATCAGACACTCCAGCCTTAGAGTAACTGTTGAGAGGGCATTTGGAGCTCTGAAGAATAGGTTTAAGATCCTGGATCAGAAGCCATTCCACCCATACTCCACTCAGGTTAAGCTAGTTCTTGCTTGTTGCATTCTGCATAACTGGATCCTCCAGTGGGGCTTTGATGAACATGAGCCTGAGGAGGAAGAGGTCGAGCTTGACGATGTTGTTAGCTCTGGCCATGGTGTGGAGGCATTTGACAATGACGCTTGGAAGAACAAAAAGTTGGAGTGGGCAGAGGCAATGTGGCTTAACAGAGGTCAGTGCGGGATTTGAAGAAGAGGAAGAAGAAACAGCAGCAACAGAAGCACAGAAGAAGAGGAAGAAGAAGAAGCAGCAGCAGAAGCAGAAGAGGAAGATGAAGCAGCAACACCGATGAACTATCCCCTATTTAGCCAATGACTCTTAATAATTTGATCCGTCATTTGATTGTAGTTACAATGAACTGTCATTTGTTTAACTAGGTGGCACTATGTTCAGATTGTGTGTGGTAAGGTCACCACTAGTTAGAAGTGGTGACAACACCTTATGCAGGTTGCAACCAAACACCATGTCATATGTGCACCTAATGCAATGCGGGCAACCAAACGCTGGGTAAAAAATGGTTGTCTCATGCAACTAGGGGCATGCAGGCAACCAAACGCTGGATCAAAAATGATTGTCTCATACAACTAGAGGCATGCAGGCAACCAAACTATGTGCATGTGATTTTTTTTTTGGCCTGCATCCCTTCAAACCAGCTCAATAAAGCCAGACTCAATAGACCCAGACTCACCGGGCTAAGCTGAATCGACAATGTAACCAAACACGCCCTAGGTAAACTTCGTCACACCTAAAAATCGTTCATGCCTTCGCCACTCTGGGAGAGACTGCGTGTCTGCTGGCAGCAGTGAGCTCCTTTTCTTTTTTCTTTTCTTGCTGGAGACACGAACAAGAGGTTCAAATGCTTTGTCTTTTTATAAGCGCCAAGCAAAAAAAATTCCCGCGAATGCCACGTGATATTTCGATGATAAGAACGTGGGAGGTGCTGTAGAAAGCAAGCAAGACCATGACGTGCAGGGAATTAACAAGGGACACCACCTTTTGCGCCCTTTCCTTGAGATCGCACCTTGTGTCCCAAAACCCAGTCGTGCAGGCAACTGCTGGTCTGCCGCTTTACCACCTTGTGTAACCAAATCCCCTTTTCCTTTTATCACCTTGTCACCATGTCATGATCACCTTTGCTTAACTCTGTCCCAAACCATGCGAACTAAGCCTTGCCTAGACCACGACAGACAGCACTAACCAACGAAGCAATTCCCTAGCTAACCAAAGCCGAGCCTAGTCGGGGTCGGATCAAGAGAGTGTGCCGGGAACGCAAAGGCTGCCTCGCCTTGCCACCGGAAAGGGCAGCAGCGAGACACCTTTGTGTCGCCTCGTGTCGAGTCAGCCACCACCACCACCACCGGCGTTTCTTGTTACCGAAAGAAAAAGAGAGGGCCGCGCAGCGCAAAACCTGTGCGGTTCCCGCGCGCCATGAAAAGGTGGTGGCGAGGCTGGGGCCGCGGCGGCAGTGAAGGTTTTGTCGCCTGGCCTCAGCTCAGAGGTTTAGCACTAGCCCCTACAGGAGCAAACTGTTCGGTTTGGGGGGCTGCCAACAGTGTGAATCACGTGCCCTTGCTGTGCCTCCGTATGAGCCGCGCCAGCGCTCCTGTGCCCTGCTCCTTGGAAACTCCAAGAGCTGGATCGAGCTCGGCGTCTCAGCCCTTTTTCTTCGTCTCATGAAAACAAACCAGCTACTACTGTTCTCTCACTCTCTCTCCCTCTCCCTCCTAGTGTCACTGTGTTACTGCAGTTCGTCGGGAGAACACATACACACACTGACTCCGGTTTGAACTTTGAACGACGCGCTTCTGCCATGGCTGCTGAGCCATGTACGTCTCGTGTGCATGCATTCATTCCTTGGTGTCCATGCTTGTAGCTTTGCTACGGAGCCACGGAGGTGGTACTGATCGGGAACGGCAGTTGAATTAACTCACCTTCTCTTCTGCGAGGCGCACGTGATGAGAAAGTGAACCTCAGTGGTCTAGCAGCGCCTCACGAGCCGACGAGCATACGCACGCATTGATGAAAGGTACAAGATTAATTAAACTACTAGTAGTACCAGTGTTTTAACATTGAACGGGAAGAAACCAAGACGCCGTACATGATTTGCAGTTGAATCACAGTACTCATCTGTTTGCTTCGGCATGGCTAAGCATCCTTTGTTTTGACACCACCTAGACCGTCCCAAGTGCATGCGTATATTATAACGAACCCCGCTTGCTTTAAGCTTTCGCACAAGGACCTCGATCGCACCTTGTTCGTGTCTTCGTATACTTCGTATACGTTCGCAGGTCAATTTCCACATCTCGTGATTCGTGGTTAACTTAGCTTCCCACGTCGATGCTGACGCGGACAGTCCATCTCGGACACAAGCAATCCAGAGACGCAAGATATGGCAAATGATGAAGAAGAACGACAAGATTGAGAATATTTACACTGCTACTGATTGGCGACGAAACATGCACGTTCCTTTTCACCCAAGAAGTTGACAAGGATGGTTAACAAAGGAGCCGCGCCCTAGCCTAGCTACGTACTTAGCTTAGCTAGCTAGTAGCTACGTACTACAGCACTGCAACCCTGAGCTAGGTAGGTAGGTCCATCCATGCTCCTCTAAGACTAAGAGCATGACCTGATGAGCTGATCGACCGGAGCTAGGTGGTAGGTAGGTCCATGCAGCCGCTCTAAGAGCATGACCTGATGAGGCCGAGGTTGTAGAGGAACTTCTCGGAGCGGGACCGGATCATGTTTCCGAGCGAGCGACCGCCGCCGTCGCGGCCCGGGGGCGACTTGGGCGCGGCGGCGTCCTCCTTGACCAGGAGGATCTCGTCGCCGATCTCCGCCCGGACGGCCTCCACGGCCTGCGCCTGCACGGGCATCCCCGACGCGGTCACCACGTAGAAGACGTTGGCCGCCCGCTCCCCGCGCGTCGCCACCTCGGCGTGCGTGACCGACAGCCCGTGCTCCCGGAATATACGCGTCACGTCCGACAGCAGCCCCACCCTGTCCTCGCAGCACAGCTCCAGCCCAAGCCCCTGCCAAGTGCAAACGCGTCACATGCTGTGCGTAGCACTTCTCGTCTCGCAGTGCGGTGCAGCTCGGTCCAGTAAGAATGTTTTTTGTGTCCGAACCAAATGCATATGATGATGATGATGTGTACCTCTGTGTTACGGCGTTGGATGGCGGCCTCGAGGCAGCGGCGGAGCTGCTCCCGGTCTTGGTCGGAGGCGGCGGCGCCGTCGTCGAGGTGCCTGATGTAATACTCCTGCAGGAGCGGAGGAACGATGATGAGCATGTGTCTGTCTTTCCCATTCTGCCCGTACGTTAAGAAAGATACTCCTGTAAATGCATTTTCTTCTCGTTGTTTGTTGCGTATAGGAACGAAAGGAGCTGTTTGGTCAGTCAGTCAAGCTCACGCAAAACTAGGTAGGATCTCCATCCTTCCCTCGTCACATGCCAAGATCTAACAAGCAGAGGCATCTCTGCTCTCTGCTCGGCTCTCCAGTACCACTAGCGTGTACTGCCGGTCAAAGAAATGCGATGCGAGGAGCATCGGAACCGGTGAAAATGCTGTGCACTGGACTGGAGACTGGAGAGTGGCACTGGCAGGGAAAGAAAGATGCATCGACTCATGCACACAGTCTCATCAGGGAGAGGAGAAGGGAAAAACGCGCGCACCTGGTAGGCCTCGGAGCCCTCGGCGATGACGGTGCCGTGGAAGACGAGGTACTGCATGTCGGTGAGGGTGCACACCGTGTCGAACAGCAGCTTCGGCCGGTCGCGGCACCGCACGTTCACCAGCGTGTACCCCCTCTCGGCGCAATCCTCCACCACCACCACCGGCAGGCTCCGGTCGTCGGCCGCCGCGTCGCCGTCGCCGCCGTCGGTGCGGTGGGCGCCCCGGTCGGCGTGCATCATCTGGTGCAGGCGCCGCTGGGCGTGCGGCGCCGCGGCGCGCGCCGAGATGGCGGCCCGGGCGGCCTTCTTGTCCCGGCTGCTGCCGCGCAGCACGTGCCGGAGCAGCCGCTTCACCGTGTCCAGACGCTCGGGCTCCTCGATGCCGCCGCCGGTCTCGGCGTCCGTCACGTACATGAGCGCCGCCATGCGGCCGTCGTGCGTCCACACCTCGGACGCCGCGATGTTGCACTTGAGGTTGGTGAGCACCGCGAACACCTCCGACAGGAGGCCCGGCCGGTCCCGCCCGATCAGCTCGATCACCGTCTGCGCCGCCTCCGCCTCCGCGTCGACGCCGACGCACCGGTCCGTGCCGCGGAAGCTGAGCGACCCGGCTCCGAGAGACTGCAATCAACACGTTCCTATATCACACCGCCGATCCCGAACTGCAATGAGCTCACACTCTGCTCTGCACTCTGCTCTGCCTTTGCCAGGGAAACCATTAATCCGCAGGCAGCTGCACAGGCTGGGATTCTTTGTAGTACTTTACCTGCTCAATTCTGTCGATGACTTGGCCGTCATAAAGCTTATTCCCTTCCTCATCCACGACATGGAACACTGCACAAAGGTGGAGCCTCATCATCAAGATTGGAAAAGACGGAAAGATTTACGCCCAAATCGAAAGCAGAAAGCCACGCTAGCTTCCTCCTTAATCTTTCCAAGACAGGGATGCTGCAAGTGAAAAAAGGCCCTGCTCACCATCCATGAACCACTCCCCATCAGAGGAAATGTAGGCCCGGTTTATGGTCAGCTTCAGATCGGTCAGCACCTGGACAACCTCTAGCAAGGTCCCATACTTGTTCGCGCTGTCAACCTGCGCAAAAAAACCGGGCGTGAGAAATAATTATGCAAGGAAAAGAAATGTCGGCACAGAATTTGCAGCAGGAACCAAGAACAGAGCAGGGCTCCGGAGCTGTGTCTGTACCTTGACCAAGGTTGCAGTCATGTCGGAGGTATTATCCACGGTGACCCTGCAAGTTCCCAAAGGCCAAGGAGCAGCAGCACAGTTAACAAGGGACACAGGTCAAAGGGGGCAGAAAGGAGGAAGAACATGGGGTTGCGAGGAAGGAGAGAAACCTTGGAGGGTTCATCTTGATGACCAGCTTCTCGAACTCGTCCACTATCTCGTTGCTTCGAGACCCACAGGCCATCATTGTTCAAGACCCCTTGTTTTCTTGCTTGCACAAGAGGAAGAAGGTGGTGAGGCAAAAGGGATACTTCTCCTTTGCGCCCCCAATCTGAGTGTACTTGTGGTGGTGGTGCCCCTCCTCCTCTTCCTCCTCCCCTGTTGCTGTTTGTACTCTCAAGGCTGAAGCAGCTCACCTAGTCATAG
>NC_041392.1:265869458-265909599 GCF_002162155.2 Triticum dicoccoides
TATATATATTTGTTTATGGACTTACGGGGGAGATATATATATATATATTTGTTTATGGACTTACGGGGGAGATAGAGAGAGGACATGGCTACTTGTGGATTTGTGTTCTCTTTTCTTGTAGTTGTGTATGGGCAGACCGGCAGAGCCTGTGGTTTTAGTTGGTGTCCCTTCGCCGGTTTAAAGGGGGATGTTTGGGCGAAAAGATCATCCCAATGGGGAGGCTTTGTTTCTGTGCCTGGCCATATTTGACATGCTTGCTTGCCGGCGCATTTCCAACCCTGACCCATAAACCGGACACAACATCTGTCCACGGATATAGATACGAAAACCGGTCATTCAATGTTATGCTATCCCTATACATTTCAAGTAGTGTTTCAACCAACTGAGCGAAAATCATGGAAACAAGTTGATATTCATACAAAACGGAGCACATTCACTGCATTTTAGATAGTTTTCATTAACAAAAGGGGACCGGACCTAAACCTAGACTACGGCGGCGTCCGTCGTCTAAGTCCTTGTTGTTCCCTTCCGACGACCGCGTCCTCCATCCGCCGTCTCCGTGAGCGGCGGCGATAAAACCTGTGAAGTGAAGGTGCGGTCACCGGCGAGGAACACTAGAACATACATAAGTAGAAGAGGTAGAAGATATGTAATGTTGGGTTCTACGTTAGGGTGCGTCGACTGCAAATTAAAATTCCTACCCGCAAAACATCCAGAAACATGCTACGGGAGATGGATCACGGATCGTAACCACTACTTACGCAGTGCCGTGCAACGGAAAAAGAGTTGGGGCAGTGCATCCGCGGGATTTGTCTCCTCCTTGTCCGATCTCCCTCGAACAATTGATCGTTGGATCCCACGACCAGGTTCACCAGAGCAACGCAAGTGCACCGTCACTAACGGTATCGACGCGTGGAGGAGGAACACCAAGCAGTGCTAGGTCCGATCACATAGTCGGGGACGAGTGGAGGTAGCTAGTTGCAACACATGCAAAGTCCTAGTGACGACGCCGAAGTGATTAACTAAGAACGTATGCTGCACCTCCACTATATATACACATCCGTCACAGGCTCAACACTTGGGCCTCACTCGGATCCTAAAGCCCAAAGTCTACTCGGTCAAGATCCAAGTCCAGCTCGGATCACATCCGACCATTGTCATCGGATACGACCTCGTAGGTTCCTTCCCTTAAGCGCGTGACCCTTTAGGTTCAAGTCGGCTTGGTCATAGGTTGGATCACCTCCGACCTGCTCAGTTGGTAGCGACCACTAGCAAGGCGTGCCGACCACCAAGCAGACTATGAAGTTTGTTGGCGAACCTATACGTCATACTTCCATTCCCTTTGCCACACGATATATGTTGTCGGGCTCAAGGCGATATGCTCATCCCTGTTACAACCCGACTTCTTTCTCGTTTCAGTGATGCCGACCACAAACTGGATTATCCCATAATCCTTGTTGCATGACTATCTTATCTTGGTCAGATCACATGAGGGGACCAGACTATATATCTCCTGATTGGATGGGAAAATCCCATCTTGCTCGACCATGTCTCGCAGCACGGGTCTGGACAAGTCCGAAACCTACCTTTATATCTACCCAGTTACGGAGTAGCGTTTGGTCGGCCCAAAGTAGGTCTGTCACCATCCCGAGTACATGCGCCAGCTGAGGTCTTGCATAAAACATATGTTGTACTAGAGACTCACAAATGGCATATCGATGGGTCTCATAGTCAGCTCTATCTAACTTGGACCTTATCTCGACTCGGATCCGAGTATGTCGGATCCGACCAGATCCTTCCAAGTCCATATTACCTGTTGACGTCCTGGGAACGTGGGTACCCAGACTTGTCTACCTGCGGCCCACGGCGTGGCTCCGTCGACGGCCCGGTACGGCCCAGCTTCAGCATCAAGAACCCAAGACCCTCATGAGGGGCCAAGCCTCGTGAGGTGGACGACACCAAGACTTCCCTGGGGGGGCGGCCTCACCAGGCTGGCTCCCGAGGAGCGGAAATATCTATACAAGATGCACCTCGCGAGGTTCATATGATGTGAGCCGTGACGACCAAGGCCAGGCGGGAGCCAGCGGGCGTAGTGTACCAGTTTCCTCTTTGGTGCTAAGGAGGCAAGCGCAGGCGCGGGTTCCCGAGGAATCAAGCAAAGGTTTCCATATTGGTGCAACATGACCAAGACCACCAGGACGGCAGGACGGAGGTCATCGCAGGGCCCATTACAGCCTCACCATCAGAGACTTTTGCAGGCAAAGACCACTTTTGTCAGGATAACTTGTACTAGTTGTCTTTCTTCAATTTGGCTGTTGTGGGATCCCTTCCCGCCTATATTTGGGGAGAGGAGCAAGGCCCCTATAAATAGGACTTAGCCACCATCATAGAAGGGGACGGATCATTCATCGTCCTCTCATCCACCAGCTCATCGAACGCAAGAACACCTCACGTACTGAGGTTGTTCTACCACTGTACTAGTTCATCCTCAGCCCCTCGAGGCAATCCACCACAAAGCTGGAGTAGGGTATACACCGCAAGGTGGCCCGAACCAGGATAAACTGATGTGTCTCTTGTCCCTTGGGTTCGTTGAGCTAGGCCTTGGAACCATTGAGCAGGCAGACAGGGGAGGACGAGTTCTTCGCACGCACCCCAAAGTTCGAACCTCTCATGGGTTTGCCTGAATCCGTCATTTGGTGCGTCAGGTAGGGGTGCGTCGGAGCCTCTCTTCCGTCGATCGACTCGCCATCGCTCCATCAGTTCCATGGCTGACGCTCGTCGAGCTCGTGTTTTGAGCGTTGGGCCGCTCTCGCTGCTCGCGTCACCCAGATGGCGCCCGCCGGCGAGCCTCCCCATCTTTCCCCATCGCCTGCCGCCAACGCCGCCAACGACCCGGTGGGGTACGAGTAGCAAGCTTCATCGTTGCACCCCTCCGTGTGGCGTGATGGACGCACGGCCACTCCGTCGATGACTTTGGATGCTTCATCGTCTCACGCTCGTTCCGGGCCGGCGGACGCGCAAGCTGCGCTGCTCATGGCGCGCGAGCTCCTGCGCTACCGCCCCGTCGACGACTTCTACGAAGACTGGCTAGACCGATCACCGAGCTTGTCAACACCGCTGGGGCTCTCCTGCGTTGTCCCTTTCGCTACCTCGCTCACCACCTGTCGCGGGCGACGTAGCCCATGGAGCGCCTCCGCCACCTCCTCATCAAGACGTCACCCTCGGACCAAGGTGCACGGCCCCATGGCATGACTAGCCACGCAGGGTGCCCACGCATGAAGAAGAAAGCTGCCAGGAGGTCCAGCGGCCACAATAAGGTGCTCCAGCACTCCCTGCGCCACCATGTCAAGACCACGCGCTGCCTATGGTGGTGGCGCGTGAGTGCCAAGATCAGGCTCCACCTCCACGCCGGGCTCCCATGACCATCGCGGGTTGCTGAGCCTTCACTCCCGAGCTACGCAGTGTCGTCTGGCCGGGGAAATTCAAGCCTGACCTGCCTCCACGCCACGACGGCTCCCCCGACCCTACCGAGTTCCTGCAGCTGTACAAGCTGAGCATCGAGGCGGCCAACGGTGACGAGAAAGTCATGGCGAATTGGTTTCCCATGGCCCTCAAGGATGGCGCACGCTCGTGGCTCCTGAACCTGCCCGCAGGATCGATCTCCTCCTAGGGCGAGATGCACGAGCGTTTCGTCGCCAACTTCCAGGGCACTCGCGACCGCCCGCCTGCCGCGGGTGACCTGCGGCGCATCAAGCAGCAGCCAGGTGAAACCCTGCAGAAGTACATCCAGCGCTTCAACAGCGTTCACCTCAAGATCCCCAAGGTGTCGGACGAAGCCATCATATCAGCATTCTCTGATGGCGTCTGCGATGTCAAGATGAAGGAGCAACTCGCCATACACGAGGACCTGTGCACGGCTCTAGAGATGTTCAACATGGCGACCAAGTGTGCAAGAGATGAGGAAGGACACCTCTCCCTCCTCGAGCTCCCAGCGGCCGACCCAGAAGACAAGAAGGTCAAGGCCAAGGACGTGAAGCGCAAGGGGGTGGCCGTGCTCGCGGTTGAACTAGAGATGAAGCGCGGCTGTGACCACCCAGAGTCATCCAAGGGCAGCCGTTCGTTCCGCGTCTTCCACAACGTACACAACCACAGCACCAATGACTGTTAAGAGCTCAGGGCCATCCACGACGGGCGCCTCGGTCGTCGCCCCGAGTGTAACGATCGAGGCTACGACCGTGGAGGAGGTCGAAGTGGAGGACACTGGGATGACTGCGGCTCCCGCCACGAGTGGCGCCACCAACCTCGCGAGGACTGCTGGCAGGGCCAGCCACGCGAGGACGCCTGGAGAGATCCGCCTCGTGAGGACCGTCCTCAGGGCAATGCTGGCCTCCCTCCGCTGCCACCACCACCAAGAAGGAACGACGACCACCACCGAGACGAGGGGCTGGGGGCTTCAGGAGCCTCGTGCCATTCCCTGCATCCTGGACGGCGCTCTGGCCACAGCCTCTCATCACATCTTCAAGAAAATCGCCCGTGAGGTGAACGCGGCCCTCCCTAGGCTCGAGGCCACGCGCCCGCTTAGGTGGTCCAAGTGCACCACCACCTTCAGCTCGTCCGACCGGCTCAAGTGCGCGGCAACTGCCGGCGCCCTCCCGATGCTTTGCTCGCCCGTCATCAGCAACATCCTCATCACCAAGGCCCTCATCAATGGCGGTGCGGGGCTCAATGTTCTTTCCATCGAGACGTTTGACCGCCTCCAAGTGCCCTATGATCAGCTGCAGCCCACCAAGCCTTTCTCAGGAGTGACCGACGGCTTCACCACCCCAATAGGGCAGATCCGCCTCCCTGTCACCTTCGGCCAGCGCGACAACTACTGCACCGAGATCATCGACTTCGACGTCGCCCACATCCGCCTTCCGTACAATGCCATCCTTGGATATCCAGCCCTAGCCAAGTTCATGGAGGTGACTCATCATGGTTACAATGTCCTCAAGATGCAAGGGAACCGCGACATCATCATGACCACCTGTGAGGAGAAGGATGCGGTGTGCTCTCTCGAGCATGCCTACCAGGCTGCAGCGGGCGTGGACCTAGACAACGGAGGCACCATCTACCCTCCCGAGGCTGTCCCCAAGAAGAAGAAGCAGCTGCTCTGCCCAGAGCCTCAAGAGAGCGGTGTCTCCAGCGGCACCACCTCAAGACCTGCACCCACGGATGGGGTGCCTCCCTCTCTCGCATAGGAAGGCACGCCTGGCGCCCCCTCATGCTGGGCTCGGGGGCTCTCTTTTGGAGGGCCTCTGACTTAGCCAATGTCACGAGGGAGGCGCTTGGGCACCACATGGAGGCGTGCTTTAGTGTGCGTTTCCCTCACGAGGGCACAAGGAACGATTTGCCAGGTGCTCAGGAGTTCATCACCAAGGCGACCGAGGAGCTTCAAGAGGCGAGAGCCATGCGCGGCGACCGCCGCCTACCACCTGGCGTGGCTCCTTGTCCTGGCGAGGATAACGAGATGTGCGTCTGTGTCAACATTCCAGGGCTCAATAGGACCGCATCCCAGGAGCGCTTCTTGCCATCACACGTTGGTCGGTGACGGTGTCCTGGACTAGGGGGTACTCACCACGCCGTCTCCCGGTCAGTTAGATTGGGACGAGGACCCCCATGGCCGTATACTCATGGGCCAGTTCGGACAGCTGCCGCATACAAGGAAGATTCCACAAGACCTAGTGGTCAAGACAAGGACTCCTCCCCACCGGCATATTCGGCTAGGACTCTTGTTATCCTAGGCCTCTGGTATGTTATATAAGCCGAGGCCAGGCTAGTCAATAGATGATTATGACATTATTCATCATACCCTTAGATTTTAGACCACAACATATGATCTCGAGGTAGATCAACTCTATACTTGATACTCCATCAATATAAACAAGAGCAGGGCGTAGGGTTTTACCTCCATCAAGAGGGCCCGAACCTGGGTAAACATTGTGTCCCCTATCTCTTGTTACCCATCGATCAATGATACACAACTTGGGACCCCCTACCCGAGATCTGCCGGTTTTGACACCGACAATGGTGCTTTCATTGAGAGTTCCGCTATGTGATCGGCAAAGGATCGATGGCTTGCCTGCAGATCAACTGCGACTTCGGCATCTTCGTCACCAGCTCGACTAGTCACCTTGGTTCGACCAAGAACTGCGCCCCATTTTCGGATCACCATGTTCGGACGAGGGCCTTCATCAAACATCAACTCTGATCTCTATCAAGAGCATGGAGGGATCATCCATGGAGCTCGGGGGCTCAACGTCAACATTGCCCTCGAGCGACCGTGCTGTTTTTCTGGACAACGAACTCGTATCTTCTGCCACTGCCTTCTCGAGTATCGCTTTGATGATTGCTTCATTGGGATTGTGCGTAATTGAGTCTACAACAACCATGCAAAAATTCATCGAGTTCCGATGGAGGAATCTCTGGCAATCTATGATATATCGGAGCCGTTTCGAATCTGAACGAGAATCTGGACGAATTCGGAGCGTGGCGTCCAGCATCTAGCTCGGACGTCCTTTGGAAGATCCAACCGTTGATCGCCTGCGGAATTCCTATGTCTAGCACCCCTCAAAATTTCAGCTCGATCCGACCATTCAAACTCCGGGAAACCTCCTATGAGCGCAACGATTTTCAGATCTATTTTCTACGCGAATACGGATCCGACCAGAATTCATGTTTCTTTATGAACGTGATATTGGACAACCTTTTTTAAGGAATTTTCTTCTATGGTATTGTGCAGTGTTTTTAAACACGTACCCATAAAATTTTAAGCCTCCTCCGAGGTAATCTTCACCATCACGCTGGTGTCAAACCAGTCCGGTAGTAATGCTCCATGGCTGCCGACCTGCGCTAGACACGTCGCCGCTTTATTGAGCCGAGCTCAACTCGTTCAATCATCATCTCGGCAAGCCGAACAAGAGTTCGGCATCGCGAAGGATAAATCATCATCAACGTCGCTGCCCCACGGACTACACGGAGCGGTCACACCGGCATCGCCACGCGGTAGCTGCATCAAGCTAGCGTCGATCGTGTCACAAGTCTTGACCTGCGTCGGCACCACCATGCTGCCTCTTCTTCAAATCATCATCAAACACGCCAACCTCTTTCGACACATCGACTGACATGTAGACTCCGGCATCTCTTCGGCGAGCCGCTCCACCACCTCGGCTAGACAGGGGGCTTCATCATCTCTTCATCAACCTACTCCGGTGACTTTGGCGTCACCTGCTGACCAGCTTCGTCACGATTAGCTGGACTGAGGGCTTTATCTCGGCAAGCCAACCTTTGCCAGCATCGCCATGCCGACGATTTATCATCCATCAGGCAATGGGTGTGCGGATCGAGTCCCAATGTTGGGAGTCACCTTTCTTTGGATTGCTACAATAAATAAACCAGGTGCTATTTATCCCAGTAATTTTTGCTTGTTTGGGTCTATTCTCCCTAAAGAATTATTACTCCGGTTTATTCCATCATCTCTATGTAGGCCTGTCAAATGGCGGCCGGATTATCGACGGTCACGCGGTGGTACGGTCAGTTTCCATATATAGTCCGGCAAACGCAGAATCCGGAACTCGGACCGGCATGTGAATTCGGGCTTTTGCCACGCCTTCATCGCGTCACGCCGACGCTCTGCATCAACATTGACTTCGGCACCAGACCACATCTCTTTAAATAAATTATTTTTGCGAAAAGCAATTGTGCAAGGATTTTATATATATTTATATTATTCTTTTGGACCGCACTATTTTATGTGTGTAGGTGATTGACTTCGAGTGCGTTACGCGGTCGCTTCGGCAAGCCAACGCCGCTGTCTCAAATTGGCATAAATTGGCTTGCGTGATCACCTTGTTTGTCATGTTGCCATACCGATGTGTTCAGTTGCCTCGGGGACTTCAGCATCGCCGAGAGAGCTCTACCTCACCGAGTGTTCGGCGCACAGGCCATACTTCTTTTATTACTGACTTTGCATAAATTATTTATTATGCAACAATTTTAATCATCATTATTACCATTATCTCCGGTTTGCACTATTTTTTGTGTACATGTAAATGAATCGAGTTGGGCAGTGCTGTCTCCTCGGCTGGACGGGAGGTTTCGTCAACACTTCATTAACCCGCACCGGGGGCTTCGACATCACTCTACCGGCCTGCTTTGGCCGTGTTATGCCACCACTTCGGAGTGCCGAGCTCTTCGCTCCGCCACCTTGGGACTGGCTTGGGGGATGGAACCTTGTCCTGCATCAAGCTTGAACCGCGTCATCAATGCCGAACACATTAACAAGCTAAGTCGCTTTCATGCTCAAAACTTTCAGCTTTAAATTTTTTTTCCTGGTTCGACCAAGCGTCATACTTCCTTGTCAAAACTTTGCCTGTGATGCACAAATTCCAATACCCCGTTTACTTGGGGGCTTCCTTCATGAAGCTTTTCCTCTAGCATATGATTATACTTGTACGGCTTCGTTCTTTGTTCGTGTATTACGCCACAATATGCACCATATTGACCTAAGTGTTCCGCAAGCTGGGTTGCCTGACTCCTATGCTTACCCCTACGTTCCCGATTGTTCGGCTAGGGAGTGAAGGGAGCACCTCTGCGATTGTCACGACCCGGTCATCCAAGCTCTGACCTCAGACTGGGTGAAGCCGAAAGCTAGCGCTCTTATTGTTTTCAATCATGGTCGGCACACAACGGAACTCATGAGTACAAAAAATCTATTGCACAAGTCTCATAGTAATAATGAGCACCGAAGAAAGGTATCAGTGGGGGTACTATTTTCTTCGAAGATGCTTCTTACACTTCATCAGTAATATAGCATAAGTTCCCTGAGTGCACTTTGTCTGTTACAGCCCTATGGCCTGATTGCCTGGTCATCTAAAATACCATCGATACTCTCGACAGGTGGAGTACATGACACTTTTCGGCCCTTGGCCGAAGAGGGGGAAGCCGACGGTCGGTTAAGACACGTTTAAAGTTCGGGTGAACACAGATATGATATAAGTACTTCGGTACATACAGTTATTATACATAAAATTCTTTTACCCAAGTCACTCGGGGGCTCTTAAAATTTATATGAGCTGTTTTATAGTAAATGTGTTTTCTTCTTGGTCGTTGCAAAGTCTTTTTCTACCGCTCCTTTTTCGACTCAAGTTTATGGTCAATAGCCGGATAGCCTGTCTTCTCTCTGAAAGCCGCTTGAGTTTAGTTTGCTAAACTGACCTCGAAGAACTACTCCGCCTTTGGGATAAGGAGCTTGAAGCCATAGGCTGACCCGTGTGAAGTCTTGAGATCGGATGTGTCATGTTAAAGCACGACAGAAGCACAATTTTTTTCCAATTTTCGGATTGGCACCGGAAACTTGATCTTGTTCGGACGTCAAGTTTATGACATTTTTTGGGTTTCCAAGCTTATGGCACTTTCAAACTATTTGTGTGTTTTCAGCACAAGTCTCGCAGTGCAACGTCGGACACCTTTAGAGATTCAGCAAAAACATTCTCGGATATTTCTATATATGCATCGGTTTTGAATTGTGTCTTCGGTCAATAGTTGGGTTGCCCGGCTCCTGCGCTTGCCTCCTACGTTCCGCTTTGTTCGGCTAGGTGTGCAAAGGGAGAACCACTGCGATTGTGCTTCCAGCTCACATGGTTAAGCACCTCAGTGGAGAAAGCCGAAAACTGACTGTCACAATAAGCGTAAACTGGTCAGCGATTCGATGACTGTGTTAAATGACGGGCCATTCATAACATTGGCCGAAGTGTTTACGGCTTGACCTCGGCTGTCGCCGAACACTACCGGGGGCTAGTAACTAGCCTCCCAAACAAAATCCTCAATATTTTGCTCTTACATTAGAGATGAGGTTTCATGATCATGCTTAGCATGCCAACCCAAAGAAAGGAACCGATAGCGGGACTATTTTCTTTGGAAGACATTTCTTATGTTAAATAGTAATATAACATATCTCTCTGCGTACCTTTGTTTATAAAACCGTATGGCCAGATTGCCTTGTTTGTCATAAATCTTTGCCCTCATTTAAAGACATTATAACTGAGCACTAATCCAGCCATCTCAGGGCACTAGCAATTTTCACCATTGGATAGGCTGTTCTAGGCACTCCTTGCCATTAGATGCCTTGGTCAATGCGCGCATGGGCCGCGGATCATCTTCCGCTCCAGAATGGGCGATGGACTGGGCTGACGCCGCGAGGGCTGCTATTCTCGTAGCAAAATAGGAACACTCTGGTTGATTCAGGCCCGCAGGTGGCGTTTGCGGCATCGCCATCCCCGCTGATTGCCTTCCATCGACTCAGCCACCGCCGCCGCCGTCGCCCTGTCCTCCACCGTAAACTGTAAAAAAGCCAAATAGAAAATCGCCATCATTTTTAATTTCTTTTCGTACTCCATGATTAGCAGCGAAGATGAGCAGGAGACGGATCCGCGTGGGTGAGGAGGTGTAGCTGATAGTCAGGGCGCGCTGGCTGGGATTCAGACTAAACTCCTCTTCCCCATTTTCCTTTGACATGGGAGAGAGCATATCCTCGAGGCGACCCAACCGCTGGCCACTGCGGTGCCTCATCGGCTAGGGTATCTAGTGACCTCAGTTGCAACACGACAGCGATGACGACGACAATTGACTTGCTTCCTCGTGATGGATATGCCCCCTATGTGGCTCTTCGCTTCACCATCAGCCAAAATCTGGATGCATCCTATCTTTGATCCTCCTGTACTCCTCGCCCCCTTGTAAGATTTGATTGCGAGGTCTGATTTTTTCACAATTTAATTCGTTCCTTGATCTCCTTTCCTAGGTTTTGCATTTGCCACCGTGATTTCCTTCTCGTGCAGTTTTAGTAAGACCATTGCATCGATTGATTGGTCAGGAGGAGGCCAGCATCCAACAAGACACGGTGCTACGAAATCAGCAAATCAGGTCAGTGTGTTGTACGTTCGGCTGTTCTTAGCTTCATTCTTTGTTGCAATTATTCATCTCTTGATTCCGTTGCTTAGTTGTGATATATTTCCATACACGTGTTGTATCTAGATATCTGGAAACCTATGATGAAATTGGTTGCTTGAATGGTCAACCCCATTACCGCGAGTATCTTTTATTCTTACTATACTGTTATATGCTAGGAAATTGTGATGCATATGGTACTTTACTATACTGTGAATGGTCAAGTAGTTAATTAGGATAAAACCATGGCACCGACTGGCTTGTTCAAAATTCATTGGCTATTTTTGACTTTTGAGATATCGGTTAGTCCTTTGCTAATGCACCAGTGCACTTACTTTTTAGGACTGATACATCTTCCGATATGTATCTGAACCATACATCCATCTTGATCAACACTATGTTTATCTGGCTCTATATTGGCGTCTATGTTAGATATCACTTTAATGGCCTTGGCGATCCAAAACCCTTAGTTAATTAATCCAAAACATTTGATACTATTTACATGATAGGAAATTTTTATGTGAGCGGGTTTGTTTAGTACATTTATGTGTAATCCGTTTCAGCAAGTTTTTGGTACTTACAACACCTGTCAAGAGAGAAAAAAAAGATACTCCCCCCGTAAATAAATATAAGAGCATTTAGATCACTACTTTAGTGATCTAAACACTCTTATATTTATTTATGGAGAGAGTATCATCTTCACTGACAGTCCATGATCCTCGAATGTATGAACATAAATTCCTTGTGAAGAAATGAACAGAAGCTTATGCAACTTCTCTTAGTATGTAGCTTTTCTTTTATCATGTTTTACTTGCAGATGATTTTTTACAACACTGAGCGCTGGATGACGGTGATTATGGCATATGAACATTTCCAGTATACTGGTGTGCCAAAGGTTGTACTTGTAGCAACATCATGATGATCTTTTTTCAGGCACCAAATATGTGATGATTGGTTGTCTTCTTTCCCATCAGTGTTGGATGCAGCGGTCGATTGTTATTTCTACTGAGCTGCTGCCTGGATTGTTACTGAGCTAAAGAAGGATGCCCATGTAACTCACTGGTGCCTGTGCCCATAGAGCTTCCATCCATATTGTGGAGTTGCAGAAGGTAGAGAAAATTTCTACTTCAGACTTCACTCCCTCTTGTGTTTAGGTTAGTTAGTTTTTTATTCTTGCAAAAATGATATGCTCGAGAGCTCAATAGTAATGGATTTTGTCTTAGTTTGTTTATGCTTAAAACGTGCTCTTATCATTTTAGTTAGCGTCCAACAGAGGACATGTTTCTTAGGAAAGATGTATCATGTATGCAAAGCTAAAATCATAATATAAAGATTTCACTTCAATCTTCACAATAATTGTTGCATTCTGAAATCTTTGTCCGTGTAGATGGGTAAAAACTGCAGTGACAGCTGCGAGTCGATGATATCTCTTATGCATTTTTGCAATTATCTGCAAATTCTTACTTGAGGTTATTGTTTACTGATTGAAAGCAGATGTTGCTCCATCCTAGCTTTGTATGGTACAATATTAGTATCTTTTCATTTTTTACTTACTACTTCGTGAAATAACTTATTTCAGTCTATTTTAGAATTTTCAATAGCTGATTTCAAAAAGTTCCTATCTCACTATCATACAACACTAAAAATAGACGGGCGCAGCAACGCGTGCCATCAATGGTCTAGTAAAGGCTTTATAAAGTAGGACAAACACTCCTCGGCTATTGGCCGAGGAGGTGGAAGCCGATGGTCGGTCAACAAAGTTTTGTACAATGCGGATCCGAGCATTAATGATGTAAAGTACTTGGATACATAGAATCATTACACATAATTTGTGATTTTACTCTGGATATCGATCCTTAATTCGGCCACCCGTGCCCGCATTAAGACTCGGGGGTTACTGGGCTTCAGACTTATCATTCATATTAAAGGGGCGTATCGATCCCCTGATCTGGTGTTGCCACCCGACCAGTGTCTCGCGGGCTACTGCATTGCCTGTCCAATGCAGAAAATTTTATGTGCAATATACTTTCTGAGGAGATTTTGATCCTCAGGTTGGTCGGCCGCACCCAACCCGAGTCTCGAGGACTGAGCACGCTGCTTTTTGTGTCCCGAAGTATTGTGCCGAGCTAGGACTTGATCCTCAGGCCGATTTTTCAGATCAACCTGTGTCTCAGCGGCTACTGGGATCAGCAGTCTTACGTCATCCTTCAGGTGCATCTCGGGTTTTAGACCGATACACACCTTGAGGGCTACTGGCTATATATCTCGGCAGAGAATAAATTGCACCAATAAAAAAATATTGACAAAAAATCGGCCCACGGTCAGGGTGGTGTACCACCTCGGAAGCAGTCCGGCATAAAGCTCGGGCGCTAGTGGCTGGCTCCATAGAGGGCATTTCCGGCATTAAGCTCGGCTAAACTCCTTCAACTTTTTTGAACCAAGGTGATTTATGACACCTCGGATATAGTCCGGCGTTGGAGCTCGGATACAGTCCGACGTTGGAGCTTGGACATAGTCCGGCGTTGGAGCTTGGATACATTCCGGCATTGGATCTCGGAAGCGGTCTGGCGTTGGTGCTCGTCTGCAAAAGATACCTCGAATGCAGTCCGGCGTTGGAGCTCGGACGCAAGAGGGCGCTGCCGCCCGGGAACAACTTCAAACCCGATGTATGGCATAAAAATAACAAGGCATTGATAAAGGCCGAAAACTTAAAGGGGATCCTCGGATACCCTTCGTATAAACTCTTCGGATGCACGTTGGTGATCCTGAAGGTCGAAGAAGATTTGTTGAACCAGTTTTCAAGACCGACGACTGAAGATGAAGAACAATTCAGAAGAATCGAGGAGCATCCTCAACTTGAAGACCGGTTCAGGGGGCTACTGACGGTGTCCTGGACTAGGGGGTACTCACCACGCCGTCTCCTGGTCAGTTAGATTGGGCCGAGGACCCCCATGGCCGTATACTCATGGGCCAGTTCGGACAGCTGCCGCATACAAGGAAGATTCCACAAGACTTGGTGGTCAAGAGAAGGACTCCTCCCCTACCAGCGTATTCGGCTAGGACTCTTGTTATCCTAGGCCTCTGGTATGTTATATAAGCCGAGGCCAGGTAGTCAATAGATGATTATGACATTATTCATCATACCCTTAGGTTTTAGACCACAACATATGATCTCGAGGTAGATCAACTCTGTACTTGATACTCCATCAATATAAACAAGAGCATGACGTAGGGTTTTACCTCCATCAAGAGGGCCCGAACCTAGGTAAACATAGTGTCCCCTGTCTCTTGTTACCCATCGATCCATGATACACAGCTTGGGACCCCCTACCCGAGATCTGCCGGTTTTGACACCGACAGTCGGTGTGAGGGCCCCCTCACAGCTATGTTCTAATGCCTTTTGGCCTACCGAACGCGGCTGTTGCCTTCCAACGTCTCTTGCGGAGCGTTCTGGTGGCTCAAGAGGCCAGACACTAGGCGGTCCTGGCGGAGATGGCGACGGTTCTTCGCGAGCCCCCTGATCACCCAGAGCCTCCCGAGGTTTAGGACCCAGGCGGCTCGTGAGGAGCGACTTCTCCAACATGCATCTTCAGCTACTCCAACATCTCTTCGCAACGGTGCCAGGTGACATTTTCCTGTTTATTCAGTTGGGGGCGCCCCTCGGGCTGCATTATCCCCAGATCGCATGGGCTTCTCCCTACGACGTGTATTGTTCTTGCATCTTCTAGTTGTTCAGACGGGAGCGCTCCTCGAGCTGCATCATCCCCAGGCTGCGTGGGTCCGTCCCTGTGGCATGTATCTGATGTCTACTACACAACCTTCTTCTTGTAGATGTTGTTGGACCTCCAAGTGCAGAGGTTTGTAGGACAGTAGCAAATTTCCCTCAAGTGGATGCCCTAAGGTTTATCAATCCGTAGGAGGCATAGGATGAAGATGGTTTCTCTCAAGCAACCCTGCAACCAAATAACAAAGAGTCTCTTGTGTCCCCAACACACCCAATACAATGGTAAATTGTATAGGTGCACTAGTTCGGCGAAGAGATGGTGATACAAGTGCAATATGGATAGTAGATAATGGTTTTTGTAATCTGAAAATATAAAAACAGCAAGGTAAGTAATGATAAAAGTGAGCGTAAACGGTATTGCAATGCATTGAAACAAGGCCTAGGGTTCGTACTTTCACTAGTGCAAGTTCTCTCAACAATAATAACATAATTGGATCATATAACTATCCCTCAACATGCAACAAAGGGTCACTCCAAAGTCACTAATAGCGGAGAACAAACGAAGAGATTATGGTAGGGTACGAAACCACCTCAAAGTTATTCTTTCCAATCAATCCGTTGGGCTATTCCTATAAGTGTCACAAACAGCCCTAGAGTTCATACTAGAATAACACCTTAAGACACAAATCAACCAAAACCCTAATGTCACCTAGATACTCCAATGTCACCTCAAGTATCCGTGGGTACGATTATACGATATGCATCACACAATCTCAGATTCATCTATTCAACCAACACATAGAACCTCAAAGAGTGCCCCAAAGTTTCTACCGGAGAATCACGACGAAAACGTGTGCCAACCCCTATGCATAGGTTCACGGGCGGAACCCGCAAGTTTATCACCAAAACATACATCAAGTGAATCATGTGATATCCCATTGTCACCACAAATATGCACGACAAGACATACATCAAGTGTTCTGAAATCTTTAAAGACTCAATCTGATAAGATAACTTCAAAGGGAAAACTCAATCCATTACAAGAGAGTAGAGGGGGGAAGAAACATCATAGGATCCAAATATAATAGCAAAGATCGCGATACATCAAGATCGTATCACCTCAAGAACACGAGAGAGAGAGAGAGAGAGAGAGAGAGATCAAACACATAGCTATAGGTACATACCCTCAGCCCCGAGGGAGAACTACTCCCTCCTCGTCATGGAGAGCATCGGGATGATGAAGATGGCCACCGGAGAAGGATTCCCTCTCCGGAAGGGTGCCAGAACGGGTCTAGATTGGCTTTCAGTGGCTACGGAGCTTCTGGCGGTGGAACTCTCTATCTATTATGCTCCCCGATCATTTTAGGGTATATGGAGATATATAGGCGGAAGAAGTGCGTTAGGGAGGCCATGAGGGGCCCACGAGGGTGGAGGGCGCGCCCAGGGGGGTGGGTGCACCCCCTACCTCGTGGCTTCCTCGAAGCTTCCTTGACATGGACTCCAAGTCTCTCGGGTTGCTTTCCTTCCAAAAATAAGTTCCGTGAAGTTTCAGGTCAATTGGACTCCGTTTGATTTTCCTTTTCTGCGATACTCTAAAACAAGGAAAAAATAGAAACTGTCACTGGGCTCTGGGTCAATAGGTTAGTCCCAAAAAATAATATAAAATTGTATAATAAAGCCCATAAACATCCAAAACACATAATATAATAGGATGGAACAATAAAAAATTATAGATACGTTGGAGACGTATCAGCATCCCCAAGCTTAATTCATGCTCGTCCTCGAGTAAGTAAATGATAAAAACAATTTTTTTATGTGGAATGCTACTTGGCATGATTTTAATGTAAATCTTCTTAATTGTGGTATGAATATTCAGATCCAAAAGATTCAAGATCAAAGTTCATATTGACATAAAAATAATAATACTTCAAGCATACTAACTAAGCAATTATGTCCTCTCAAAATAACATGGCCAAAGAAAGTTCATCCCTACAAAATCATATAGTTTAGTCATGCTCCATTTTCGTCACACAAGAATGCTCTCATCATGCACAACCCCGATGACAAGCCAAGCAATTGTTTCATACTTTAGTAATCTCAAACTTTATAAACCTTCACGCAATACATGAGCGTGAGCCATGGATATAACACTATGGGTGGAATAGAATATGATGATGGGGGTTATGTGGAGAAGACAAAAAAGGAGAAAGTCTCACATCAACGAGGCTAATCAATGGGCTATGGAGATTCCCATCGATTGATGTTAATGCAAGGAGTAGGGATTGCCATGCAACGGATGCACTAGAGCTATAAATGTATGAAAGCTCACAAAAGAAACTAAGTGGGTGTGCATCCAACTTGCTTGCTCACGAAGACCTAGGGCACTTGAGGAGGCCCATTGTTGGAATATACAAGCCAAGTTCCATAATGAAAAATTCCCACTAGTATATGATAGTGACAAAACAAGAGACTCTCTATCATGAAGATCATGGTGCTAAGCACAAGTGTGGTAAAGGATAGTAGCATTGCCCCTTTTTATTTTATGTTTTTTTATTTGGCCTCTTTTTTTTGGCCTTTTTTAGGACAATGCTCTATTAATGATGATCATCACACTTGTATTTATTTACAACTCAAAGATTACAACTCGATACTTGAACAAAGTATGACTCTATATGAATTCCTCCGGCGGTGTACCGGGATATGCAATGAACCAAGAGTGACATGTATGAAAGAATTATGAACGGTGGCTTTGCCACAAATACTATGTCAACTACATGATCATGCTAAGCAATATGACAATGATTAATGTGTCATGATAAACGGAATGGTGGAAAGTTGCATGGCAATATATCTCAAAATGGCTATGGAAATGCCATAATAGGTAGGTATGGTGGCTGTTTTGAGGAAGATATAAGGAGGTTTATGTGTGAAAGAGCGTATCATATCACGGGGTTTGGATGCACCGGCGAAGTTTGCACCAACTCTCAATGTGAGAAAGGGCAATGCACGGTACCGAAGAGTCTAGCAATGATGGAAGGGTGAGAGTGCGTAAAATCCATGGACTCAACATTAGTCATAAAGAACTCACATACTTATTGCAAAAATCCACAAGTCATCAAAAACGAAGCACTACGCGCATGCTCCTAGGGGGATAGATTGGTAGGAAAAGACCATCACTCATCCCCGACCGCCACTCATAAGGATGACAATCAAATAACACCTCATGTTTCAAATTTGTTACACAACGTTTACCATATGTGCATGCTACGGGACTTTCAAACTTCAACACAAGTATTTCTCAAATTCACAACTACTCAACTAGCACGACTTTGATATTATTACCTCCGTATCTCAAAACAATTATCAAGCATCAAACTTCTCTTAGTATTCAATGCACTTCATATGAAAGTTTTTATTATATCCCTCTTGGATGCCCATCATATTAGGACTAGTTTCATAACCAAAGCAAATTACCATGCTGTTTAGGACTCTCAAAATAATATAAGTGAAGCATGAGAGTTCATCTATTTCTATAAAATAAAACCACCACCGTGCTCTAAACGGATATAAGTGAAGCACTAGAGCAAATGACAAACTACTCCGAAAGATATAAGTGAAGATCAATGAGTAGTCGAATAATTATGCAACTATGTGAAGACTCTCTAATATTTAATAATTTCAGATCTTGGTATTTTATTCAAACAGCAATCAAAACAAAAGTGAATAAAATGACGCTCCAAGCAAAACATATATCATGTGGCAAATAAAAATATAGCTCCAAGAAAAGTTACCGATGAACGAAGACGAAAGAGGGGATGCCTTCCGGGGCATCCCCAAGCTTAGGCTCTTGGTTGTCCTTAAATATTACCTTGGGGTGCCTTGGGCATCCCCAAGCTTAGGCTCTTGCCACTCCTTATTCCATAGCCCATCGAATCTTTACCCAAAACTTGAAAACTTCACAACACAAAACTTAACAGAAAACTCGTAAGCTCTGTTAGTATCAGAAAATAAATCACCACTTAGGTACTGCTGTGAACTCATTCTAAATTAATATTGGTGTAATATATACTGTATTCCAACTTGTCTATGGTTTATACCCTCCGATACTACTCATAGATTCATCAAAATAAGCAAACAACACATCGAAAACAGAATTTGTCAAAAACAGAACAGTCTGTAGTAATCTGGATCAAACGTATACTTGTGGAACCCCAAAAATTCTAAAATAAATTGCTGGACCTGAGGAATTTATCTATTAATCATCTTAAAAAATAATTAAGTAAATATCAATCTCCAAATAAAAATGGCAGAAATTCTCGTGAGCGCTAAAGTTTCTGTTTTTTATAGCATGATCATAAAGACTTCACCCAAGTCTTCCCAAAGGTTCTACTTGGCAAAAACACTAATTAAAAGCATAAAACTACATATAAACAGAGTCTAGATGAATTATTTATTACTAAACAGGAACAAAAAGCAAGGAACAAAAAGAAAGTTGAGTTGCCTCCCAACAAGCGATATCGTTTAACGCCCCTAGCTAGGCATGATGATTTCAATGATGCTCACATAAAAGATAAGAATTGAAACATAAAGAGAGCATCATGAGGAATATGACTAGCATTTTTAAGTATAACCCACTTCCTATGCATTGGGATTTTGTGAGCAAACAACTTATGGGAATAAGAATCAACTTGCATAGGAAGGTAAAACAAGCATAACTTTAAGATTTTAAGCACATAGAGAGGAAACTTGATATTATTGCAATTCCTACAAGCATACGTTCCTCCCTCATAATAATTTTCAGTAGCATCATGAATGAATTCAACAATATAACCAGCACCTAAAGCATTCTTTTCATGATCTACAAGCATAGAAAATTTACTACTCTCCACATAAGCAAGATTCTTCTCATTCGGAATAGTGGGAGTATCATAAGAGACTTGAATACTATAAATTGTTTCCACATTAAAAAAGTAATGTTCAGAAAAAGGGTAATCATAATCATGACAAGTTTGATAAATATAATCATCACTAGTTTTTATAGAATAAGTATCATCACAATAATCATCATAAGTAGGAGGCATGCTATCATCATTATAAATTTGCATATCAAAACTTGGGAGACTAAAAATACCATCTTCATTAAATGTAGCATCCCCAAGCTTGGGACAAACATTAATTGCAGTAAATATATTCTCAAAAACATCATCTTCATCAAACATAGCATCCCCAAGCTTGGTCCTTTTCATATCATAAGCATAATCACCCTCATCATCAATAGTATGGATAGCACCAATAGTATAGAAATTATCATATTCTTACAAGCAAGTGCCAAAAAGATTTTCAAGATCATAAGAAGTATCATTATCTTCCACAATTATATTTTCATGAGGCACAATAGTAATAGGAGCAGCATTATTTGGGGGAGATATCTTTTTACCTCTCTTCCTTTTTCTTGTCTTCTTCTTCACCACATCATGTGTGGGTTCAATCCTCTTTTTGGAGCTCCTTATTAATGAGATTGGTTGAATAGGAGGCTCCTCCTCGTTACCTGATTCATCATAAGAAATAATAGGAGGGTATTGGGAAGTATCTTCCCTTTCATTAGTATTCCCTTCATCTTCTATTTGTTTTCTTTTCTTTATGTAGTTGGCAATATAAGGATTTTCAATACAATTCACCGCACAATACATATAAATTTTCTCTAGATCAAAACCAAGAAGTTTATAACGGGCAAATTCTGGAAGATGCTTAGTTAGACGTTTCATTTCTTCGTAGCCCATAAGCAAACTAAGTTCATTATAATGTGCAAGGGAAATCAAGTCATCACAATTTTTGGACACGATTAGATCATGAAACAATTTGCATCGGATAGCTAAATTACCCTGTTCATTACAAAGTCCACAAGTACGGCCAAGAAAATTTAAATTTTAGCACAATCATCTAGCCTTTCTTGCAACAATTTAGTTTCTAAATACTTATTCCTCTTGCAATATCTATATTCCCTATTTGGTGTATACTTGCAAACCCAATGCACTCCACCAAAATTGACATGTTTATAGGAGACATTTTCATCATAACTAGTGCAATCATCATTAGTACCATGGATATTCAAGGAGTTCATACTAACAACATTGCAATCATGCTCATCATTCAAAGATTTAGTGCCAAACATTTTAATGCATTCTTCTTCTAACACTTTGGCACAATTTTCCTTTCCATCATACTCACGAAAGATATTAAAAAGATGAAGCGTATGAGGCAAACTTAATTCCTTATTTTGTAGTTTTCTTTTATAAACTAAACTAGTGCTGAAACAAGAAACAAAAAGATTCGATTGCAAGATCTAAAGATATACCTTCAAGCACTCACCTCCCCGGCAATGGCGCCAGAAAAGAGCTTGATGTCTACTACACAACCTTCTTCTTGTAAACATTGTTGGGCCTCCAAGTGCAGAGGTTTGTAGGACAGTAGCAAATTTCCCTCAAGTGGATGACCTAAGGTTTATCAATCCGTAGGAGGCATAGGATGAAGATAGTCTCTGTCAAGCAACCCTGCAGCCAAATAACAAAGAGTCTCTTGTGTCCCCAACACACCCAATACAATGGTAAATTGTATAGGTGCACTAGTTCGGTGAAGAGATGGTGATACAAGTGCAATATGGATAGTAGATAACGGTTTTTGTAATCTGAAAATATAAAAACAGCAAGGTAACTAATGATAAAAGTGAGCGTAAACGGTATTGCAATGCATTGAAACAAGGCCTAGGGTTCATACTTTCACTAGTGCAAGGTATCTCAACAATAATAATATAATTGGATCATATAACTATCCCTCAACATGCAACAAAGAGTCACTCCAAAGTCACTAATAGCGGAGAACAAACGAAGAGATTATGGTAGGGTACGAAACCACCTCAAAGTTATTCTTTCCAATCAATCTGTTGGGCTATTCCCATAAGTGTCACAAACAGCTCTAGAGTTCGTACTAGAATAACACTTTAAGACACAAATCAACCAAAACCCTAATGTCACCTAGATACTCCAATGTCACCTCAAGTATCCATGGGTATGATTATATGATATGCATCACACAGTCTCAGATTCATCTATTCAACCAACACATAGAACCTCAAAGAGTGCCCCAAAGTTTCTACCAGAGAATCATGACAAAAACGTGTGCCAACCCCTATGCATAGGTTCATGGGAGGAACCCGCAAGTTGATCACCAAAACATACATCAAGTGAATCACGTGATATCCCATTGTCACCACAGATACGCATGGCAAGACATACATCAAGTGTTCTCAAATGTTTAAAGACTCAATCCGATAAGATAACTTCAAAGGGAAAACTCAATCCATTACAATGGAGTAGAGGGGGGAAGAAACATCATAGGATCCAAATATAATAGCAAAGCTCGCGATACATCAAGATCGTATCACCTCAAGAACACGAGAGAGAGAGAGAGACATCAAACACATAGCTACTGGTACATACCCTTAGCCCCGAGGGAGAACTACTCCCTCCTCATCATGGAGAGCACCGGGATGATGAAGATGGACACCGAAGAAGGATTCCCCCTCCGGCAGGGTGCTGGAACGGGTCTAGATTGGCTTTCGGTGGCTACGGAGGCTTCTGGCAGCGGAACCCTCGATCTATTGTGCTCCCCGATCGTTTTAGGGTATATGGAGATATATAGGCGGAAGAAGTACGTTAGGGAGGCCACGAGGGGCACACGAGGGTGGAGGGCGCGCCTAGGGGGGGTGGGCGCCCCCCCTACCTCGTGGCTTCCTCGAAGCTTCCTTGACGTGGACTCCAAGTCTCCCGGGTTGCTTTGCTTCCAAAAATAAGTTCCATGAAGTTTCAGGTCAATTGGACACTTTTGATTTTCCTTTTCTGCGATACTCTAAAACAAGGAAAAAACAGAAATCGGCACTGGGCTCTGGGTCAATAGGTTAGTCCCAAAAATAATATAAAAATGTATAATAAAGCCCACAAACATCCAAAACACATAATATAATAGCATGGAACAATCAAAAATTATAGATACGTTGGAGACGTATCAGTATCGTTCTTTGCGTCTATTTAGAACTAGCATTATCTCCTTCCATGAGATGATTTATGTTATCACCTGCTTGCCTGTTGCCCTTTGTGGCTTCCCGTGTTCCTGACTGGCCTCCTGCTCATCTCGCAACAGGGGGTACACATGCTGGTACGACGCTTATGCTTGGGTCTGTCCCTGCAACACTAACAAATCTAAGAGATCGAGCTCTGGCTCGCGGTCTGCCCTGCGCACGTCATCTCACCAGATCCTCAGTGCCTTCATCTTCTTGCGGGAAGATCAGTGGTAGGACAGCAAACGCGATTATGAGTTATATTCTCCACTCGGACTAACCCACAGGAATCTCCAAAGCTTAACTACAGGCGGTCCCACCGGCCTCCCCTTTTTTACGCGATTCGCTTGCGCGTTAAAGGGGGGTCTCCAAATTATCATGCCTCAGGAGCTCCTACTGACTCTCCAGCCCTCACCCCCTGGCCTTGACCATGGCATCGCGACCTGGCATACCAGCAGTGGCTGAGCCTCGCTTGAGGGTCGGGACCCGAGGACGTAGAGCATTTAGATGAGCAAGGAAAGGGGAGGCCAGTGTGAGCCCTACCTTGTAGCACCACCGCTAAAGCGCAAATCGGGCGCCACACAAAGGAATCACCTCACGCTCATCAAGATAAGTTACTTATATGAACTAGCGCGAACCCGCTGCCTGGAATTTTTGACTCTCGTAATCTCGCTCCGACAATGCTGCTTCCCTTTTCGGCCTTCAAGGAGCTGCTTGCACGCCAAATGGGACCTCTTGAGCATCGCGCCTTAGGAGCTCTTACCGGACCTCGGTCCGCTCACCTGCTGGCCTTGACCACGACATCGCGACCTGGCATACCAGCGACGACCGAAGCCTGCCTGGGGACTAGGACCTACCGGCGTAGAGCGCTAAGCTACTGCGAGAACGAAAAGGGGGAACAATGCCGAAGCAGGACACACAACTGCAACCTTATACTAAGAATAATAAACATCAGAGAAAAAGCATTACAAGTTCTTTACATACCCCCACGGGGTTTGTCTCGATTCCTCGCAGGGAACAAAGGAGAAAAACCTCAAGAAGCCATGGCTATGGGCACTGCCATCAACACCGTCATCAACAGTGGGCCACGTGGGGCCGGCGCCAACCCCATCTAGATCATCGTCGACGCTGAGCGGATGCCGCTGCCGTGCTCCGGGCACGGCGAGAGCTCGGCGGCACGTAGCTGTCGTCGCTCGACTCTGGAGACTCGCTAGGCTCGGGAGAGTCACTAGACTCCCAAGAGTCGTCGCTGCTGCTGGAGGAGCTTTCCACAGGACCGAAGGCGGGCTCGGTGCCCGCAGCCGCGCCACACAAGCCGCTTCCTCTAGGGTAACACTCTAGGCGGCGGCCCTCCTCATCGAAGACATTGAAGGACAGCGTGGAGGCGGCGTCATACTCAAAGTGGATGGCGAGGGCCCCCTCCGTGCGGCAGGCGTGGGCGACCTCGCCCCATTCTTGGATCATGAAGATCTTGCCCCAGGGAATGACCTCGACCTCTGCCCCCATGGCCAGACTTCAGCACCCGACGTGCTGAAGACACAAATCAAGTGGCCCCCTCGACGGCATCTCCACGGCGAAGAACCACGGGAGCTGGATCCATGTACGCGGTGGCATCGCCGCCCACACCATGAACTCGCACGAGGAGCGTTCGACATGGGTTCGCAGACCTGCAGCTCGTGCAACCTCAGCCTGGCCACCACGGCCGTGGCTTGCGCAGTGTGAGGCGCTGCTGCCCTCTCCGGAGCCTTGCGCTCGGGCGTATAGATGGAGCGGGAAGCCAGGCGGAGGCCGCTCGTACCACGGTCGCATCACCTTTGGCCTCTCGCCAATGTCACAGGGATGACTGAACCTCTTTTTTGGTGGGAGTGGCCCTGCTCCTCACGAGGGGTTTCCCCTTTCTCCGCAGCGGAGAACCTCCTAATCGGCGCCATGGGTGTTGCGGCAAGTCAGCAAAGCTAGGAGGAGGAAGAAGGAGCAGGTGGTGAGAAGACAGAGATGAGCAAGGGGGCTCCGCCCCTCCCTCATTTATAGCTGGAAGGAGGCCAACCGCGAGCCTCCATGATCGTACGTAATGATGGTTTTCTCTGCATGCAGCAGGGTCTTGTCAAGTCCAACGGTTGCCGAGGCACCATGGGGAAGTGGAGATGCCCACGTCCCATTAATCGCCATGCGTCAACCGAGGCCGCAAGCGGTTGGGACCCGCGGCGCTCCGCACTTGCCCTTTGGCTTCAGCTCGAAGCCAAGTTCGAGCGCGCCTTGGGCCCGCGGGCTACTGTCGGCGTCCTAGTAACGAGGTACCCAGACTGGCATGCCTGCAGCCCATGGCGTGGCTCCGTCGACGGCCCGGTACGGCCCAGCTTCAGCATCAAGAACCTAATACCCTCACGAGGGGCCAAGCCTCGTGAGGTGGACGACACCAAGACCTCCCTGGGGGTGGCCTCACCAGGCTGGCTCCAGAGGAGCGGAGATATCTATGCAAGATGCACCTCGCGAGGTTCATATGACGTGAGCCGTGATGACCAAGGCCAGGCGGGGGCCAGCGGGCGTTGTGTACCAGTTTCCTCTTTGGTGCTAAGGAGGCAAGCGCAGGCGCGGGGTTCCGAGGAATCAAGCGAAGGTTTCCATATCGGTGCAACAAGACCAAGACCGCCAGGACGGCAGGATGGAGGTCATCGCGGAGCCCATTGCAGCGTCATCACAAGAGGCTTTTGCAGTCAAAGACCACTTTTGTCAGGATAACTTGTACTAGTTGTCTCCCTTCAATTTGGCCATTGTGGGATCCCTTCCCACCTATATTTGGGGAGAGGACCAAGGCCCCTATAAATAGGACTTAGCCACCACCATAGAAGGGGACGAATCATTCAGATCATCCCCTCATCCACCAGCTCATCGAGCACAAGAACACCTCACCTTGTGAGGTTGTTCTACCATTGTACTAGTTCATCCTCAGCCCCTCGAGGCAATCCACCACAAAGCTGGAGTAGGGTATTACACCGCAAGGTGGCCCGAACCAGGATAAACTATTGTGTCTCTTGTCTCTTGGGTTCGTTGAGCTAGGCCTTGGAATCGTTGAGCAGGCAGACTAGGGAGGACGAGTTCTTCGCACGCACCCCAGAGTTCGAACCTCTCACGGGTTTGCGGAACCCCGAATCCGACATTATCCATTTAGCATATAATGCACCATGGCCAGTGAGACCAAACCATCCACCGTATCATATGCTACTCTAGTCGGCTGCTCGTCCACACAGCCGTTCGGACTAGGGACCTTTTAGGATAGTCATAATACAATGCATAGTCCCACAAACAAGTCATGTACTTACTGATATACATCATTGATAATGTCCAGGACTATCTTTATTCATAAACACATAGGAAATATCATCATACATGATTGCCTCTAGGGTATATCTCCAACATGTAAATCGTACCATCAAGGAGAAGTGCACTATTGTTATGCTTTGGCCAGGTCTGCCGATCAAGGGAATATTCCTATCAGAAGAACAATCAGAAAAATAAGGAGATAGTCAGTTCACACTTTTCACACAAGAACCGCTTTTCATATTAAGCATGGGAGTCGTTGTTAATAATTTATTTTGTGGATAATCTCCACTTAATCCTAACGACAATGCCGTTACCCTTCGGAAGGGATGCGACTCTTTCCTCTCTCTCTCTCTACAACCGACCTATGTCTAGTTGTGTCTACTGAAACAACACATCCCTACAGGATTTATATATATGTAACTGAATGATCAATAAAGAACATTGTTTTCATTACTTGTCCTCTCGCTTTTACTTTAACACGTTATCAACACCAGAGAGTCTCCATCGAGAGAGAAACTGTGGTTACGCATGATGGAGTCGTTCTCTACAACCGCGAACAACAACAGCGCTCGTCCTGGCGGATGGGGGCGGCGGTTGCGCACAACCCAGATCTCTAACCGACATGCAGCCCGACACCTTAGCGTGTGACCCGGTCCAAGCCACCGCCATGACGCCCTTGGCTCTGAACGTGGCGATCCGACCAGCAACCACCCCGTTAATGGAAAGAAGGCGTACACAAAGGAATCAATCAGGAAATTACTCTTTTTGATATTGTCTTATTCTAATCAATCAATGATCTGATTGTTGTTTTTTTCATGTACACATCTACACAAGCGAATTGCTCTCATCCGTGTGCGTAAACAAGGAGGAAAGATGGTATCATCGGCCTCGGTTCTTCAATGGCAGAAGGGCCTCTCCCAAGGACTGACCACTGCACTCTTCATCGCGATTGCACAAGGCCGCAGAGATGGTGGTTGCGGCCAACGGCGTCGGCGGTGATCTGCCGCACGGTTGTGTCACCGGTGGCGGAGGCCCAACACTCCTTCCCGCGGCGGCTCGAGGCATGGTTCCCAACCTACATGGACTCACCCCTCGAAGAGCGTGGCGGCTCTCATGACCATTGTCCCCCAGCGCGACTACAGGCGGTATATGGCAAGGCTTCCCAGGCCTCCCGCGTGCGGCTGGCGGTGGAAACAGTTGCATGTGCGACACCAGCCACGATGCCCTTCGGTGCTGTACTTGCGGTGCCCGCATCCTCGACGTCCTGGTGGCGGCCCTTGCAACAATAGCCCGCATCCTCGCGATGTGGTGGTGCTGCGGCCCCTAGCGCTTGGCGCACCTCCGTGGTGCGTGAGGCCACCCACGGCCAGCCACGGCGTGTCACAACAGCGCCCACAGCCACGGCCACGCCCTCTCCTCGGTGCACCTCAACTGTTTAGGAGATTTCTTCAATCCATAAAGATATTTCTGTAACTTACAAACAAGCTTTTCTTTTCCAAGAATAATAAAACCTTCATGTTGTCCCATATAAATAATTTCTTCTAATTCTCCATGTAAGAATGAAGTTGTAACATCCAATTGTTCAATCTCAAAACCATTCATGGCAACAATACTGAGTAAAGTGCGAATAGAGTTACGCTTCATAATAGGAGAAAAGACTTCACTATAGTCAATACATGGAATCTGGCTATAACCTTTAGCAACTAACCTTGCTTTATATCTTGTCTCATCATTAGGAGAAACACTTTTTTTCCTCTTGAAAACCCACTTGCAACGAACATGTTTATTCTCTCTAGGTAATTTTACTAAATCCCAAGTGTCATTCTTGTCAAGTGATTCCATCTCATCATGCACAACGGTCACCCGCTTATTACTATCACCAGAAATAATAGCCTCGGAACATGAAGAAGGCTCAACATTACCTTCAGTTTCTTCTGCAATAGATAAAGCAAAGGAAACAATATTGCACTCTTCAATTAACCTTTTAGGTTTATTAATACCCTACCTAACTCTGTCACATGCAAGATTCCAATTGGGTGGAATACTATGCTGATTTGGAGTGGGAGTGACATGTTCATCATCAACGATGGGTTCATCATGTGCATCAACATTTTCCTTATCAGATGTATCTCCAAAATTAATAACATGCTCCACCTAAATAATAGGCTGTTGAATAGTAGACAGCTGTTCACTCTCAACAGGAACATTAGTAGATGGAATATCATGTGACATAGCAGATTCATTAAAGATGACATTTCTGCTAATAACAACCTTCTGAGTTTCAGGATTCCACAATTAAAAAACTTTAACACCAGATTTATAACCAAGAAAGATGCATGCTTTAACACCAGATTTATAACCAAGAAAGATGCACTTAACAGCCCTAGGCTCCAACTTCTCATTATCAACATGAGCATAAGCAGTGCAACCAAAAACTCTCAATTGTGAATAATCAGCAGGAGAACCAGACCATACATTAGTTGGAAATTTCTTATTAAGAGAAATAGATGGTGAGCGGTTAATAAGATAACAAGCAGTGGAAGCGGCTGTAGCCCAAAAACGCCTATGCAAACCTGCATTGGACAACATGCAATGTTCCCTGGAAAGAATGGTCCTGTTCATACACTCAGCAACACCGTTTTGTTGAGGAGTGTCAGGAACGGTGTAATGTCTAACAATGCCCTCAGACTTGCAATAATTCGCAAATAGCTTAGACCATAATTCCATACCATTATCAGTGCAAAGTATTTTTACCTTCTTTTCAGTCTACCTTTCAATCATAATCTTCCACTCCTTAAAAGCTGAGAATGCTTGATATTTATGCTTCAAGAAATAAGGTCAAAATTTTCTTGAATGATCATCAGTAATAGTTAGCATGTAACTAGCATCACCTAGTGACTTTCTTCGAGATGGTCCCCATAAATCAGAATGAACATAATCGAGAATACCTTCAGTTGTTTGAATCGAAGTGTTGAACTCCACCCTCTTGTGCTTACCGAAGATACAATGCTCAAAAATATTTTAATTTACCAGTTTCATATCCTTTAAGAAGGCCTCTCTTATTTAACTCTGCCAAACCAAGTTCACTCCTATGTCCAAGACGCATATGCCAAAGGTCAGCAGCATCATAATCAGAATTCTTTGAAATGGCCGGAGTAGCGTTACCTAAAATGGTAGAACCTTAAAGCTAATAAAGACCACTGTCAAACTCAAGTCACCTTTCATCACAATAAGAGAACCTTTCGTGACTTTTAAAACACTATGACGTAGGGTGGAAAACCTAGGGCAGATCTTTCACGATTTGGAGGTAATCCTACGAGGAACACGAAGAACATGAGGGGAAAACACAAGGGAAAACATGAGAGAAATCACTCAAACCAACAAGATTCGATTACACATGTGCTAGATCCGGGAAACACAAAGAGATACACGATCCACGATTAACAAGCGACGGCACAAGTAGCAAGTTCTCCTCCCCGAGGAGGTCTTGGGGGTCTTCCCGTTAGGGGTCTTGAATCCGCTTGGGGGATCTTCTCGGTAGAGGTCGTGAACTCCAATGGAGAAGTAACCAAGTGGATGAGCAAAGCTCTATCTCTCAAATGAGCTAATCCTTTGCTAACCCTAGAAAGAGGGAGGAGGAGGAGTATATATAGTCTAAGGGGGCGAAGGGGTACATGGGCCTCGGCCCAACACACTATGCACAGAGAGGCGTCGGTCGTCCAGACGCTGTCGGATGTCCGGTGGCTCGCGAGGGTATGAACGTCTGGAAGCGGTTGGACGTCTGACATTTCAGCTCAGGTCAGGCGACATCGGATTTCCAGAGAAGGTCGGACGTCCGGAGGCTTCGGACTTCCGATGGTTTCCCTTCGGTTGGGTTACACCGAATGTCTGGAGGGGCTCGGTCGTCCGGGCGCTGGGTGGAGTTGTCGGACTTCTAGTCCTTGACGGTCGTCTGGTCGCTGTAGCGTGCGCAAGCTAGCTGGCGCTTCCAAGCGCCGGACATCCGGTCCAGACCGGTCGTCCGGTGGCTGTAGACTTTTGGCAGCTCTTCTTCTTGTCCCTTGTACTTGGTGTCCTTGCCGTGTCATCCAATGGGCGTAGCTGATCTGTGGCCTTCCTCCAAATACCTGATCACACATAGGGTCTCCACTTGAGGTAGTAGCCATGTCTCATATGTAGAAAGTGGTAGTTCGGAGAGGAGCGAGTTCACCTTAGTTTCAATAGCCTTTGCTCGAGCTCTTGTCATTGGTCCAAGTGGTGTCGTGGGAGATGTAGGTAGGTCCATGGGGATGACCTTGGGATGCTTCGCATCACCCCCCCCCCTTGGGAAAGATCCGACCTTGGATCGAATTCTTCATCACCATGGTAGGGAGAGAGATCTTTGACATTGAAGACGTCGCTCACGTTGTACTTGTCGCGTGGGAGGTCGAGCTTGTAAGCATTGTTGTTGTTGTTGTTGTTGTTGTTGTTGTTGTTGTAGCATGCTAGCACCTTGAAGGGTCTGTTGACTCATGGTAGAAGTTTGGACTTGCGTTCGCTGGGGAAGCTGTCCTTGCGAAGGTGTAGCCATACAAGATCTCCAATGTTGAATACCATGGGTTGCTTGTTGATGTTGAGCTTGGTCGTGAGTCGTTGTACTTGGCGCTTGATGGTGTGCATTGTATCTTCATGCATCTTCTTGAGGTACGTCACTCGTGCACTCGCGTCCATGTTGATGCGCTCTTGTAGTGGTAGAGGGAGAATGTCCAATGGAGAGAACATGTTGAAGCCGTAGACGACCCCGAAAGGGGACTTGCTGGTGGTCCAATGTCTCGACGATGGGTAGACACTCCTCCCACTCCTTGATGTTATTCTTGATAAACACGCCTAGTAGAGTGAAGAGCGTTTGGTTTGTCACCTCCGTTTGGCCGTCGGTTTGAGGATGGTATGCCGAAGAGAACAAAAGCTTGATTTCGAGCTTGGCGTATAAGGTCTTCCAAAATAAATCAAGAACTTGACATCACGGTCCGAAACAATAGTCCTTGGAATTCCATGTAGGCGCAAGATTTCCCTACAAAAAAGATCTGCAACACGTGAAGCATCATCTATCTTGTTGCATGGGATAAAATGAGCCATTTTTAAGAATCGGTCCACAACAACAAACACGGAATCTTTGCCATTTCTAGTTCTAGGCAAACCAAGCACAAAGTCCATACTAATATCTTCCCATGGGTGATAAGGAATAGGAAGTGGCATATAAAGGCCATGAGATTGAGCTTTAGACTTAGCTTTGCGACATGTAGAGCATCGGTTGGTGAAGCGTGAGATGTCGCGGGACATCTTGGGCCAAAAGTAGTTCTTTGAGAGGGTAGCAAATGTCTTGTCACGTCCAAAGTGTCCCATTAGTCCTCCTCCATGGCTTTCTTGCAAAAGTAACAAATGAAGAGAAGACTCGGGAATGCAAAGTTTGTTAGCTCTCATAAGGTAATCATCTTTGATGTAATAGAGTTCCCCAGACGTATGCGTCAAACATTTGGCATATGGAATGGAAGAAGTAGGATCATGCGCATAAAAGTCTTTTATGTGCTCAAAACCAATGATATTCAATTCAAGTTGGGTAACAAGCATGCATATATGGGAAAGCGCATCCGCCACAACATTGTCCTTACCTTTAACATACTTGATGACATAAGGAAATGACTCAATGAATTCACTCCACTTAGCATGACGCTTGTTCAACTTAGTTTGACCCTTAAGGTACTTAAGTGTTTCATGATCCGTGTGAAGAACGAACTCATGAGGGTGGATATAATGCTCCCAAACATGCAAGACTCTCACTAAATTATATAGCTCTTTGTCATAGATGGGATAGTTAAGTTGCGCTCCGGAGAGTTTTTCACTAAAGTAAGCTATGGGGCCATTCTCTTGCATTAACACACCTCCTATGCCATAACTGCTAGCATCACAATGTATCTCAAACAGTTTATCAAAGTTGGGTGAGGAAAGCAAATGAGCATGTGTAAGCAAATTCTTAAGCTCAATGAATGTGGTATCTTGAGATGGTCCCCAAACAAAAGGCGTGTTTTTCTTACTCAAAGCATGCAAAGGTAAATCGATGGTGCTAAAATACTTCACAAATCTATGATAGAATCCGGCTAAACCAAGAAAACTATGCACTTGTTGCAAGTTGGTTGGTTGGGCCAAGTTTTAATAGAATTCATCTTAGATTCATCTACATGAACACCCTTAGAAGACACTACAAAACCCAATAAAACAAGCTTATCAACACCAAAAAGGCATTTTTCCATATTAGCATAAAGGCATTCTTTCCTAAGGGTTTTCAACATGGTTCTAAGATGGGTGACATGATCTTTGAGAGATTTGCTAAAGGCAAGAATATCATCAAAGTAGACCACAACAGATATGCCAATATAGGGTCGAAGAAAAAAATGCATGAGTCGCATGAAAGTACCGGGTGCTTCAGATAAACCCATAGGCATAACAAGCCATTCATATAAGCCAAATTTGGTCTTAAATGTGGGTTTCCATTCATCACCTTCTTGGATGCGTATTTGATAGTAGCCACTTTTAAGATCAATTTTAGAGAAAACTGCGGCTCCGCTATGCTCATCTAGCATATCATCTAGGCGTGGAATGGGGTAACGATAACACACAGTAATAGTATTGATAGGATGACAATTAGAACACATGTGATATGTACCATCTTTCTTGGGAATAAGGATTACCAGGATGGCACAAGGGCTCAAGGTTTCACGGTCATGGCCGTTGTCGATGAGTTGTTGTACTTGCCGTTGGATCTCCTTGGTTTCCTCGAGGTTGATGCAGTAGGGAGCCCTGTTAGGAAGGGGTGCTCCGGGGATGAGGTCGATGCGGTGTTCGATGCCTCGTAGTGGAGGTAGACCCGGAGGTAGCTCGTCGGGGAATACATCTTGGAATTCCTGCAATAGAGAAGATAACACTAAAGGTAGATCGCGAGAGGTGTTAGTTTTTGGTGGCTTGTCCTTGCACAAAAGGACATAGTGCATGACACTTGATGGGTTCTCACACACTTCTTTCATCTCACTTTTGGTGGCAAATTTCACTAAGTTTTTCTTGTCGCTCATCGTGGAGGCACTCAATTTGGGCTTGTGGCACTCACTCTCTTTTTGGTGGTTCGCTCTCTCACTTCTCTCCACGATGGGTGGCTTGCTTGTCGGCGATCACTTGGCTTGGAGGCATAGGTCGTAGCACATACTCCTTTCCCTTCATCTTGAAGCTATAATGATTTGTTCGCCCGTTGTGGATGACGCCTCGATCAAATTGCCATGGCCATCCAAGAAGGAGGTGGCAAATGGACATCAGAACGACATCACACTCCAATGTGTCCTCGTATGCTCCGATCTTGAAGGAAACTTGCACCATATGCTCGACTTGGATAGTGCCGGAGTCTCTTAGCCATTGGACCTTGTAGGGATGTGGGTGCTTCATCTTGACCAATTGGAGCTTGGAACATAGTTCTTCACTCGCCAAGTTATGGCAACTACCTGCATTGATAATGACCTTCACGTACCTTCCATTGATGTCGGCCTTGGTGTGGAAGATATGGCATCTTTGGTCTTCGTCTTGTTGATGTTGAAGTGTCAAGACCTTGGAGAAAACGCGATTAGGGCTCGAATCTTTGTCACAAAAGACTTGATCATCTTCATCTTCATTCACGCGTCGGTCCTACTACAAGCAACTCCAAGCCGAGAGCTTCATCATCTACAACTCCACCGGATGAGACCACCAAGACAAGTTCAATCAAGTGCTTCACACCACATGCGGCGGCCGAGGCCACAAGTCCTTTGAGTGTAACAACAAGCGCAACATGATCCTCAACGGCGACGGAACATATGAATCCATGAGTGAAGAGGAGATGGAGGCCCTTGAGCAAGTGGCCATGCACGATGACTCGAGGTGGTCGAAGTTTTCTTGTAACTTGACTTGTCACCGTTGCTTGTAGGAGGTTTGGTCGAGGTAGAAGGTGTTGGAGTCGTTGAAGCTTGGTTGTTGGAGAAGCCGTAGGACTTGGAAGAGATCTTGGCATACTTGAAGTCATCTTGCACTTGTCACTCCGCCCTAGTGGCTTGGTGCACTAGCTCGATGAGGTTTGAGTAAGGTTGGAAGTTGGTGATCTTATTGATAGTATGATTGAGTCCATTCAAGAAACGTGCCATAGTTTGCTCATCATCTTCTGTGACATTAGCTCGTATCATGGCAATCTCCATTTCCTTGCAGTACTCTCCAACGCTCTTTGTTCCTTGCTTGAGTAGTTGGAGTTTCTTGAAGAGGTCACGGTTGTAGTAGGTTGGCACGAAACATGCTCTCATGACATCCTTTATTTGCGCCCAAGTAGTGATGGGTGGTTCACCTATTGCCTCACGGCGCTCAATGAATTGTTCCCACCAAATGAGGACGTAGTCTTGGAACTCAAGGGATGCCATGGCGATCTTCTTCTCTTCCTCATAGTTGTGCAAATGGAAGATTTTGTCAACCTTCAATGCCCATGAAAGGTACTCTTCAGGATCATTGCTCCCGGTGAACTTGGGCATCGTGAATTTGAGCTTGCCATAGCGTTGCTCTTCGTTGTGTTGTGGTCATGGATGATGTCGCACTTGATGTGGAGGGTTGTCAACCTCATGTTGCTCTTGGCGTGGAGGATTGTCATTGCCAAGTTGCTCTTGGTGAACTTGTGGTTCTTGCAGATCTTGTGGAGGGACTTGACGATGCAATCATGCTTGATAGTTCCTCTCTTGGACTTCTTCGTGAATCACGTCTTCTTGCTCACGAGTATGCCAGTTGCGTGTGGCTACAACGCAACTTGTTTCTTGGAGGGCACATTGCGCCTCAAGTGCTTGAGCTTCTCGCCATAGTTGTTCTTGACGTTGTGCCTCGGCATCTTGTTCGTCTTGGTGTTGGCACGCTCGCTCTTCCTCTTGTTGGCTTAGACGTTGCCATACTTGTGCTTGCGCCAAGGTAGCTTGGTTTTGGCAATGTCGATGTTCTTGCGCTCGAAGTTGCTCTTGATGATCGGTGTCGTGAAGAGGATTGCGGTTTGCTTGACGATCTTGACGCGCGACTCGTCGAAGAGTGTTCGATGTCGGTGTACTTGAGACATAGATGGTGTCATCGGAGTGTAGATTCGAGCGGCTCCGCCTTGAGTAGGACGAAGTGGTAGAAGAGCGGTTGACCAACAAGGCATGAATCTCGTCCATTCTTGCGTTGTTCTCTTGTTTTTGTTCGTCGAGCTTGTTGTCGAAGCAGTCTCTTATACGTTGCTCGGAGAGACGCAAGTCGGTGGCGAGTTTGTTGAGGTGATCACTCAATGCTTGTTGTTGTTGATACAAATCTCGTTGTGCACCGAAGAGGTGTCTTTTGGTGACGTAGTTGTTCAGGTCGTCATCTTGCTCGATGAAGAGTGGGTTGGTAGAAGAACTTGGCCTATCCATCATTCCAAGCAAATATGTGAGTGGTAGAAAGAGAAGAACTTATAACAAATGTACCTTGACCGATGTTGAAGGTGGATCAAAGATCACTCAATGATGTAACAAGGAAATAGCACAATTGGTACCAATTCTTGTCGGTTACGATGGTGGCACAAAAGTTGATGCAATTGTTAGTGAGCCTCAATAATGTTGGAAAAGATTCGCAAATTTACAAATGCAACAAGTAGACCAATAGCAAGATATGGTACACGGACACACACACACACACACGGATAGATAAATGGGGTCGTGCAACCAAGGAATGAGCCAAAATGTGGAATCCACGAAAATGCTCTTGTTGCACAACACTAGTGTCGGGGAGGCTGATTCCACCAACACCTATGGGGACAGGGCCCCTTTCAGTTCGGTGAGGGCGGAGGCCGCACAAAGAGCGGATCGAGGCGGTACACGCGAGTGGTTTTTACCCAGCTTCGGGCCGCACGGATGCGTAAAACCCTACTGCTGCTTGTTTGTGTATATTGAATCCTTGCTCAGGAGCGATGGACGCTATCATACTGAGCGTGGGAGTGTTTCTGGTGCTCCCGAATGAGCCGAGCCGGCCGAACCTCCTCTACGTTGCGCCTGGGCCTCCTTTTATACTTTAAAGGGGTCACCGACATGTGGCAACGTAGACTAGAAGGGTAAAAATGGAAAAGGATGCGGTAGGTGCAGCTACCGCTACTGTGGATACAGTGCACCCTACCTAACTCTGACGGCAGGGGACAAGGTCATTAAATGCATGTCTGAGTTGCCTAAACAGTGCAAAAAGTGACCGTTAGGAGCGCCACCGTTTGCCACGACGGCCTTCTCTTCATCTCCGCTTGCCACCGCGCACCCCTAGCTGCGCGGCCTCCTGCCACGTGTGCTTGGGAGAGTCCTGGAGCGACACGTTAGCAGGTGTGCTGGAGCGCGGGCACGAAATGGGGGTTTCCTGCGGCAAGCTCCTTGCCGCGGTCGTCGTCTTGTCGTGTTTGGGAGCTTGTTGCTCACCGGGCCTTGCCGGGACGCAGGGCGCGTCGCGGCAAGCTTTCTTGGTATGCCTTGAGTGGCCTTCCCGGCAAGCTCCTCTTGCCGGGGTCTTGTCTCTTCCCGGCAAGATCCTCTTGCCGGGGCCTGGGTTGGCCTTCCCGGCAAGCTCCTCTTGCCGGGGCCTTGGTTGGCCTTCCCGGCAAGCTCCTCTTGCCGGGGCCTTGGTTGGCCTTCCTGGCAAGCTCCTCTTGCCGGGGCCTTGGTTTGAGTACTTTGTTCTTGAATGGTCTTCAAGGGAACCACGGAGGGTCTTGGCGGTCGTTCGGCAAGCCTTGCTTCGGGGCGCTGCAACTGCCCGTGCACGAGTTCGGGATACTTGGGTACCCCTACTCTAGTACACCGACAGGAGCCCCGGGCCTGGGCCACACACGGTGCCAAGCGCTGTTGGGCCAGGCCCAAAACAGTGCACGGGCACGCGCGGCCTAGGTCACACCGCATATCTCTCCGCTCCCACCGCGCACGCCCAGAACGGCACGCGTCAAACGCGGCGTCGTGGGTGACGCGGGCGGCGTGCGGGGCTAAGCCCCTCGAGCATGCGTCAGGCCACGATGATGGGGACGGTTCACGCCCTCCTCCCTAAACGGAGGTAGGCGTGGGGGCGCGGTGCATTTACTGGACGGGGCCGGTGCGCGGTTTTCGGGACGTCCACTCCCCGCGATCACGGGGCGGAGCGAGGCCGCCTCATCCGTCGCCTTGGTTCTTCATCTCCGCCACGCGGCTCCCATGCGCTTGGGGTCGCGGACGGTGGAAGTGGGAAACTGGGCCATCGCGAGTAGAGGCAGCGGGTTGGCCTCGACTCCCTGCTCTTCCCGTGCCTTGATTCGCTGAGCGGGGCGGCCGAGCCCCCACCTCGCTCCTTTATAAAGAGCGGGAGGGGAGCACAGAAACCCGCACTCTCTCATCTCCTCCTTTCTTCAGCTTCAGCTCCCCTTTGTCTCATTCTCCATGGAGAAAGGGAACCCGGGCCCTTCATCGGTGGCGGTGAGGGTCGCCGCCAGACAGCGCATCCCTCCCTCTCCCACGCCCGTGGTGGCAGAGCCAGCCATAAGGGGAAGAGGGAGGGGGCGAGGTCGCGGACGAGGTCGAGGACGAGGTCGAGGCGCTCGGGGAAGAGGCGGGCGGGGCGGCGTGCCTGCTTCGCCTCCGCCGGCGGCTCCTCCCCCCACGGCGGTCCATATAGGGGACGACCCTTGTGAGTTCTTCGTCAAGCTGCGCCGGGCGCCTCGTCGTCGCCTCCGGCTTCCAGCTCCGTTTGCGAGCGCGATGGAGTTGGACCCGCCCGAGACACTAAGACTGCACATGAGGGGCTGTGGGATCAGCGGCACGCGAGTCCGCGTTGTATTCCCAGCCCCTAACGTGATGTATCTTGACCGAGGGTGGAAGACGTTCGCCCGTATCCACAGCCTGATGGAGGGGTTTACCCTCCATTTTAAGTTGATGGAGGGCGATCTCCTCTCCGTCAAGGTCTTCGGGTGCTTCGGCACTCGGGCGAAGTGTTGCGTGGACAGCTCCTCCGACAACGAAGGCTCCTCCTCGAGCGAGAGTGACGAGGAGGAGAGCGACAGAAACGATGAGGGTAGCGGGCGGCGGGGTGGCGGGTCCGACTAGGCGTCGGGCGCCGCTTCGTGCGGCACCGGTGACCCCATCATCCGTGTCGCCGGCTCCTCGAACTCCCTGGGGTCGTCTCCTTGGGCGGCTGGCATAAGGAGGCTGTGGAAGGGGAAGAGGGCTGGCGACAAGGCCGTCAGGTCGGAGTATGAGGGCGTGGTGCCCTCGACAGCATGCTGACGTCCTGCCGCCCCATCTTCGAGCCCCCCTTCCGGCGCCGCCATCGCCGTCCAGCCTTCGGTCGGCTCCCGGGATGTTCTCTTGGTGTCTTCTGGCACCCGTAGCTCGCCTAGGCGCTCCTTTTGCCCTTTTCGCCTCCTTGACCTGCCTCCTGAAGAGAGGGACAAGAAAGGGATTACGGGCATCTTATCTTTTTAATTTGTAAGCCTTCGGGCCTTAGCTGTATCTAAAACTTGTAATCCTCTCTTTCATGTTTTTCATCCTCTATGGACTGTACCTGAGTGGGATGTTTTTTAATGAAAAGGGGATGCTTGCCGGGTTATTTGTCTCGCGAGTTGAACCCACGCCAAGGAGCAAATCCTTGGTATCCTTCAGACAGACATTTCATCTCCCGGCAACAGGCCCTACCGCCTTCCCACGTCGCTCGACCTTTCTCACGCCTTTGACGGAGGCGGGAACAAGGTGGGTGCGGTCTCCTCGTTTCATCCCTTTGCTGCCGCCACTACGACCAAACTCGGCCCCGAGAACGAGCCCTAGGGCCTAGAGTTGAGGGAGCACTGCAGTTTTCGGGAAGAAACGCGGTTTCGCATTCCCCAGTCCATAAGAGGATGCATGATGAGGGACGAAAGACTTATCTGATATTGCAGCCCCCGGCAACTCTGGTTTGCCATGGACGATTCTTGGCACTCGCAGCCCCCAGCGATACTGGCTTGCCGGGGCCCAGGTGCTGTCCGTTTTCTTCTTCTCTTGTCGTTGCCAGTCATGTCATAAGAACACTTTATTAGAGGCGCGACAAGTTATATTTGTATTATAACTCTATCTTAGGCAAAAAATTGATGTGTTACTTCCTTTACTCGACTCTTGGCTTTGTATGGTTCTGCCCTACGCTTTCTAGGGAAACTTGCCGGCGCAGGTACCCTTGCCGCGAGCGCCGAGTGCGGAACTTCAGCAGCCTGCTGGCGGGGTCGCTACCGACAAGCAACCTTGTCGCAACTAGTTGTAGCTCACTTAAGTTGTTGAGCGGACTCGAAACAAAGTAAGGGCGCTAGCGGCTCACTTAAGTTGCTGAGCAGACTCGAAGCAAAGTAAGGGCGCTAGCAGCTCACTTAAGCTGTTGAGCGGACTCGAAACAAAGTAAAGGCGCAACTAGCTACGAGTAGGTTCCTCCGCGCACAGGTTTTCCATACAAAGCACGGTCGTTCAAGGAAAATAACTCAAAAACTTAAAAAACTGATTGCTCAAGCTTTAGCAACTTAGCTTTTTTGTCGTCTGCTTCCCGGCAAGGAGAAACTTTCTTGAACGGCCTGGTCCACACCATGAAGCCGGCAAGCTTGTTGCCGAGAAGGCTTTTATCTTCAGCAGAGAACTTTGACGTTCTCGATGCCGGCTTCCGGCAAGCTTGTTGCCAAGAAGGCTTTTATCTTCAGCAGAGAACTTTGACGTTCTCGATGCTGGCTTCCGGCAAGCTTGTTGCCGAGAAGGCTTTTATCTTCAGCAGAGAACTTTGACGATCTCGATGCCGGCTTCCGGCAAGCTTGTTGCCGAGAAGGCTTTTATCTTCAGCAGAGAACTTTGACGTTCTCGATGCTGGCTTCCGGCAAGCTTGTTGCCGAGAAGGCTTTTATCTTCAGCAGAGAACTTTGACGATCTCGATGCCGGCTTCCGGCAAGCTTGTTGCCG